>NW_006289558.1:164738-185444 GCF_000327345.1 Myotis davidii | reverse complement strand
ATAGTAGAGATAATTCCTTTTAATGTAAGTGGACTTAATGCTCCAATTTAAAAAACACAAAAATTGTCTAGATTAAAGTATCAAAACCCAAAATATGCTCCTTATAAGAAGCTGATTTGTTGAGGTAGAAGGAAAAATATTTATGATGTGTGTGTGTGTGTGTGTGTGTGTGTGTGTGACTCGGCTTGAAGGAGCTCATGCCTTCTCTGCAAGCAGGAGACAAGGCCTTGTGCTGAGGAGCCATTTCCTGTGCTAGCTGAGGAGATCTTGTGTGAATCAGGATGGGGAAGATAGTGAATCCACGTGGGGGAGGTCTGTGTCCAATTTGAAAATCTCTCTTGTTGTAAGTGTTCTGCTTTGTTCCTGGGCACAAGGTGGTCAAATTGGAGAGCCACTCTGGTCTGGGAGGAAGTCATGATTCTGGTGAGGAATCTCCTGTGTTAGATACAATTTGATAGAGAATTTCTTTAGAGTAGTCTGGACAATGCCGTCAATATCTGAACTACCATTTCTCATTGGAAGCACTAAAATTTCTTTATTTATTTTTGTTGTTGTTCATCTGCAGAAGCTGCACTCTGGACCTGGGGCTTGAGACCATGTGCTCACCTGGTTGCTCTGGGAGACTGAGCCCACGTACAATAGAACAGCTGCTTCAGCCACTCTCTTTCAAGTCTCTGTTTAGAATCACATGAGGAAAATTTGTTTGGTGCCATAACCAAAGTTGGCTGGAAAAATGGGGACTTTCCCCAGGGATTCAAGTTGCTTGCCACGTATTCTGCAGACTCGGATCAGGGATGCTTGGACCCCGGGATGTTGCCACTTTATAATCATTTCCATGTTAGCCGACTTTGCTGGCCAAACCATGAGGCCAGCTGGTAGCTTCTCTTTGGCAGCTGTTTTAAGAAAAGGATTTCTTTTATAGAGACAATGGATTTTTTCATGCATGTTTGAATGGATTTGGGTTCTCTCTTCCAGTGATGAATTGTTTTTCCAGTTGAAAATAAAATGAACAAGGACTCATAATTCTCAATCTCTCTGTAACTTCTGACTTCCAGTCCACATGGGAAAAGGGCGCTGCTTTGTACTTGCTGCAGGTAATCATTTTGAGTAATTTTTATATTTAATTGTATATAGGCAGGGGATGATTTTAGAAGCATTAAAGCTTTCACAAGTTTCATATAAGGAAAGGTTTGTAGAAACCTAAAAGATGTATAATACAATGCATGAATTACTAGATGTCTAGTCACATAATGTTTTTTTGACATGGATACTAAATTCTTGGCATTTTTCTTAACTTCAAGAACTAAATAACTAGGAGAATGACCTTATTTTGAATGCTGTTTCTTGTTAACAGAAAATATAAATTATCTAATTATTTACCAAACAGAAAGAAGCAAATTAAAACTTCGTTAATAGAATAATTTATTACTTGAGGTTTTCTGTGTTATTCTGGCTAGCAGTGCATTTGTTTTGCTATGAAAACAAATTTATTTTTTTAGTTATAGGCAAACATATCCAAAAATAAGCATTCATGGAAAAAGTGTCCATAGATATTGTTAAATGAAAAAAAGCAAATTATATGTGGTATGATTCCCAAACTTATGAAACAAAAAGTAATACATGCACATACAAATACACAGAGATGCATTTGATGTATGTCGATGTAAAAAAATAATTGGAAGATATGCTGAAATTTAATTTCATTTTTATTGACTCTTTCTTGCATTTACTGTTTTCCTGAATGGAGATACTTCCCATGTGTGGCCGGAGGGGAGCAGGTTTTAGGAATAGAGAACATGATGCTTCTCAGATGAGGATATGGACTGAGGTCTCCTGATGAATTTGAAGTGCTGAGAGGTATCACATTATTTTCCGGGGAGCATATGATGATGCAAAATTGGAAGCCTGAAATAACTGAGCCCTATTTCTTCCCTAAAAATAAAAAAAGTAGTGTTGTACAATCACTTTACTCCCAATTGTTGTAACTCTCAGCACTATATATTTGAGGATGGATAAAATTTATGTAATCAGGGAAAATGATTAAAAGCAAGGGAATTTCCAAGTACTTAACACAAAAATAATGTGATGACCTGTAGAGCATGTACTTGATTTACTAGTAAGTCAAACAAATTCCATTTACTGCACTAACCGGTTTCTAATGAGATGGTGGTTTAGGAAATCAGAATGGAGCATGCCCAAGGAAGAAAAGAACATACAACACATTTTGCCCCTGTGTGTCTCTGGCTCATCTGACACCCATTACAAACGAGCATGTTTTGGGGTGTGTTAAATTGTTATAGAAGTGATGCCAAGTGCTGAACAGATTCCTACATATAGCAGATTATTATAGTAAAAAAACACTTTATTATAGCCTAGGAGCCAATATTGTGTGATTTCTGAAAACACACCTACGATTTAAAGTAGGCCCCAAGGGGAGCTCGTGGTGAGCCATCTAGCCCAAGGCAGTTTAATGGGCCGAAGTAAGTTCTGGCTAATTTCCTTAGTGCTCGTGTGTCCAGCCCTCTCATTAACCGCACGAGTTACCAATGGAGAACCGTCTTTCAGTGCAGGGCGCTTTGCTGAAGTGGAGCCAGCATCCTGCGAAGTGCCTGTAAGACGTGGAGTATTCTGAGTGGTTTGGCGGTCTCACAGGCACGGTATAGTGACTCCTGTCAGGGGCTCCTTTGGCCTCAGGGGAAGGTTCTGAGGTGAGACTTTGTACTCATGCCAGACCTGGTTGCCAAGACAGCCCCCCGCGTGTTTCTGTGCGGGAAGAGGAGGTTAGGCTCCACAGCTCACCTCTCATCGCGGGGAGAGGGACTGAAAGCGAGAACAGAGGACTTGGAGGAGGGATATGAAGTAACGGAAGCGCAGAGGCTGGAGATGAGTCTGGAAAAGACTCCAGGTGCGGTCTCTGCAGAAGCAGCCGTAGTCAAGGGTAATTTCAAGCCAGAGAGCGTGCCATTTATGGAGTTCAGGCATCTTAGCAGAGTGTAAAGAAGTGAGAGGGTGGGAGATGAAGAAAAGATGCCAAGGTGGCGGGGGAGGGTAAACTGGAGTGGAACGGGTGGGGGCGGGGGCGCGAGGGGGATACATAAAATCAAAATGCCTTTGGATTTACAGCGTGAGTGGGTTACCCATACAACACATACTTCTAGAACTTTTTCTGTGAAGACTTCTGCACTTTTATTCGACAAATTCCCATTATGCTATTGTGTTTTCTGTTCACCAATGTAATAAGCAGACGAATGCTTTTTATAAATGACACTCAAGTAAAGGAATGATGTTCATCGCCAGTCTTTAAATCGTGTAGCAGCTTAATGCAGCGGGACAGGGTGAAGAGCAGAGGCACAGGCAGAGCGGACTTTAGCCGGATTGGAGGACGTGGCTATCACAGAGATATGGTCACGGCGGACATGCTTTGGGTTTATTGTCAAACAGTTCACCTTTTCCTTGCAAGGAAGGGGAGACTCGTTTTGCATCCCATCAGGCCTCGGGGTGATGTCATCCTGGCATGGGGGGAACTCTGAGATGAAAGTACGGGGTATATTGCGACCAGGGGTGTCACTGGAACAACAAAAGAGGGTGTAGTTGGAATCCTGAGAGCACGGCCATAAAAGGGAGAAAAAAGGAAGTTGAAAATTCGCCTAAGGATGGTAGCACAGCTCTAGGAAATTGCACAAGTTAGAGAAGACTTATCAGCAGATGTCTGGAGGAACCAACTAGAATAATTTACTTCATATGCTTAAGAAAAACAGCTGCAGAAAATCAATAAAAGGAAAAGTGAGGAGTCAGGATAGAATAGGGAGGCGGTTTTTTCAAAGGATCCTCCAAGCCCATGAGGCATCAGAAAAAAGCTATTACATCTATTATGACAGACTTGGTGATTTAAGATAAGTCCTACCCTCAGTGAATATAGCATATAGTAAACTATGAACAGCAGGCTTGTAAAATTTCAGCGACTGTGCTTACTTATTTGCCTGTGCTCTGTCATTGAAGAGAAGGCGCTCATATCCTCACATACTTTTTACTTTATGATGCTTTCATCTCTGTAATTCTTTGTGTGTTAAAATAAAAGCTGTCCTTCTAAGATACCAGCATTTTTGCCTTCCTAATGAGCTTCCCTAGCATGTAGGAGAGAAAAGGCAACCTTATGGTTGCAGTTTAGTTTAATGCCTTTGAAGAGTATAAATAACAGTTTGGGCAAAATATCATGAGAACTCTTTCAGTAGTGTCTAATTCAAACACTTAAAAAAGGTGATTTTTCTAAGAGGAGTTCAGTTATAATACTTCTGTATATAATTGATTATATTTTTCTATGCATATTTATGTTATTATGAAAACTGCTTTTCTGTATTGTAAGGATAAAGTTGTTAACATCTCTCACTTTCTATAACTGTAGGGCAATACTGAAATCTTATTTTTAGGGTATACTTTTAAAGGTAATATTTGTAAATGATGGTACTCTTTTCATTATAAGATTGACTTTCTAATACAAGGGAAAAGCATACTGGTATACCATTTTTGTTTTTTGTTTTTGGCTTCCAGTATCTGAATCCCTTTCCAGTGTTATGGGAGTTTTCTAAAAGTTGAAAATGACAGGGAACGTCTTTCCATGCAGCTGTGATGTAGATATGTGAGCGGGACTTGGCCAATCAGAGGCATGTACCCTGGACTTCGAATTGGGAGAGAACAGATTCCTGTTTGTCAACACAAACAGTGACAGTCACTTCACAGATGCAGCAGGGACAGCAGAGCCGAGGGTGCTACAAGCTGGGCACTGACTGCTGGGTAGTTGTCACTGGGGAGTTCTGGGTACAAGTTTGGTTAGCAGTGGTTGTGGTGCCTGGTCTGCCTTTTTCTTGCTCATTTTCTGATTTTGGTCTTCTGGTCTTCCCTGTGACTTAGTGAGATACCCAAGTCCTTCCAATAAATCTCACTTTTGCCTGAATCTCATTTTTGTTACTTACGATTGCATTTAATGTTCAGTAGGTGTACCTCACTGAATTAAGAGGAGCCCAGGTTCCTTTCCTTTCAGTGCTGGGACTAATAAACAAGGTGCCCAACAGTCCTGGTTTGCGGAGGACTGAGGGGGTTCCGGGGACACATGGGCAAGACCCTGTGTTTGTTTGTTTATGTATTTATTTATTTTTAATCCTCACCCAAGGATATGTTTTTGTTGATTTTTATACAGAGAGGAAGGGGGAGAGAGAGGAAATGAGAGAACGAGAGAGAGAGAGAGAGAGAGAGAGAGAGAAAGAGGGAAATATCAATGTGAGAGAAACATCCATTGGCTGCCTCCCATACATGCCCTGACTAGGGATCAAACCCGAAACCTTGGTATGTGTCCTGACCCAGAACTGAACCTTTTGGTATACTGAACGATGCTCCAACCGACTGAGCCACCCTGCCAAGGCCCCTGTATTTACTTTTAGTGGGTCAACCCTACTAAATAGATATGTGGCCTTAGACATGTTTCAAATATGTACCTGTTTCTTCATCTGTAAAATTGAGCATACTTATTATGAAGATCAAATTCAAGAGCTGAAATGAAGGCACTTTGCAACATGTCATGGGTCACACAAAAGCAAGATGGCAAAAATTCGTTATAGACAAGAGCCCTTAGTGTGACTCCCTAGCCAGTATCAGAGTGTGATTCCAGGACCATCTACATGAAAATAACCTGTTAAAATACATCTATATATATATAAAAGCCTAAGCAACCGTTCAACAGTCTGACCGTCCAACTGGTAGCTATGATGCACACTGACCACCAGGGGGCAGATGCTTGACACAGGAGTGGAAACCACAGGCATGGAAACATGGAACAGACTGATGAATCTCAGAGGGGGGCAGGGAAGGGGAGGGCAGGAAGAGATTAACCAAAGATCTTATATGCATACTAGAGGCCTGGTGCACAGATTTGTGCACTGGTGGGGTCCCTCCACCTGGCCTGTGCACTCTCACAGTCTGGGACCCCTCGAGGGGTGTTGAAAAGCCAGTTTCTGCCTGATCCCTGCAGGCCAGGCTGAGGGACCCCACAGTACCTTGGGCCTCTAGTATTAAATAATAAAGTGCTTCTTAGGAATGCAGATCCTTGGGCTCCACTCCAGACCTACTGAGCAAACATTTTTGGAGTGAGTCCCAATAATTTGTGTTTTAAAACATTTTCAGATGATTCTAATCCACACTAAAATATGAAGGTCCCTGTGTTAAAAGGAGAAAGCAGGGGGTGTAGAATACCCTTTCTCCCCTTCTTACTGTGGGCCTGTGTAAATGGGCACATTTACAATTCTTGCCACTCTAAGTGTGGAGCACGAACCAGCAGCACTGGCATTGCCTGGGCACTTGTTGGAAATGTGAAATCTGAGGCCCCATCCCAGCCCTGAGGAATCAGAATGTGCGGTTTAACAAGATCACCTGGTGATTTGTCTGCACATTAAGTTAATGTCAAACAGCAGGGGAAGGATAGCCCTGCCCGCCAGGTGTCAGGGGTGGGGCCCAGTGGATAACCAGCTCCTCTTTTCTAAGCTCTCAACCAACTGAGAGACAGACCCAGGATTCAGACAATGGGGATCCGAAGACCAACACTTTTTTACTGAGAAAAGCTGCATTGGAGGACATGACTTGGTGGAGTCAAGCATACTTATTAACCCTTTCCTGAGTCGAATGTGACATCCCAAATATCAGGTTGACCCCGCGAAGCTCTGCCCTGCTAGGCTCTCACATGAGCAGGGCACCAGACCGGAACTCACCCTCCCTGCAGTCAGACAGTGCCAGAGGAGGGAGAGGACTGAGCCAAGATGGCCAAGCTTTCACTTCCTACCAGCCAGCAGGTTCCTCGCGCCTCCTTGCTCTTAAGAAAGCCAGGAGTCCTATCTAGGCAAGTCACTCCACCTGGGGTTCCTTCTGACATCAGGATGCAAAAAACTGTCAAGGGAGCTTTTTGTCCCTTGGGAAACCATAAGTCACATGGGGCAGTCAGACCAGGTGGCCCCACAGTTACTGGGACATAGGATCTGAGATGACACCTTGGGGAATCTGCGTAGGAAGCCCCTGTCGTCTGCCCAGCTGCTTTTTCTATCTTCCCATAACATGCTGGTTCCACTGCTGCCAAAGCTGGGGAACTGCATGGAAACCCTAGTGGTGGCTACATCTACAGAAGAACCTCTGGAGGCAGGAGCCAGTTAGTAAGCTGCATATTTTTGAAAAGAGAGGGATGCATTTCACTCCGTGCTAAGATCAGCACCTTGGAATCCTTCAATTCACGAAGAAGCTGCTTTTCTCCCACACATAGGTTTCTCACCTCCATTACATGAAAATGACTCTGAATTTAGACTTATTGCCTTGTGCCTAGTGGTGTGTTAGTGATATACAAAACCAGGCATGGAAACCCAGTGTGTCTAGCATTGCCTAATCACTTAATTGGCCATAATGATTTTATTATCTGGGTTTTAAAATGGCACGATTGTCAATTTTCCCCAAAGTGCTTCCAGGTTGATTACAAATGTAATGGAAGGAGGTATGTAATATCTATATGCCCAGTAACCGCTTTTTCAAATGATATTCATTCCTCTTTATTTTATTTGAAAGTGTGGTTAGTTCAGTATAGTTCAAGGAAAGCATCGTGGTAAACAGCCAGCTTAAATGTGAGCAGCGTAAAGAGCAGCAGCTTGCAGAAATATTGCTATAGATACTAGGACCGTATCCTGCCTCGATACAGACCACACATAATTGAATCATGTTCAATAGAAGGCCATTACAAAACCGAACTTATTTGCAATGCTAATGTGGGGAAGACAGCTGTCACAGAGAATTAAATACGATCATTCAGAGCTTGAATAAATGAGGTGTCCATTATCTTCTGGCTGTGTTGCAGGCTGCTTGAAGAACACAAATAAATGATACTGTAGCGATAACCAGCCCATGGTTTTGTTTTTTAGTCATAGAAATATGAGAGCGATGGGGGTGGGGGTGGGGAGACAGAAAAGAAGCTTGGCAGCTGAATACAGGCAAGTGGGCAAAGAGTTTGATTTCTCCATTTCCCCTAAGACACCATGGATGCAAGGACATAATCAAAATTCTATTTTTGATGCCTGGAATAGATTTTTAATTCTATTAAAGATTTTTATCAAGATTCATCCCTTCTCTATAAGACTCAAATCACAGCCAACTCACAAAGGAAGCTGAATGTGAAAGGGTCGAGTGGGGAGTAAACAAAGCTAATCCTTTTGTCCCTTCCCCAAGGCCTTCCTTCTCAACCAAACAGATAATAAAGGTAACAGAGAACTTCATGGATAATCAATCTGCCAATGAGCATAAAAGGTACTTGGATCAGTGCTAGTTTTAAAAATGTCATTAATTATCTAATTAACAAAAAGGGAGACTTCCTTTGATTGGTTCTGAGCAACCTGTCTACAAATCGGTTTTCTTATTTAAAAACAGGGGGATACTGGCTGTCATCGTTTTGACACGTGAAAAAGTTAGCAACAATCTTTAAAAAATCACCTAAAAGGAATACTATTTTCAGATAGAATATCTACTGCAGGTAATTCTAGAAATAGGTAATTAGCCTGAAATTACATGACTCTGTGGTTGAGAGAAAAGCCAGCCTCCAGTGAGCAGTGGCTAGTAAGACTGGCTGGTCTTTCCTTATGACAGATACTGGCTATCCCTTGGAAGTAAACAGGTCTGTGAAAAAGTCTTGTCTTTTGCTCTTTTCTGTAAACTGTCAGTGTAGTTAGCAGTCATTTAAAGAGAGAGAGAGAGAGAGGGAGAGAACTCATGAACATGGACAACAGTGTGGGTTGGGGAGGTGGGTGGAGGTGAAAGAGGGTAAATGATGATGGACAAAACATTAAATTAAATTTTTAAAGAAAGTAGTAAAAAAGAAATTGATATAATTGTGTGTGTGTGTATCTATGTATCAGTTAGCATTAGATATTTTGTGTATTGTGGTATAGGATTATATTTATGCACATGTAAATTAAATTAAAAAATGTATTATATTTTTAGTTTATAAGGACTCTGAGTGCCTTGGTGCTGCTGGTATGTTAATTCAAACAGGTTGGTTTCAGGCATTGAGTAATATTTTCAAAACTTAACTGGAACTCCAAGCATTTGCAATGTATCAGCTATAAATAAAAATTATTCCTCCAAGCTCACAATACAATACTTTCCTATCAGGGCTCATATATTTTTGGGTGGTTAAAAATCTATTCCTTTTGAGAAAAAGAGTATTGGTAGGATGTTTATTGTGGTGGGAAGAGAAAAAAACACACCATATTGGCCTTAAAGATTCTATTTTATATTACTAAGGCCTTGAGTCATGCTGTGTCAGTTAGGCCAGATGGTTAAAGGATTCTCTAGCACCCTGGCTTGGAAGCAATGCATGTGCTGGGAGAACTGCTCCTATTCTACTAAATACAGAAGTCATCCTGTATTCAGGATTCTTACTTATTAAAAGCCTGAATAGTTTAGTATGAAACTAAATAGGTCTTTCAGCTGGATCCTTAAGATTTTTTCTGAAATTGATTTTTCTATCTGATTGTAAATAGCATGCATGTTTGGAGTAAAAAATTTCAAACAATACAGAAATGTCTGATCTAGTAAGTGAAAGTTGCACATAATTCCAGCCTTCCAGAGTCTCCTTGACAGTCTCATGTATATCATTTCAACATTTTTCCTGTGTATACACATCTTCCTCCTCCCCAAAAGATGTATGTAGGGTATGATTTAACATGTTTTATTCACTTAGTTGTACTTCATAGGCATCTTGTCAGATCTGTACATATAGATTTACTTACTTTTTAAAAAGTGACTAATATTCTGTTGTGTATAACAATACTTATTATAATTGACCCAGGGTTTGGCAAGCTATGGCCTGCAGCCAATCTTGCCCCCGCTGTTCATGCATATTGGAACACAGCCATACTCGTTTGTTTATGATTTGTCTGTGGCTGCTTCGGTCCTACCATGGCAGAGCTGAGTAGCTGCAACAGAGATTGTATAGCCTGTAAAGCTGAAAGCGTTTACTATATGGCCCTTTCCAGAAAAATTTTGCTGACTTTTGACTTAACCAATCATTTATTAGTTGGATGTGCCAATTGTTCCTAATTTTGTATCATAGAAACGTTGTAATGAATATATTTGTAAACCCATCTTTGTGTGTTCACTCACTATTTCCTTAGGGTGAATTCAAAGACATAAGGCTGCTGATAGTGCTTTACCTTTTATAGAACATTAGGGTTCTAGTTAGTAAATTTCTATCCTAAATGATGCCCCATAACCACCAATTCTCAGTGGCATAGACGTTAGAATCAGGCAGACCTAAACTTACATTTATGTCCCACAGGTACTAGCTGTGTGATTGCATATATATTCCTCGAGTGCAAACAACAGAAACAAATTCTACTTAATTTAAGCAAAGAGGTTTACTGGATATTGTGCAATAAAAGATTAGATCAGCAGGCCCAGGCTGCTCAAGCCCTGGACACTCCAAAGATAGACCTGTTTTCAGAAGGACAGCTCTAGCTCTTAACTGGCTCCTGAGAGATAACCTCTGAGTCCTTGGAGTACACTGCCTGATAGGGTGTTTTTGTATTCCTGAGGCCTTGGCCATGCTCTATCACTTTGGCCAGATCTTTAATGCCAACTAGGTGAGTTATAGTGAACACCATTCTCATTCACCTGAGGCCCTGGGCTACACTGTAGTATTTGACCTCTGAGGGCTGGAGACTGAGTAGCTGAGATCAGTCACACAGACGCGGTGTGCCTAGGTGACTGACCTTCATAAAACCTTGGACATTAAGGCTTCCCTGGGTGAGTTTCCCTGGTTGGCAATGCTTTACATGTGTTCACACATCACTGTGGGAGAATTAAGCAACTCCACTGGGAAAGGGCTACTGGGAGCTTGCTCCTGTTTTCTCCTGACACCACCCTATGTTTTTAGTCTGCATCTTTTTGCTGTAACAACCCACAATCATGAGTATCACAGATTATCTGAATTTTGTGAGTTCTAGCAAACCTTCAAAACTGAGGGTGGTCTTGGGGACCCCTGACTCAATATACATGTAGTGCATAGGCTAGAGAGAGAGGTTTAGAATCAAGATAGAACCTGCACAAAGAGCATGGAAAATTATACTTCCAGCCAGGCCAGGACCATAAAAATGATCAGGTTCTATTTGTCTGTGTTTTTGGCACCCTACTTAAGAATCAAAGGTCCAGGACAGTGCTAGCTTAGGGCATGTGCTGGTGGTAGGAGGAAGCCTCTGAGCTTGCAGGCTTTAGGGAAAACAGTGCACACATCTCAATCAGCAAACATTTAGTACCTATTAGCTATCACTGTTCTAGGCACAGGGGATATGTTCCAGAACAAGAAAACATTATGCAAAGGGTAATTCTTCAAAAAGATTTTGATGTGCTGTTAGGAAAGAGTATTGGATGCTAAGTAGCCAAAATAAATAAATAAGTAAATAAATAAAATAAATAAATGAATAAAAAAACAACTGTCAACTTCAACCTTTCTAACTCTTGTTGGGAAGCACAAGAGACTTGGTTGGAAAATTTGTAAGCAGGACATTCTGGTAAAAGGGAAATGTGTGGAAGGCCGACTTCCCTGTTTGTCAGAATTCCAACTTAAGAGAGACTTAGGGGAGTGTCGAAGGCGGTGCCCCTAATTATCCCTTGATCTTTCTAAACATGCCTGTGCATATGCAGATCCCGGGGTGTTTGCTGGAATCCCTATGCTTAATCTTTGGATGCCCTTGCCTAGAAGACAATGTAAACACGTGTGTCCTCCCAAGATTACTCACCCTACTGATTGTATCTAAAGATAAAAATTCCAGTAAAAGCCTAATGAGGCAGGCAACTGAGGCTGCCTGGCTTCCTCAGCTGGGCCGTCCCTTAGCCTTCTCTTTCACAGTGAAACTGTGTCTGAGTAACCTGTTCATCCATCATTCAGGGGCTGCTGGTTAGCCCCAGCAAACTGTTTTCTCATCTGCAAAATGGGGATAAAAATGGCTTTTTAGACTATTATATGGATCACTAGAGGCCCAATGCACAGATTCGTGCACATTGAAAGGAAATTAATTAGAAGAAATATTTTAATATCGCTATTCGCCCTTTCTCTATAATAGAAGTGTCTACCAAATTCACGATTGACAATGACAGATCAAAACACAGCATGCAATTGGCGCCAGTGAGAGCTTTATATGTATCGTGCATGCATGGGTCAACTATAGATATGGAATAAACTTGCTTAATTAGACCTGCTTTCTGATTTAGCTAAACTTTTTCCAGCCCAGTGAAGCACCCCAACTTCTCTTTCAGGTAATTGTCAGCAATACAGCAGTAAATATCAACATGAAGCAGATTATTATTGTAAATCATGCAGGGAGAACAAAGGGTAAAATATTTAATTGCAGCAGTGTTTGGCTATATTCTGCACAGTGAGAAAACCTGAAGTCATTTTCAAGGCCCACCATTTCTGACTTCTTTTCAGTCAGGTCAAATTTTTAAACTTTCTAAATCTTCATTTTCCAGCTAATGAAAAGAAAATAGGATTCTACCAAGTCTCCTATCTACCTACTCCAGGACTTCTGTGACGATCAAATGAGGTGAGGCACAGGAAAATGCTTCACAGACATTTGGTTAACGTGTAAATGTTTCCACCTGGCTATAAAGCAAATCTTATTCCTGGGCGAAGAAACTCCAAGGAGGCTAATTGCTAGGGAAAGGACGCCAGGTGTTGCTATATGACGTCATTATCCAGGCACCCACAGCCACCATTTCTGGGCTGGGCTGGCTGTGGACTACATTTTGCACCATGGGGTCTTGGCAGCATTGGCTGCAATTTGGTGATGGTGGTGGGGCCTGTGGCCCACTTGAGGGAAGCCAAGTGTTGGTTTGTCGGCACCAGATCTGTGGTGCTGGCCAGTGTGTGTCACGGCAGCTCCTGCATTGAGCATCTGCCCCTGGTGGTCAGTGCGCATCATAGTAAATGGTTAGAGGGACACTTAGCATATTAGCCTTTTATATCTATACTAATAAAAGGGTAATATGCTAATTAGATGGGAGATGTTTTGGGAGACCTTCTGGACATCCTTCCAGACAAAGCCATGGTGGCGAGGCCAAGGCAGAGGTGGTTAGGGGTGATCAGGCTGGCAGGGGAGGGCAGTTGGGGGCGATCAAACCAGTGTGGGGGGAAGTTGGGGGAGATCAGGCTGGCAGGGGGGACAGTTGGGGGAGATCAGGCCAGCAGGTGGGGGCAGTTGTGTGCGAACAGGCTGGTGGGAGAGCAGTTGGGGGCAAGCAGGCCAGCAAGGGGGGCAGTTGTGGTTAAGCAGGCTGGCAGGGTCAGGGGGGCTGTTGGGGATGATCAGGCCAGAGGGGGAGGGGCAGTTAGGTGTGATCAGGCCAGCAGGCAGTGTGGTTAGGGGCAATCAGGCAGGCAGGCAGGTGAGTGATTAGGAGCCAGCAATCCTGCATTGTAAGATGTCCTAAACTGGCAGTCGGACATCCCCCGAGGGGTCCTAGATTGTAGAGGGTGCAGGCTGGGCTGAGGGACACCCCCGCCTCTTCCCCCTTCCCCCGTGCACGAATTTCATGCACTGGGCCACTAGTATATAGATAAGAGATAGTCTTTATTCTTGGCACAGATAAAATACTCAATAGATAATGTTTATTGTTGTGTCTAAGAGTAAGTGTTTAAATTCTGAAGTCAAACTACCAGGGTTCAAATTTCAGCTACTTGTTAACTCTTCATCTTCTGCAAGTTATTTAACTTCTCTGAGTAGGATGTCTTCATATATATGCCACCGTGTAGTTGCCCAGGGCCTAACACTTGGTTTAATGCCCTGCTGCACCCAGCAGGAAGAGGGGAGAAAGCCAGTGGCAGTAGCAGGCACTTCTTTTGGCCGGGAGGAACAGAGAACTGCAGGGGGAAGCCAAGCAGGGCAATCTGTGAGCTGTGAGCTGCCATCAGTAAGAGAGGATAGTGTCTGAGTCATGTGCTTGGCAAGCAGCCCGTGGTGAGTGGTGAGTAGACAGCTGCAAGTTTTGTGGAGCTAGAGCGAATGGGGTCTGAGTCCCATGGGAGCAGCGAGAGCAAACAGTGACTGAGTCAGCAGATGCCTGCCCAGCAGAGCATGGGGTGCTGCTGTGCGGCTCCCCACCGCTATGTCTGGCAGTGGTATTTCAGACACAAAAGGAAATTACAGAGCCTGCTGCTGCTTAGACTCCCAAAACTTGCCTCCTGTTGCCCTTCGAGTTGGCTCCAGGAGCATATTATCTGCAAACCAAGAGCTGTTGTGGTAGAATCACTGTTTCCCTCTGTGACTGAACCATGGAGATCAGGGGTCACCATTATGATTAGGGCAAAACAAACCCTACTCCTAAGCAATGCCATGGTACTGTCCTACAAAAGCCAGAGGCTCAAATCTGGGAGGACACAGGTAAAAATCTTGCAATTCAGTGCCATCTCCTGGAATAGTAGAAAGGCTTCCTTAGAGATAAATGTGAAAACAAAGGAGGGCAGCAAATACCACGCGGAACCACAGTCATGATGGTGACCAGGAAGAAAATGAAAACTCCTCAGAAAGTAGGCTGAACACATGAAGTATGTGATATAAATGACAGAGATTTTAAGATTGCATCCTGAAAATACCCAAAGAGATGTGAGAAAATACTGACAGGCAATTCAGTGCACTCAGAAAACTATTCAATGAACAAAATCAGTATTTCTCTGAGGAAATGGAAACTTTAAAAACAAATCTATCAGAATTCCTGGAAATGAAGCATGCAATTAAGATTAAGAGTGAACTGTTGAGCATAGAAAACAGAACCAACCAGTCAGAGTAAAGAACTAGTGATATTGAAGATAGGAATCAGGAAATGATGCAGAAATACCTTAAACAATAAAAGAAATTTTTTAAAAAAATGATGCCGACGGAAGAAGAGAGAGACCTGAGAATAAAGAAAAATGAAAGAGCTCTATGAGACCTCTCTGACTGCATCAGACGAAGTCGCATTAGAATCATAGGCATTGTGGAGGAGGGAGAGAGGGAGCATGGAATAGAGAGTCTCTTAAAACAGTGGATGGGAACTCCCCAAATATATGGAAAGAACTAGATTCTCAAATCCAAGAAGCAAACAGAACATAGTTACTTCAATTCAAAGAGGCCTTCTCCAAGGCACTTGGTAATGAAGCTGTCAAAAATTAATGACAAAGAAAAAAATTTCAAAGCAGTCAGGGAAAAGAAGGAAGTGACCTACAAAGGAAACCCCATCAGAATTTCATCTGACTTCTCAGCAGAAAATCTACAAGCCAGGAGAGAGTACAATCAAATATTCAAATATCTGAAAGAGAGCAATTATCATCCATAAATAATATATCCAGCAAAATTATCCTTTAAATATGAAGAAGAAATAAGGACCTTCCCAGAAAATGCAGAAACTGAGGGATTTATTACCAAAAAACCTCCACTGCAGGACATACTCAAGGGAGTTATTCTACCTGAAACAAAGAACATAAAGTTACAACACTAGGAGTAACATCACCAAAAACTTACAGCGTACACAGGGATAATTTGTGACAATAAAAACATACAAGGAGAAGGGGGAAAGGTCTGAACTGGCAAAGGAAAATGAAGATCAGATGCACTCAAAAGGGAAAAAAACACTATGGTACATATGCCACGTCATTTTTTATAACCCTAATGGCAACCACACACACAAATCCCCAAAACAGGACATGTGGCTTGAAAAAGAGAAAACAGTGGAAAGACCTGTCGGATACCACCAAACAACAACAGCAGACAGAAGTATAAAGGAAAAGAACCAACGGAGGCACAGAGCTACCAGAAAACAAAAGATAAAAATGGCTGTAGGAAATCCTCAGACATCAAGAAGGGTCTGAATTGAGTAAAGAGGCACAGATTAGCAGAAGGGATCAAAAAACAAAACCCAATCATATGCTGCCTACAAGAGACACATCTAAACAGCAAAGACAAAGGTAGATTCAAAGTAAAAAAGTGAAAAATGATTCTCCAAGCAAATAACATCCACAAAAAAACAGGTGTAGCTATACTTACATCTGAAAAAATAGATTTCAAGATAACAAGAGACAAAGATGGATACTTTATAATGATATGAAGGGAGCATTACATCAAGAAAACGTAACACTTCTTACTATATATGCACCCAACTAGGGAGCACCAAAATATATTAAACAGCTACTCACAGAACTAAAGGGAGAAACACATCAAAACACAATCATAGTTGGAGACCTTAATACTCCATTGACAGCTCTAGACAGATCAACCAAACAGAAAATCAATAATGAAATATCAGCCTTAAATGAAATACTAGACCAAATGAACATAATGGACATTTACAGAACATTTCATCTGAGAACACCACATTATACATGCTTGTCCAGCACACATGGGACATTCTCAAGGATAGACTATATGTTGGGTCACAGAACTAGTATCAACAAATACAAGAAGATTGGAATTATACCAAGCATATTTTCTGACCACAATGCCTTGAAATTAGAAATCAACTGCAAAAAGGAAGTAAAGAAACCCACAAATATGTGGATATTAAACAACATACTACTAAAAAATGGCTGGTGAAAGAAAAAATAAAAGATAAGATCAAAAGATATATAGAGACAAATGAGAATGATAACACAACATATCAAAACCTCTAGGATGCAGCAAAAGCAGTAATAAGAGGGAAATTTATATCATTTCAGGAGTATGCAGCGAAACAAGAGAAATCCCAAGTAAACAACCTAACATTGCATCTTAAAGCACTAGAAAAGAAGAACAAAAGCAACTCAAAGTCAGCAGAAGAAAGGAAATAATAAAAATTAGAGCAGAATTAAATGAAATAGAGAACAAAAAATCAATAAAACAAAGAGTTGATTCTTGGAAAAAATTAATAAAATTGAGAACCCCCTGGCTAAACTCACTAAGGGAAAAGACCCATATAAACAAAATCAGAAATGAGAGAGAAGTCACGACAGACATCACAGATATATAAAGGATCATACTAGAATATTATGAAAGACTATACGCCACCAAATTAAATAACTTAGAAGAAATGGATACATTCCTCGAAATATATAACCTTCCTAAACTAAATCATGAAGAGTTGAAAAATCTAAATAGAATGATCAGCAGTGAGGACATGGAAACAACTATAAAAAATCTCACGAGAAGAAAAAAAAAAGCCCAGGACCAGATAGCTTCACCAGTGAATTCTACCAAACATTCAAAGAAGAATTAAAACCTATACGTTTCAAACTCTTGCAAAAAATTGAAGAAGAGGCAATACTTCCTAACACATTCTACAAGGCCAATATAACCCTGGTACCAAAACCTGGCAAAGATAACACAAAAAACTAAAACTACAGACCAATATCTCTGATAAACACAGATGCAAAAATCCAAAACAAAATACTAGTAAATCGAATACAACAGTACATCTAAAAAATAATACATCGTGATCAAGCGGATTCATTCCAGGAGCACAAGGATGGTTCAACATTTGCAAATCAGCATAATGCACCACATTAACAAAAGAAAGGATAAAAACAATATGGTCTTATCAATAGGTGCAGAAAAAGCATTTGATAAGATACAACATCCATTTATGATTAAAACACCCAATAATATAGGAATAGAAGGAAAGTACCTCAACACAGTAAAGGCCATATATGATAAACCCTCTGCTATCATACTTAATCGTGGAAAACTGAAAGCTTTTTCCCTAAGATCAGGAACAAGACAAGGATGTCCACTCTCACCATTTATTCAACATAGTGCTAGAAGTCTTAGCCAGAGCAATAAAGCAAGAGAAAGAAACAAAATGCAACTAAGTAGGGAAAAAAGAAGTCAAACTGTCACTTTTTGTGGATGACCTGATTTTATATATAGAAAACCCTAAAGACTCTTCCAAAAAACTATTAGAAACAATGAACAGGTACAGTCAAGTAGCAGGATACAAAATCAATGTGCAAAAATCCATTGCCTTCCTGTATACTAATAACAAAACTTCAGAAAGAGAAATGGAAAAAATAATTCCTTTTGCAATAGCAACCAAAAGAATAAAATACCTAGGAATAAACTTAACAAAGAATGTGAAAGACCTATAAACTGAAAATTACAAAGCATTATTAAAAGAGATTGAAAAAGACACAACAAAATGGAAACATATCCTGTGCTGATGGATTGGAAGAATCAACATAGTTAGAATAGCCATATTACCCAAAGGCAATGTACAGATTTAATGCAATCCCCATCAAAATCCCAATGTTATTTTTAAAAAGAAATAGGACAACAAATCATCAGATTTGTATGGAACCACGAAATACCCCGAATAGTCAAAGTAATCCTGAGAAGAAAAAAGAATGAAGTTGGAGGTATCACGCTATCTGACTTCAAATTATAACAGAGCTACAATAATCAAAACAGCATGGCACTGGCAGAAGAACAGACACACAGATCAATGGAACAGAATAGAGAGCCCAGCTATAAAATCACATGTATATGGACAGATAATTTTTGACAAAAGAGCCAGAAATGCACATTGGAGTAAAGACAGTCTCTTCAATAACTGGTGCTGGGAAAACTGGAGTGTCTGCAGGACAGCCGTGCTTGAGCGGCTGCAGTGCCTGCACAGGTCCTGTGGGCCCCCGCCCTTGGCGTGCACTGGAGGGGAGGCAGCTGCATCCCCGCTGGGCCCTCACCGGGCCTTTTTGGTCACCTTCTGGTTTTTCAGCATCACATAGGTGATGAACAGTCCCACAAACAGGAGCACCAGGAGGCCAGCAGCTAGTGGGGTGGCAACAGCATAAGTTCGGGGCAGGGAACACTTGTTGATGACATGTTGGCTGTCAGTGAATGGCACGAGAATCACCCAGGCAGTATAGTAGGTGAAGATGATGAGGCACACGATGATGAGGCTGAGACCCACCACCTGGTCTGTCCCCGTGGCCATTGCCCCACGCTCTGCTTCAGAACCAAAAATACACCTCTCTTAAGAAGACATATGAACAGCCAATAGATATATGAAAAGATGCTCAACCTCACTGGCAATTAGGGAAATGCAGACCAAAACAATGAGACACCACCTTACACCTGTTAGAGTGGCCATTATCAACAAGACAAGCAATAACAGTGTTGGAGAGGTTGTGAGAAAAAGGGAACCCTCATTCACTGCTGGTGGGAATGCAGATTGGTACAACCACTATGGAAAGGGGTCTGGCGGTTCCTCAAAAAATTAAGAACAGAGCTACCATACGACCCAGCAATTCCACTCCTGGGTATATACAGGAAAAACTCAAAATCATGTATTTGGAAATATATATGCATCCCTATGTTCATCGCAGCTTTATTCATGGTGGATGAGACATGGAAGCAACCTAAGTGTCCCACGATAGAGGGCTGGATAAAGAAAATGTGGGTCACTGACTGGTTTAGCTTAGTGGATAGAGCATCGGCCTGCAGACTGAAGGGTCCCAGGTTTGATTCTGGTCAAGGGCATGTACCTTAGTTGTGGGCACATCCCCAGTAGGGGGCATGCAGGAGGTACCTGATTGATGTTTCTCTCTCATTGATGTTCCTAACTATCCCTCTCCCTTCCTCTCTGTGATAATAATAATCCTATCTAATAAAAGAGTAATATGCAAATTAACTGTCACTCTATGACAAAGATGGTGGCACCCATAGCAGCCAGAGCAGGATGCTGGCGGCATCACCCCGGCAATGTGGGTCCAGCAGCCAAGTGCGGCCCGCAGACAGCACCCAGCAGGGCCTGCTTGCCCATCGCCGTGGTGTGGAGCAGGCAGGCCCCACAGGGAGCAGAGAACCACAGGGATAGGGCCTAAGCCGTCAGAAGGACATCCCCTGAGGGATCCTGGATTGGAGAGGGTGCAGGTCAGGCTGAGGGACACCACGCCCCCTTACCCCATGCACGAATTTCATGCACCAGGCTTCTAGTGTGGGATATAAAACTGAAACTCATGAACACAAACAGCAGTATGGTGGTTGCCAGAGGGAAGGGGCTAGGGGGAGAAGGGATCCTAATATATGTTGACAAGAGGAGATTTGACTTTGGGTGGTGGGCACACGGTGCAATATACAGACCTTGTAACAAAAACCCACACCTGAAACCTACATGTTCATGTTGCCCAATGTCACCCCAACAAATTTAATAACAAAACAACAACAACAACCCACAACAGAAATCTATTCCCTTACCGTGTGGAGTCCAGAAATCCAAACTGAAATCAAGGTGTTGGCAGCTCTGGGCTCCTCGGAGGCTAAGGGGTCCAGTCCTTGCCTCTCCAGCTGCTGGGAACTGCTGGCCCCATTCCCCCAATCTCGGCTTCTGTGGTCACGTTACTTTCTCCTCCTCTGTGTCAATCCTCTCTGTCTGCCTCTTATATGGACACATGTGATTGCAACTAGAGTCTCATCCAGAGCAGTCTCTGCATGACAAGACCCTTAATTTAATCACAGTTGCGGATTAATTTTTGCCAAACAAGGTAACAAGTTTTGGGGACTAGGATGTGAACTTATTTGGGGGCCATTATTCAGTCTGCCACACTCCTCATTCCTTACGTGGGAAATGTGTATAGGAACTTCCATCCAAAGAGGACAGAACGAAAAGGGGTGGGGGAAAGAGAAACTTTTC
>NW_006289558.1:143002-146020 GCF_000327345.1 Myotis davidii | reverse complement strand
AGACAAGGGAACCCTGTGCTCTGTTGGTGGGAATGCAGATTGGTGCTACAGAGAACAATATGGAGGCTCCTCAGAAAATTTAAAAATCCAGCAATTCCACTTCTGGGCATTTATCCAAAGTAAATGAAATCACCATCTTTAGATATCTGCTTCCCCCTGGTTACTGCAGCATTATTCTCACACACAGACACACACACACACAGACGCACACACACACACGCTTCAGCCATAAAATAAGACAAAATCCTGCCATTTGCAACAACATGGATGGACCTTCAGAACATTATGCTAAGTGACATAAGTCAATCAGAAAAAGCTAAGAACTGTATAATTTTACTCATATCCTATCTAATAAAAGAGTAATATGCAGATTAACTGTCACTCCATGACAAAGATGGCAGCACCCACAGCAGCTGGGGAGGGATGCTGGCGGTATTGCCCTGGCAATACAAGCCCAGCAGGCAAGCATGGCCCACAGACAGCACCCAGCGACCCAGAACAGGCAAGTGCGGCTCGCAGGCAGCACCCAGCAGGGCCTGCTTGCCCATCGCCGTGGTGTGGAGCAGGCAGGCCCCACAGGGAGCAGAGAACCACAGGGATAGGGCCTAAGCCGTCAGAAGGACATCCCCTGAGGGATCCTGGATTGGAGAGGGTGCAGGTCAGGCTGAGGGACACCACGCCCCCTTACCCCATGCACGAATTTCATGCACCAGGCTTCTAGTGTGGGATATAAAACTGAAACTCATGAACACAAACAGCAGTATGGTGGTTGCCAGAGGGAAGGGGCTAGGGGAAGAAGAGGGTCCTAATATGAGGTGACAGGAGAAGATTTGACTTTGGGTGGTGGGCACATGGTGCAATATACAGATCTTGTAACATAGAAACCCACACCTGAAACCTATATGTTCATGTTGACCACTGTGACCCCAATCAATTTAATAAAATTTTAAAAAAGCCCTTCTGCCACTTCCTTGAAACTATTAATCATTTTTGAATAAGAGGCTCTGCATTTTAATTTTCACAGGGCCCTGCGCATTATCTAGCTGGTCCTGTCTCTGAGTTTTGTGTCCTCATGTAAAATGGAGGTAATAATATATACCACATTATTTTTCAATGGGCTTATTTTTAACTCTTGGTTTAAATGTTTTTATCCTTTTTCATTTGTCTCCTTTTCAAATATATTATCACACTGTGCTTACTTTATTTATTTTTATAGAAATAAAACTTTTTTATAGGAAGGTGAAATTTTAGTAAGTCCAGAGCATACAGTCTCATGCTTTGCAATGAATAATCAGACACTAAATGTTTCAACATCTTTCACAGACTACTCAGTGTCTTTATATGAGGAAATTGTTGCATTTAAAACTGAAGATATAACAAAATATGGAACAATTCATAAACTTATATAATAGGAATATAGCTGGCCCTTGAAGATTGTTGCTTTTATGTAGAGCATGGTATGAAAGCAAACTTCAGTACCTTTAAATGCCCTCTTATAACTAATACTTGCAATTTAGTTCCCTGCAATTTGGGCAGATAGAAATAAAGAACCACGTTGCACTATATTGGGGAAAATAAATTTGAATGAAAGATTGAAAAGGAATAAACCATTTCTGAGTGCTTCAAGTACAATAGCATAGTTGTCTTTATAAACAGAGTACTTGTATTTAATTTTCACCCATCAGCAGGTAGGAAGAGAAATGGAGAAAAGTGAAAATAGTTTTACAGATCAACAAAGATCTATTGTGGAAATAAGAGGTCTGACGTGAGCACAACAAAGGTCTATTGTGGTAATAAGAGGTCTGACGTGAACGTATGTTCAAATCCAGCAATCTAAAAATGTTTATATTTAGATTTCTGTCTTTAACACTAGAAAATTAAGTGTTGGGTGTGAAATCTAGTACCATTTGAAGTCCCAGCCAGATTTCTTTGAAAGCTTTGAGGCATCTGAACATGCCAGTAAGTGGTGTGTGTGCGTGCGTGTGCGTGTGCGTGTGCATGTACATGTGCGTGTGTGCATATGCGTGTGCGTGTGTGTGTGTGTGTGTGTGTGTGTGTGTGCCTCATGGGGAGGTGCATGGACCCTCCAGGTTTGCTTCTCTCGGTGGCTCTTTGGAGGCCTGTATGCAAACGGACCAGGAATTTACAATTTGGCAAAACAGGGTCTGTTTAAATTTAGAGAGAAGCTGTATTAAAAAAAAAAGTTAAATTAATAAAAAAAAATACCAGTTGAAGCATAGTTTATAAAAAAGTAAAAATATCTGAGTTGAGCTAAGAATGAAATTACTAAAATGTATTTAATTAAGAAGCTTTTCTCCTAACTTCATTTCTCCTAACTTTCATTTCTATGAGCAGAAATGAAAGAAGAAAGAACATGGACAGCCACGTAAGTAGTCTCTGCATTAAGATGAGTGAGGGATGGGATGGTGGGCAGGGAACTGGTGAACCCTTCTCCAATGAAGTGCTTTTAATTGTGCAATTAATAGAATGTTTGTTTTGTTTTGCCCCAAATTTGAGCTTATAATGCTACCCCCCACTTGAATTTTAACAAATGAGAGGAAAATGAGCAGTTGGCATGGAGTCCAGGAATGAGAGTGTGAGAGCAGCACATGGTTTTAAAGTTCATTGTTTATTGGTTCATGTTTATAAGCAGAAAGCTTCTCTTACAGCCTCAGAGGTCAATGGTGTAATAATGCTCTTTATTGCCTTCATTAGCATAATTATTATAGTTACCGTATTTGCCGGCGTATAAGACGACTGGGCGTATAAGACGACCCCCTAACATTTCCACTCAAAATACAGAGTTTGTTATATACTCGCCGTATAAGACTACCCCCTCTTCCGCACACCTTCCACACACCAAATAAAAGGTAAAACAATATCAGATTTGATTTTAACATTTTAATTTATATTCAAATGCTTATGACATGCAGGAAAACTGTCACAAGGCTGTATGTAATCAAACATATACATAAAACAGTGCAAGTTTATTACCGGTAAACATACAGGTAATTCCAG
>NW_006289558.1:137472-142840 GCF_000327345.1 Myotis davidii | reverse complement strand
GCCTTCTTTAAAATTCAATGCATATGTAAAGAAATATACGGTAACCCGAATTTACCACACTCGCAAAATCGCACACAGCCAACCATACACCCAGTATGGTATCGCGATTCGTGATTTTGCGCTATCATACTGGGTGTATGGTCGGCTGTGTGCGATTTTGCGAGTGTGGTAAAATCGCATAACAGCAAAATCGCATAACAGCCGAGCATACACCCAGCAGCGCTGCTGATGCCTGAACGGTATGTGGAATGAAGTGGGCGGGCATCGGTAGGCCACTAAGGCACGGGGCAAGCACTATGGGCAGTCTATCTGAAGTGTACCCAGCGTATAAGACGACCCCCCACTTGGAGGCATATTTTTCAGGGCCAAAAAATCGTCTTATACGCCGGCAAATACGGTACACTTTGCCACTTAGTCTGACTGTGCCACTTGGAAAAATTACTTCTGAAAATAGTTTTTCTTCAGTCCTTACCCCACCTCTTGCCAGAGTGGCATTAGGGAATTAGTGGTATTGAGTCATGAAGGGAATCAGAAGGATACACACAGTGCCTGTCAGGAAAGGGAGTTAGTGAAGAGTAAGACAATATCAATGGTTTCACTTCCTGCAGTGGGAAAGTGATTGGATTTCAATTTGGAGACTTTAGGGTTGAATCTGGGATTGTTCATTCAAGCTGCTTGTGGAATGTGAGTTGGTCAAAGTGTTAGGAAGAAGTCCAGCTTGGTTCCACAGCATATGTGGAGACTGACAGCAAAGTCTCTAGAGCAATGATTTTCAACCTTTTCCGTCTCATGGCATGCATAACTAATTACTAAAATGTGACACACCAAAAAATAAATATTTTGTTAATCTGGTTTAAAAATAGGTATAATTTTGATTAATTCATATCAGATATCTATTGTTGTGTTGGCTGTTGTCATTTTTTTTACTTGACAGTCTAAGGGAAAAGCAGTCAGTGCCCTGACCAAGTAGTATTGCATGTTTTAAAAATTCTTGAGGCATACCAGTGTGCCTGCCATGACACACTGGTTAACATTGTTGGTCTAGATTTTAGATTTTGCAACTTTTATATTTGTGGTTAAGTTCAAGAGAGGGATGAAGGGGCTGAGGGTGGGAGTCAGAGGCCTTGGAAATACAACTTTGTTCCTAAAAAAAGAATGTTACAAACCTTATAATTGGCAACATTTTGAGAAAATCATAAACTTGGGGATGAAACCTAGAAATGAAACTTCTCCTATGGTATGGGACCTGGAAAGTTTTCCGGAGGGATTTTATAATGTTTATGTTAATTAAATGTTGTTGGATTAGAATGTAACTTAGGCTGTAATTAGGCAAACAGGCTGCTGCCATGCTTATTGCAGGCATAGCTCACTTCAGGCATTTGTTTGATAAACTCCCTTAGCCTTTTTTTGTCTGTGATTTCCTAACTGGTTTTGCTATTGAATGAGCAGAGATGTCTTATACTCAATGTGTCATCCAGATACAAGCTAAGACCTACTATCATAGTCGGCTAATTATAGAATGTTATCACTACAAGGACCATCTCCCTGACACAGAGAGTTAGGTGTACGAAAGACAATTAATGGCACTTGTAATCCAGGTGAAAACCTTTCAACCAATATTTTCCCCTGTTGTTCACTGATTGACTCACTAATATCCAGCCTTCTCTTACCCTGTCCTATCCTTGATAGACTGGTAGGAGGAGGATGCAGGGCATTCCAAGCAGATAAAAAGCACCAGCAAAGGCACCTAGGCACGGAGGTGTGGGGACGGCAGAGCTGCTCAGAGTGTTTGGAGTTGTGATGTGATGTTTTAGTGGCGGCTAGCAGGTGGGAGGTTAGGTTAAAAAGAGAACATTGTAAGATGGAACCGAAAGATAGATTGAGGTCAAATTATAAAGACCATTAAAGGTCAGTGACCTGTGATTTCTAGAAGTGAGTCTGGTGGCAGAGTGGAAGCTGCATTAGGCTGCAGAAAGGTCATACAACCAACTATGTTGTTGCCTAACGAAAGAGGATGAGGCGGACTCTGCTTGTGTCAGTCAGTAGGAAGGGAGAAAAGGATGAGAAAGTTACTTCCTGGATAGAGTTGAAAGGACTTGAGGCAAGATGGATGAGGTTGTAGAAGGAAAAGGAGTCAAATGTGACCCAATTTAGGCGGCTGGGGAGATGACCTTGTGGTTCCTCACGAAAAGGGGAACTTGGGAGCAGGGCTGTGCTGGGTCGGCCATAGGGGGAGGCTCGGGATGAGTGTATTAGTTTTTCAGGGCTGAGATAACATTACTAACTGGGTGGCTTAACCAACAGAAACGGATATCTCTGAGTTCTGGAGGCTAGAAGTCTCCAATGAAGGCGTCACGGGTTGTTTCCTTCTGAAGGTTCTAAGCCTGGAACAGGCCTCTTGCCTAACTTTGGAAAGTTCCTTGGCTTGCCAGGTCTGCGTGGCTCAGTGGTTGAGCATTGACCTATGAACCAGGAGGTCATCGTTCGATTCCCATGACTGGGTTGCAGGCTTGATCCCCAGAAGGGTGCTTGCAGGAGGCAGCCAATTCTCATCTCTCTTCCTCCCTCTCCCTTACTCTCTGAAATCAAGAAAATATATTAAAAGAAAGTTCCTTGGCTTGTGGCAGTATAACTTTAATCTTCTCATGTGTGCATGTCTGTGTCCAAATTTCCCCTTTTTATAAAAACACCGGTCCTACCGGATTACGGGCCAACTCCACTCCAGTGTGATCTCATCTCAGTTACGTGTATCTGCAATGACCCTATTTCCAAATAGCATCACATTCTGAGGTACTGCAGGTTAGGGCTTCAACATAGGAATTTTTAGGGGGATACAATTCAACTCGCAACAGCGGGGTAGGGACTCAACGATTAGCTTTGGATGTGCTAAATTTTAGATTGTGGGGGTACTGATGTCAGCAGGCTGATAGAACTGGAGATATGAATAGACACATAGATTTGGTCATCATCTACATATAGGGAACACTCATGCTCTGAAGAATTTTCCATGGAGTATTTTATAGCTGCGGGAGTGAAAGCATTTGTCTGGGGAGGAAGAGCAAGAGGACGAACATAAATTCATTGAGTGCCTCTTTATGAGTGAGGCTTTTTGCCCAGTGCATAGAGGTCCAATCTCACTTAATCCTCACATGGACCCAGTGAAGGAAGTTTTGAGTGAAACCTGAAGCCCACGGCCCCACAACTGGAGGATGGTTAAATTGAAATTTGCACCCATGTTTTTTTGATTTCACTAAAAGATGCTGCCTCCTCCTGGGGAAAAGAGTAAAGGACCAGAAAAGGGTGGGAGAATACCATAGAAGAATTTAAGAGGAATGTTTAAAGGGTGACAGTGGGAGCTGCGAAGGGGGAAAGAGAAACCAGAACTGGTAAAGAAAGCCACTGGAAATCCAAAACAGATTTTCAAGGAGCGGGGGGAGAGCCGCAGTATGAACTATTTTAGAGAGGCTAAGGACCTAGAAGTGTCTCTTTGGTTTAGTGCTCTCTCTGCTCTTTGAACGTCCATTTGATTAAGAAGTGAAATTATAATAAATTTTTGTCCACAGTGATTACAGGCAACAGATTCACTATAAAATAAAAAAGGGAATTACTGTCAATTTTATTCCAAGTTCACCAGTCAATGTGCTGTTGGGGGAGAAACACCAATTCTGATAAATTGCTCCATCCATGTGTGTACATTTACCTAGTGATTGATATGGAGGCAAATTTTAGTCTTGAATTCTGGCATCAGAACCTGGCATCAAGGTTGGGGTGCACACTTTTCCTGTGTACATGTATGTGTTGCTGTTTTGGTTGCTTAAAAAATGCTTTAATTCGCATAAGCACAGTATACAGGCAAGTGAAGAAATCTAATGAGGACATTTTAAAGGCTACGTTAAGGCATATTAGGACATGTGAGGCTATTAGCTGATAAAGAAGCATTTATTGACTTGTTGCCTGTATCTACTTTATATTTGCTTGAAAGAAGAAAATTTTCATTAAAAACGAAGCAGTGAAAATGTCACATTCTCTTTTTCAGCCTCTCCTTTTTACATTACAAAATAAGTGGATTGCGTGAAGCATAAACTCCTGCAAATAAAGGCTTTTCTTGGCATTCCTCGGAGAAATCAAATCCAAGACCAGTGGTGAAAGGTGGTTGTACTATATCCACTACACGGACTATTTCTTCTAATTATCAGCACGAATGTAATTACCTACAAGCATCTCAGGTTCCTGTGATCATGTCCCTTAGAGCATTTCATCTTTAATGATTTTCCTTGATAAAAAGCCAGTTGGAAGCATTTGTTGCATAACATTGCTCAACCAGAAAGAAAAATACGTACTTCTTGGAAGAAAGATCTGTATGCTTTCTTCTCAATAGTACTTATATTCTGCCAGAATTTGATTAGGAGCTATCTTGGCACAAAGATCGCTAATGATAGAGTCAAATAACTACATAGATTAAACAGTTTCTTGGAAAAATAAAATGTAGTATGACATTCCTTTTCCAAGAATATTGAAGTTCAGAACTGTATCCACTTCAGATGAATTGTTACCGTAAATCCTCTAACTTCTGAGGACAGAGCCTGGGAAGGAATGGGTTCCTGAGGGAGTTTGTGGATTCTTAGGTGAGATAGTTTTAAAGGGAAAAATTTCCAGGCTGAGAGTGAGACTAAATAGATTAGGATTTTTAAAGCTATAAGAAACATTAGCGTTTATTCCCTCTCCTGCTCCTTCATAGTCTGTTACTGCAACGGTCACAACTAGTTGCTGGGCCTCAAATTCCGTTCCAGCATTCTTCCCATTCTCACTTCTTTCTATTGGACAAAAAACAAAACAAACAAACAAACAAACCCAAGAAAATAAAACCAACACACACACACACACACCACGACTTCATTTATTTGGCATTATTAAGAAATATGTTTTAGGTGGACCTCCTAGTATCCTCAGGTGTGCTGAGGGCCTCGGTAGCTCACCTGCGAAAGTGTTTGGTGGGTGTGCGTCAATCTCTGTCCCGTGATCTGCACCGGAGGTGGCAGGCGGAGGCCGGACTCGGGGAGACCCAGGGCACCTAGAGATGGCCAGAGAACCTAAAGATGTCGGATGAATGATTTTAAGTTCTCAGAGAGGAAGGGAGAGGGATAGAGAGTTAGAAACATCGATGAGCGAGAAACATTGATCAGCTGCCTCCTGTACACCCCCACTAGAGAGAGTGGAAGAAAGAGGGAAAGACAGAGAGACATATCGACGTGAGAGAAACACATCAGTTGGTTGCCTACTCCACGAACCCCGACCAGGGCCCGGGCTAAGGAGGAGCTGGCAACTTAGGACTCAGTGGCCTTTGAGGATGTGGGTGTGAAGTTGAATC
>NW_006289558.1:122994-137185 GCF_000327345.1 Myotis davidii | reverse complement strand
TGGCTCCACAGTGATTACAGGCAACAGATTCACTATAAAATAAAAAAGGGAATTACTGTCAATTTTATTCCAAGTTCACCAGTCAATGTGCTGTTGGGGGAGAAACACCAATTCTGATAAATTGCTCCATCCATGTGTGTACATTTACCTAGTGATTGATATGGAGGCAAATTTTAGTCTTGAATTCTGGCATCAGAACCTGGCATCAAGGTTGGGGTGCACACTTTTCCTGTGTACATGTATGTGTTGCTGTTTTGGTTGCTTAAAAAATGCTTTAATTCGCATAAGCACAGTATACAGGCAAGTGAAGAAATCTAATGAGGACATTTTAAAGGCTACGTTAAGGCATATTAGGACATGTGAGGCTATTAGCTGATAAAGAAGCATTTATTGACTTGTTGCCTGTATCTACTTTATATTTGCTTGAAAGAAGAAAATTTTCATTAAAAACGAAGCAGTGAAAATGTCACATTCTCTTTTTCAGCCTCTCCTTTTTACATTACAAAATAAGTGGATTGCGTGAAGCATAAACTCCTGCAAATAAAGGCTTTTCTTGGCATTCCTCGGAGAAATCAAATCCAAGACCAGTGGTGAAAGGTGGTTGTACTATATCCACTACACGGACTATTTCTTCTAATTATCAGCACGAATGTAATTACCTACAAGCATCTCAGGTTCCTGTGATCATGTCCCTTAGAGCATTTCATCTTTAATGATTTTCCTTGATAAAAAGCCAGTTGGAAGCATTTGTTGCATAACATTGCTCAACCAGAAAGAAAAATACGTACTTCTTGGAAGAAAGATCTGTATGCTTTCTTCTCAATAGTACTTATATTCTGCCAGAATTTGATTAGGAGCTATCTTGGCACAAAGATCGCTAATGATAGAGTCAAATAACTACATAGATTAAACAGTTTCTTGGAAAAATAAAATGTAGTATGACATTCCTTTTCCAAGAATATTGAAGTTCAGAACTGTATCCACTTCAGATGAATTGTTACCGTAAATCCTCTAACTTCTGAGGACAGAGCCTGGGAAGGAATGGGTTCCTGAGGGAGTTTGGATTTTCTTAGGTGAGATAGTTTTAAAGGGAGAAATTTCCAGGCTGAAAGTGAGACTAAATAGATTAGGATTTTTAAAGCTATAAGAAACATTAGCGTTTATTCCCTCTCCTGCTCCTTCATAGTCTGTTACTGACGGTCACAAAACTAGTTGCTGGGCCTCAAATTCCTTTCCAGCATTCTTCCCATTCTCACTTCTTTCTATTGGACAAAAAACAAAACAAACAAACAAACAAACCCAAGAAAATAAAACCAACACACACACACACACACACACCACGACTTCATTTATTTGGCATTATTAAGAAATATGTTTTAAATGTTTTATATGAAAGCTTTCTAGATAACTAAAACTTACTCCTTAAGCCTCACTTAAAAGATTTTCACAGAAGTGGTTATTTTAAAGAGTATGCTGAGCATAATTTAGCTTTTTCTTGTTGAAATGGTGTCATAATTATGAGCATTACAGTAGCTCCTCTTTATCTGAGGGGATACGTTTCAAGACCACCAGTGGATGCTTGAAACCAAGAATAGTAATGAACCCTATATATACCATATTTCTCCTATACATGTTTACCTATAATAAAGTTTAATTTATAAATTAGGCACAGTAAGAAATTAACAACAACTAATATTAAAATAGAATAATTATAAAAATAAAAGTTATGTAATAAAAGTTATGTGAATGGTCTCTCTCTCTCTCTCTCTCTCTCTCGACCTGATAACCAAGGCAGCTATGAAGCGCTACCGGCTGGTGCATCTACAGCACAGATACACTGCATAAAGGAATGATCCTGGGTGGGATGAAGTGCACATGCAGCTCAAAATGGTGTGCAATTTAAAAATTATGAATTACTTATTTCTGGATTTTTTTTTTGGACTGAGGTAGACCATGGGTAACTGAAATAGTGGATAATTCCACAGTTGCTTTCTGGAGTGACCGAGGTGAAAGGACTATTGCCATGCAGTGGTGATTCAGTTGTTTTTGCTGTCGCTTATGTCTCTTACACTTCACCATCTAGTATATATTTCTTCCTCTTATTTGCTAACATGTTCTAGGGCCTAGAATCTAGGCCATTGGCACTCCCTCTAGCAGCGGCTGAAGGTGACTGGACCCTTCTCCTGCAGAATAAAATTCAAGATTTTGTAATCACTATGTGGTTAACATTTTTAGTTTTCTTTTTGCTTGAAAACTGAATCCAATGAAGTGAAATACTATTCATAGTCTCTATAACCTTGTTTGTTCTTTGGAGATGTTATCTGGTGATTTGGGAAAATTAATTTGACATTTTCACCATGTGGGACTCTTTTCATATCAGAGACCAGATCAGCTCTCCTACCTTTTGATTTGGGAACATTAAAAACCCACACTTTTTGCCCTGGCAGATTTGGCTCAGTGGATAGAGCATTGGCCTGTAGACTGAAAGGTCCTGGGTTGGATTCCCGTCAAGGGCACATGCCTGGGTTGCAGGTGGGTTGTAGGCGGGTTGCAGGCTTGATTCCCAGTAGGGGGCAGCTGATCAACGATTCTCTCTCATCAGTGATGTTTCTATTTCTCTCTCTCCCTCTCCCTTCCTCTCTGAAATCAATAAAAATATATTAAAACAATACAAAACAAAAAAGCACACATTTGCTAGTGTCTTTGGTAGCAAATGGGCTTTATTCTTGCTTTTCTATTCCAGAACATTTATTATTTAACTGGATTTTTTGCACATACATCTCTGGAATTTATTGAGTAATTTTCAAAATCGAAGTGTAATAAACCACTGGTATTCACTTTTATATCATCAGCCACAGAGAGCTTGATACCTAGCTCACAGACCTCATTTCAATTCTAGCTATGTTGATCTAGGTTGGTCTCTCTTCTCCCTCATTTGCATCTGTGTGTACGTGTGTGTGCGCGCGCGCACGCATGTGTGTGAACATAGGAGTTTAGGCTGATGCCACCCAATGACTTCATCCACAGTAACTTCAACATCCACGTTATTGATTCTGCCAACCCTATGAGCTCAGTACATCATATGTAAGCATTGCTCCCAACCCTCTTGTCTGACTTGCCATGGCCATGGATGGTGGCACTTGTCTCTATCTCCCCACTCCTAACCTCACACTGAGTCTATTTTGGAGGTTGTGTGGCAAGATAGAAAGGACATGGGCTTTGGAGTTAGATGTACAGAGGTTTGAATTCTTTCCAGCTGTGTAACCTCCTGTCTTTACATCTATTGTATGGAGATAATAGCGACATTAGAGAGCTGTTGAGAGGGTTAAGTTAGATAATGAATATAAAGCATTTAGCACATAGCACATTATTAGCTAAGGATAATTAATTACTCTCCAGACACTTGAGCCACTCACAAGGTTAGTCACACCTTGGGTTTTACCTGTCACTCAGATTTGCTCTGCCACTAAGGCCTCGAATCTGGAGTTCCTCTCCAGAGCCACCATATGCTATGGGGAGGCAGGATGGCATGGGGATGTTGGAATCACAGCAACAGAGCGAGAGAAGAGGATTTTAAGCCATTGCTAGCTAGTCCCTACATCTCACCTTATTGCAAAATTAAGGATTGGTTTAGAGTTACCAATCGGTGGTCCGCAGACCATTGGTGGTCCGTGAGGTCCGAAAGGTTGGTGATCGCTGGTTTAAGGAAACTTTTGAAGCAGCGGTCGCCAACCACTGGTCTGCGGACCACTGGTGGTCCATGAGGTCTGAAAGGTTGATGACCGCTGGCAAGGCTCCCTCTAGCTCCAATTCCTCTAGAATTGTAATATTCTATTCTTCCCTTGCTCTTCAATCCCAAGTGAGTCTCTTCATTGCCATCACCATGACCTTCAGTTCCTTTGTATCTTCATAGCACACCAGGTCTCTTCTTGGCAAACTTATTTTCCATCAGTCTTTTGCTTAAGTCTTATCTTCTCTATTTTTCTACCATAAATTCTATGTTCTGGCCAAACTGAATCTTACCATTTCTTTTTTAAAACATGCTTGTCTTTCTAATCTAAGTTGTTATTTATTTTATTTTTCATCTATCTCATCTACTAGGATATAAGGCATAGACCTTTGTTCATTGCCTTACCCTTGAACTTAAACTAGTTCCTGACCATAAAAGGTATACAATAGGTATTTGTTGAGTAAATTCTCTACCTTCCCTTTTTGCTTCCTTATCTGTATGGTTCTTAGGGTCACCCCTGTTTCTGATTGGTTATGACAGGAAGGAAGTAATTCAGAAACTTTACAGCATTGTCCTCAGGACTAGGCTTTGATACTCTTGACGTGGAATCTGGTTGACTTTGCAACCCTCCCTTGGTAGTGGCCTGCCTGCCAGAGAGTTCTCTCTAGCTGTTGGTCAGGGTGTGTGTGCCCTGGAATGGTAGGTGTGGACTGCTGGCCACTTTACTGGGGCTCTGTCTCATCAAGACATTGTCTCTGTTTCTCCCATTGGGCTTGCTGCTGAGATGTGCCAGCACTAGTATAGACCTGTTATTGTAGTAAATTAAATTCTCTTTAGGGCACACCAGCTGCCCCCAGTGATGGAAAGGCTAGGGAGGTGGAAATCAAGAGGCAAGGGTCCTGGTTCCAATGGCATATCTGACATTTGACCTCAGACAAATCAATTACTTCAAAAATCCTTTTTAAGAGCTTATTATGTGCAAATAGGGGAACAAGTATTAAGGAGGTTTCTGTTCCCTAAAAGGTTCCAATCTGATTGGAAAGGTAGGACACCTGTGAAACCTTTCACTTTATTTCCAAATTTGCTCACTTCTTCCCAGCTCCACAATCCACCCCCTAGTTCTCTTCATCTCCACACTTGGCACCCAAGCTCTAGGTGGCATCTTCTCTTGCCTGGACGACCTCAGCTTTTTACCTGTTCCCACCATTTCCAGTGTTGCCCCTTCTGACCTAATCTATCACAGAAGAATTACCTTTTAAAAATCTAAATCAGATCATGGTGCTCTCCTACTTAGAGCTTCTTGCTTAACTTTGAATTCAACTGGACACCTTACCTTGACTTATTTGGGCCTGCTTTGTCCTCCCTTGCCCACTTCTCCTTTCTCATCTCATGATCCTCTCCCCTTACCAATTGTGATGCAGTCACAAAGAACCGATCCCTCAATCCTGTGACATCTTTCCCACTTTTGCCTGGAATTCTCTGCTTCTCCACCATCTTCCCGGCCCTGATCTTCACATGGCTGGCTCCTTCTTGGTCTCAGCAAAAAAGGACCCTCTGCAGAGGAATTATCTGATTCAAATTCCCTGGTCATTCCATTGCTGGGCATTATGTTTCCTTCATAGCCCTCATCATAGGCTACAATGATCTGCTTATTTATTTACTTGTTTGTCTCTATCACTGGACTGTAAACTCTCTGAAGTCAGGGATTGTGCCTTCTTCAATAACCTCAATACTTGCTGAGCATGGTACCTGATATATGGTAGCATTTGATAGATATTTTAATACTAAGCAAATAATGACTAGCAGCTGAGCATAATGCTCCCTGGGATGGCGCTGCATGTCTATATAGCTGGCAAATCAGCGAAAACTTGTATTAATTGTATTTATGGTGACTGTGCTGGTTGTCTTCAGGACACTTTTATACAATTAAAAACTATTAAGATACTTCAAAATTATGCAAAATCCTAAAATCAGTTTAAGTTGTATATTTTGCCTTATGGGATCTATTTAGATTTGCTAAGCAGGTGATATACATCAAAACTTTATATTTATAATATGTATCACTCTTGCTTCATTTAAAATCAGTATTTAAATTGTCGTCTCTCTGTCCTGAGAAACAAGTTTAAAAAAAGACAATTTGACTTGAGGAAGATTGAAGGTGACACCCCTTTCCTCAGTGCCCTGCCCAGAGCCACGCTGTTGAATCCCTTTCAGACCCCCTGGGAGCTGAGGGTAGCTCTGTTATAAATCCTTCTCTGTTAAGCATTAGATTGTAGGAGTCTTGTCGGGTTGGTTCCAAAAGGCAGTTTTCTTTGTTGTGTCAAGTAACAAAAGGCATTTATTCTAAAACAATACATGGAGTGCCTAATAAAATACCTGCCTTACATAGTCATGCCATTTGACAAACATGCAATATGGACGACTGAGTCCAGAGTACGTTTCTGAAAGGGCTGCTGCCTCTCGTTTGGTTTGACCCGATATTGATTCATCATCTTTGCTAGAGTCAATGGCCTGTTTAGTCGCATGGGCTCAATGCCTGTCTGCGGCTCTGGCTGTCTGGGTGCCTTTCTGTTTTATCCCCTTGATTGTAGAGCAGTTTTGTGATATTGATAAATTACAGGTATGGCACTCAGAGGGAGGAAAGGGACAGCTCAGAGTGAATGGCAGTGCCCCTGGGTATGAGGCTCACGTGGACTCATCCATTAGACAATCCTATGTAGTGTTGATGGGACTGGAGTTAGTTGGCTGCTAATTATGACACTGGATGGGCACATAAAAATCATCATAATACACAATATGATTCTTGTAGAACCCTTCACATGAAATCAGTCCTGACAGACAAATAGTTGTTTACATAACATGGGATCTTTAAAAAAATACCCTAGAAAAACCAGCAACAACCAAATAAGCAAAATGTGTGTATAGAAGCTAATAAAAATTAGTACCTTAAAAAAATCACTGCAAGTTATGTTTTCTATAATTATACCAAACCCTAGAGTTTTAACCATGTAATGGTAATTTTTCATGTTTTTTGCCGTTATTGTCCTTTTGATTTACTTAACTATGTCTAACTTGAACAAACAATGTTAAGTGGGGAAACAGATGTGATTAAATAGCCTGTAATTATGTTTTTAGTCAACTGCTACCATCACAGACTCCTCTTGCTACTCGGACCAGAAAAAAAGTGACCTGATTTTACCAACTGCTTTGCCAGACCCTGATGCAGAATAGATGGCCTTATTAAGCAATCAAAAAATCAGCCATTACTGAGGAATGGTAATCAACCGTGTTTATACAGCTCACACACTGGCCCCACAATACACAATCAGGACCATGAATTCTGCTAATTGGGTACCTTCTGCGTCCAGAGGTGCCTGCAAAGGGAAACAAAAGGGACTTGAAAATTAGTGTTTGTAGCAATTAGTTTCTGTCTAAAGGCTTAACCCAGTTCAGGGAAACCATGATTCAAGCAGGGATTATTATAGCAACTCTGGCATTTAAATGTCTTCTGCCATTATTTGAGGTAGGCTTTAGCTTGGCAAAAGTAATGCAGATTCGTCTCCCCCTCCTTTTAGTTTTTATTTACCTAAAATGACTTTTGTTTTGAAGCTTTCAAAAAATCAAAGCCATTTGCTGCTTTAAATTTCTAGCATTCAGTGGTTTTTGTTTTTAAACCTATGATCTTACTCAAGACCAGTTGAAAAGACTGTTAAATACATGTATTGTTGAGGAGCTCTGCTCAGAGGAATAATGCAGTTGGGTTTGTTGTGCTATTATTTCTCTCTGAACAATTCATAGTTTAGTGAGGAAACACGGTATAATTCTTGGTGGAGGAAAAAGGAAAGCAAGTGTTTAATTTATAAATGTATGCATAAATCACATTCTAAGTAATAGTACTCAGACAGTGCAGGAGGAGAATGTAGGTTCTCGGTGTGTATTTTATCCGAGCAAACTAGCAGGGCATTTCCAAACGGGCCCCATGGAAAATCCAATGTAAATAAAGTTCATTTCAAAAAACCTTTTGCCCTGTTCTTCCCTTTTAATCTTTAGCATTGCTGATGTAATAATCAGGTAGCCAAATCTCTGCTTTGTTTCTGTCCTGGTAGACTCCCTGCTGCAGCTGATCAAAGGGCAACTTAATAGGAGCACAATCCCAAGGACCTCTTCACCACCCAGGGAAAGCACCAGCTGCAGGGTCCTGCTTTCCTGAAGCTTCCCACGTGGTTACAGGAGGATCATAACCAAAAAAAATAAAACAAAAACAAAAATAAAAGGCTAGGGAGAGGAAAGGAAAAACCGTACAATTCAGAAGACCAAAGAACTTGATGTTCCATTTCCTGTGACTTAAAGACTACATGAGCAAAATGACAGTTTGTCTTTTAGATTTATTAATAATTTTCTCCCTTTAATTACTTAAATGATGGTTAATCCATGTGTCAGTAAGTATAGTCAATTTTTTATTATTAATACCAAATTTTGCATTATTAAGACAGAAATTTTAGAAAGAATATTGGTGCTTTGAAGACAATCAGAATGATCAGTATGATAGTTTTGAGACACCATAACAACATTTTCTCCTGACTGATTACATTACATATTGATATTAGTGAGCATCAGAATGTAGTGCAATCAGTCAGGAGAAAATAAGTGAAATGTGAACTAATGAGAGCTAATTGTATCATGTAATAGCAAGGACACAGAATTCTATCATTAAATTAGTTTGAGATGAAACAAATATGAATATAATAATGTTTATAATAATGAGGCAATTAGAGATAATGAAATAAATGCTAGGAAAACCAGATCCCTAGCCCATTTCTGTCCTTCTCCTTCTGATTCCTTCAAACTTTGGGCCACTTGCATATTTTCTGCCATCATTGCTGTGTCTGTGTCTTCATCTCTGACATGGGGATGAAGAATTTAAATCTCCTCTATTTTCATGTTTCTTGATCTCATACCTTCAGAAGGCTCCTCACAGTCATGCACCTCTTGCCAAGCACACCCTTCTCTCTTTTATGAATAAATCATGGCTTGTTCTATAGATTTTTTTACTTTCATATACTGTCTTTCCTTGACCTGGGATAGAAAATGGGCACTTCTTGGTTTAAACGTTGATCTGTTCTCCACGTGTCGTAGAGCTGACTGTTCAGGCCTAGTGCTGCTCCTTGTGTAACTCAGTTGGATTCTGTTTACTAGTCCCTTCCTTGGTGTCCTTAAGTCTTTGACATTCATTCCAGTTAATTCTCTGACAAAAAGATTCACAACGGGGTGGCAAAGCCAGTTTCTTAGATGCCTGGTTAGGAGAGCACTGACCCATTTCTCTTGGGAGATGGTTTTGGACACCCAGCTTCAGCTTGGTAAATTATTAACATCAGTGAGGTGATGAGGATCCATATTCGGTATTGCAATTTAGATTTGAGTTAATAGTCAATGGTGCTGAGCACCTAACGGGGCAGGCGGGTATGGGTATGAGGGGAGATGGTACCACAGTATATTTCTGATCAGTTTAGAAACAGATTTCGTTAAAAAGACTATCTCCCAAGGAGTGACACATTTATACAAATTATGGACTAAGAAAAAAATGTATTTTCTATGGTGCATACCTATTATACTATGGACATTGCATTGGTAATTTAATGGGAAAATTGAAACTTTTAGTCATTTCCTCTTGTGTCTATTTGGATGTTACTCCAGTTGGTGTACTTATATTTATCCTCAATGTAGACTAGGGTTAGTTAGTGTTAGTGAGTGAAATTTGACCCTGTAAGTAGGCGGAACTTTGTGCTGTGGAAGTTTCAGTCATCTTTCTCATCTGGCTACTGTGTTTTTATCATGTATATGACCAGTGTTTTTGCTTTTGCTTTTGTATTACATTAAAAAGACATCAGAATGAGCTGTGAGTTAATGTTTCATCTGTAAAAGGTTATGGATTATGCTCAGCTGGTTTCTCAGGCTGACACAGGGTTCAGGATTAGAAGAATGAAAACAAACATGAATTGAAAATGTCACTAACCTTTATTGGGCCCTGAGAATCCCAGAGCCTGCGTGACAGGAGGCTTTCCTGTTTTCAACAGTATAAAGAAGATTGAAACAAAACAGCCCGGATCTTGGCTATTTACATCTTTTAATGAATGCTCTTCACGTTTGGGTTCCTTTGTCCATTTCCTAGTTTTCAAGGATTTAGTTGTGAAAAGTGTGGATGGTATCACACACTCTTATAAGCCATGGAGCAGACATCTGTCTAGGATGTTTCTTCCTCCAAATTATGCTCAGCATAAAGGGCATATATACAGCTATGCATGTATAAGATAGTCCATTACCCATTTTCCATGTTACCAGCAGTGAGTTGGAAAGTATTTTGGGATATACTATAAGTAAAACTGTGTGTTTAAGTGGGTGTGCAGTGAAGGGATATTTTAGATGAGATCTAATATCTTATAGCAAATGAGCCCATTCAGTTGGAATCTGATAGTGCTGTCTTTAAATACCTTCTGTGATCAGTGAAGAAATACATTCACATCCTAGGCCCCGGTGTGAGTGTAGGTAGCTAGATATTAATAAAGGAAAGGTGCAAAGGGTATCAGACATTTTAAGCATAATAAACTGGGGAGCTAAATTGGATAATGAGCCTGCTTGCTTTACTGGGAAGCAAGCTCCTCAGGGGACCACTGAAGGATGTTGCCTGTCATTACCTGGGAAGGAATGAAAACAGCAGGAGGAGTTCCTCTGCTGGGCGCATGTCCAGTAGAAGATGGCACAGGGAGAGGTACCTCTACTTTGAGGCATGCACAGTGGGAGCCACGATGGCGACCATTGCCTGTCTGTCTAGCCTGGTAAAAGGATTGTATTGGATAAGGAAAGCAGAACCCCAGAAGATCTAAGAAATGGGTTAGTTTGGGGAGGACCCATCAGAAGCCCCTTAGGAAATTGGTTGGTTAGTTTGAAAGGGCACCTGGTCTTTCCCAAGCCTGAGATAATATAATCAGTCTAATAAATCTGTCTCTCCCTCCCACCCCCATATATATCTCGCTAGTAATACATGCTCACCCTATTCATTCACATGTTCTCTCTCCATAGCAGCCATGTAGCCCTGCAGCCTCCAGGGGCCAGCAGCAGCAAGGACTCCAAGTGCAGGCTCCCAGTGCGAGCCTGGGTGCAGCAACGCAAGACCAGCCGAAGCACAGCTGGAACTGACTAGCTAGCTGGACAGGAACAGACATGGACTGAACCAACAGAATGTTTAAACTTCCACAATAAATCTTACCACTATACCTTTCCTCCCATACGTGGGTCCCCAGAACACTTTCCTTGCTTCTTCCTGCAAGGACCCCATTTCCACCATCAGCAGCAGAAGCTTATCAGACTAGAGGAAAGTAAAACTAACTTAAACTGTTTATAGAGTGTCTAGGGATTAAACTGTGATTGATACAGGAGATAACACAAATACCTATCAATAAATTGTTAGAGTTTTAAGTTTCTATTAAGATTCACTGTCTTTGTTTCCTTACAGTGATTTGGGCTTGGTTTTTCTTAACCTAAATATGAATAACCTTGCAGCATCTGAAAAATATTAGTCTGTTTCTTAACCCCCTAATTTCTTTCCCTGCTAAGGCCTGATTTGGCATAACTTGTATACAATTGCACAGTACTTTTCACTGATTTCATAGGTAATTTGAGGAAATACTGTATGAGGATCGCTGGGGAAAACTCAAAACAAAACATCTGAACTGTAAATATGTAGTGAGGAAGTTTAGACTTTTACAAATGCATTTGTTTCTGAATGAAAATGAGTTCTATAGACTCATGCTTAGTCCAAAATTATTTTAAATATTAGTAGTTCATGGTGCAACTCTGAACTATAACATGGATTTAATGACATTCTTTGGCAGAGTATAAGCATTTGGGAAACACAAACCTATGTGTTGTTATTCTCACTTGACCTAATTATATGCTGTTCTTTTAAACACAGAGATGTTTTGCATTTTAAAAGAAGTTCAAAGTAATCTTTTGGCCAGAAAGGGTTTCCACTTAAAACAGGGGTCCTCAAACTACGGCCCGCGGGCCACATGCAAATACAAATATTGTATTTGTTCCCGTTTTGTTTTTTTACTTCAAAATAAGATATGTGCAGTGTGCATAGGACTTTGTTCATAGTTGTTTTTTTTTAAACTGTAGTCCGGCCCTCCGACGGGCTGAGGGACAGCGAACTGGCCCCTGTTTAAAAGGTTTGAGGCTGCGTCCGCTGATAGACCTTGAACAACCTGTTGTTCTTGTGGTTTGCACTGGGATGCGAAAGAAAAATATTCCTGCGCTTTCTGTCTGTCCTTGTGGCGGCCCAGACTGAATAATGGACTACATCTGAAAAAAAAAAAGTTTGAGGACCCCTGACTTAAAGCATATGGAGACTTTCTTTTATTTATTTTTTAAAGTATGTTTTTATTGATTTTTAGAGAGAGAGGAAGGGAGAGAGAGAAAAATATAGAGTACAGATGAGAGAGAAGCATCAACATCGATCGATGCCTCCTGCACACCCCCTGCTGGGGATCTAGCCCACAACCCGGGCCTATGCCCTGATGGAGAATCAAACCTGTGACCTCTTGGTACTTGGATCGATGCTCAAGCACGGAGCCATACCAGCCAGGCTATTCCCCCTTCTTTTACACACTAATCCAGTAACGGATTCTGTTGGAAGTTCTATTTTCAAAATAAATCCTAGACCTGATCACTCCCACTACTTCTACTTCTGCCATTTCTGCTTCTGTCACCTTGGTCCAAGCCACTGCTGTTTTTCTCTGGGACCATCACAGTAGTTTCTCAACTGGTCCCCCTGCTTCTACTCTTGCTACTACTTTCTCCCCCAAGTCTACTCTCCACCTAGGAACCCTAGTGTTTCTTCAAAATTCTAAATCTGATCACGGTGAACCCTCCAATTCTTCTAATACCACTTAGGGAAAACTTAAGGAATAAAGATTTTGATTTTCTTAGCAAAAATATTCTTTTGTCACACAGAGTTTGGTTAAGTTCATTGTGTGACTCTTTTAGCCCATGCATTCTCTGTGTTGGAATATGATGCAGAATTTATAGAGAATGGATATTTTGCTGAAAAACAGTTTCTCACTCTCTTTTCTTTGGGTCACTGATTTCTCCTAATTGGTATAGTCATGTGATGATGATGATAAAACTGGTAAAAAAATCATGCCCCCTTCTCTTATCTTTCATTATTTTCAACATAGTGCCAAGATTAGAATGGGAACAAGGAGTCATTTATATCAACTTTTGGCTTGGTGCTGTCAAGTTAAGAGTAGATTAATGCACTTGTCTTACTTTATTTGCCAAGGTGTTATTTTATTTTATTTTTGTTCTCTTAATAGGTCCTTTTGAATCCTCAATATTTTTTGGTTAAGACAAATTTGTATCACATCCCATCATTTACTTGCCTCTTCTTTTCTTTTTTGTAAAAATATGTTTTTATTGACTTTTAGAGAGAGAGGAAGGGAAACGGAGAGAGAGAGGGAGGGAAAGGGAGAGAGAGAGGGAGGGAGGGAGGGTGAGGAAAGGAGAGAGAGAGAAAGAGAGAGAGAGAGAGAGAGAGAGAGAGAGAGAGAGAGAGAGAGTTCATCAATGGGTTGGTTCTGCACACACCCTGACTGGAAATCTAACCCGAAACCTGGGGATGTGCCCTGACTGGGAATGGAACCAGCGAGCAGGGTCGAGGCTTTCGGAACAGGGACGATGCTCAGTCAATGGAGCCATACTGGCCCGGCTACTTGTTTTTTCCATCTCGGTTACTAAGAGTGAGTCTACCTTCTCAGGGCCTTACACATACAAGAGACAGGATAACAACATCTGAACAAGGGCCATTGAAAATGAAAACTGATCAGGTTGTTTCCTGGGTGGTAATTTAAGGCTGCTCTCTGTATTTGAATCCGTTTTGTTTAAAGGGTCCCATATAATTGGACATCCGTCCTACCAATAAAGAAAACAGTTCTTTCAGAGCATGCAGACCCAAGCCAGTTAACCACCCCCTGCCATGCATGGTGCCTTTTTGATATGGGCAGGTTAAAAAAAAAGAAAACAGTTCTTTCAGGGCATGCAGAGCCAAGCCAGTTAACCACCCCCTGACATGCATGGTGCCTTACTTATATGGGCAGGGATTAAAACTCCTCTGGAAGGCAGAGACTATCATTTTTCCTGAAATTCAGCATGGTGGCTTCAGAGCAAATCCAGTGGCATTTTTCGGAATTCGTGCTTCTATTTCAGCTATCTGAGAGGAGAGTAATGTCTCCTGGTTTGCCCAGGTCATGTTCCAGAGAGAAACTCTTTTCTTTACAGGGCTATAAACTGGATTTCCTAAAGCACAGAAAAGCAGTGACCTAGTAATTCTTTGAGCTCCTGTGACCTTGGGGATGAATTTTAGTGATGTGGGAGCAAAGTGTGACAGCATCTATAGAGGGAAAGGCA
>NW_006289558.1:114482-122400 GCF_000327345.1 Myotis davidii | reverse complement strand
AGGCTGCTGGGCTCTCCGCTGATAATGCTGTCCCAAAGCTCAAGTTCATTTCCTATGCTGCTCAATTGACAACTTAATCCAAATAACTAGAGTCAAAACTGTTTTGAAAGAAAGTACTACTAAGTGATGATTGAGTAGGCTCCTTTAGCTCTGAGAGCCTTTCATAACTCAAAAACAGAGTTAAAAAATATCTGAATTCAACCTTTGAACTCTACGTTCAAAATTAGGATAATGTCAAGAGGTCTGGTGTTGATGATAAGGAAGAGGCTTGACTTCTCAGCAACAGAGTACAGGCTTTCCATTACTTTTCCAGAAAGTTTTATCTACAAAAATTTCCCCTTTAAAGTATTTCTCTATATCTTCTTGACCAATAGGAAATCTAGTTTTAATGTTGTTTCCTTTCATTCATTCACAAATTTCACTGAGCAACCTCTATGTACCAACCACTGGGCTAAGTACCGGGTTTACAACTGCGAATTACCTCTGCACTCATGGAGCTTACAATCTAGTGGAAAGATATACAATAAACAAATAAAAATTGATTTTCATTTCATTCTAAGTAGTCCTTCTTCCTGTGTTGGTTTGGACTTTATATTTTTAAAATGTTTTTCTCTATATATTTTTCCTTTACTTAATGGGACACAAATTTTCATTTGGATTATAAGAAGAAATCCTGTTCTAATTAGTAGGGTTTATACATCCACATTTGGCTTTTGATAAAATTCAACTAGAGACTGACTGTATTTTATGCTGTTGGTAAAAAATATTAGAGCTTTAGTGATATAATGAACTTGACAGTTATTTAATATTCCTTTCTATAAACTGAAAATACGCTTAATTATTAATAAACTAGAGGCCTGGTGCACAAAATTTGTGCAGGGGTGGGGTGGGGAGTTCCTCAGCAAGGCCTGCACCCTCTCGCAATCCAGGACCCCTTGGGGGATGTCTGATTGGGCCTAAACCAGCAGTCGGACATCCCTCTTGCTATCTGAGACTGCTGGCTCCTAACTGCTCTCCTGCTTGTTCATCCCTAACTATTCTGCCTTTCTGCCTGATCACCACTAACTACTTGCCTGCCTGACTGATTGCCCCTAACTGCTCGCCTGCCTGCCTGATTGCTCCTAAGTGCTCGCCTGCCTGCCTGATCACCCCTAACCATTCTGCCTGCCTGCCTGATCGCCCATAACTGCCTCTGCTTTGGCCCCACTGTGGCAACTTCATCTGGAATGATGTCTGGAGGGTCGTTTGGCTGTCTGGTCTAATTAACATATTATGCTTTTATTATTATAGATATTTATTGAAGTATTTATTTGTACATATCACTGTGCTTGGGGATGAGTTGTAGGGGATGCATAAATATATTGGCAGAATGCTTCAGATATAATCAATAATGATAAAAACGTAATATGCTAATTAGACTGGATAGCCAAACGACCTTCTGGATGTCATTCCGGACATCCTTCCACATGAAGCCGTGGTGGCAGGGGCCAAGGCAGAGGCTGTTAGGGACGATCAGGCAGGCAGGCAGAGTGGTTAGGGGCAATCAGGCAGGCAGGCGAGGCCTAAACCTGCAGTCAGACATCCCCGGGGGGTCCCGGATTATGAGAGGGTGCAGGCTGAGCTGAGGGACCCTCCCCAAACCCATGCACAAATTTCATGCACTGGGCCTCTAGTAAGTAATATAAAACATGTAAAAAATAACTGTAGTATAAGATAGTCTCTTATAGATGTCTTAATAATGAAAGAGAGCAGTAGGTGATTAGAGGAGTGATGTTTCCCTTTGATTACATGAGTGATCAAGGGAGATTTATGAAAGGAGTTATATTCCAATTAGTTCTGAAGGATGGTTAGATTTCATTTTAAAAATCCAATTAGACAGCTCATTTTTAAAAACTTTAAACATATATAAAATCATAAAGAAGAAAACAAACAAAAATAGCACCACCAAGCCCCTATCAGGAGGACTAGGGTGGGAAGGAGGACATGCCTTTTGAGGGAATGCACACACAGCTTGAGAATTAACATTACTCCTTTCCCCCTGTCCCCAGTGGCGATGGTCATGGGTCATTCTACTTTCCTCCACCTTAACAGAACTGGCAGTTCTTGAATGGTCCCCTGCTTCACTAAATTGGGGAGTGGTGACCTGTTTTGTTTGACTATTGCCAAGCCACCAGGGATAACTGAGAAGGAGAAAGGATGGTACAGCCAAGAGGAGTGCTAGGGTTTGGACTTGAGGGCAACCTGCATTTCCACCTTGCAGTGCAACAAGAGTTTGAAAATGTCCCTTGGATCAAGTGGGCATTACAGAGGGTGGCTGGGCTAGTCTTGCTGGTTCCCAAACACTCAAGAGGGCTGTTAACTCAGTAGGAAGGCCCTGGGGACAAAAGGCCATGGGTGGACTGGTGAGGCAGGGGGCACAGAGGATGGCAAAGTCAGACTTGAGACAGATCTCCTACATCAAGACACTGTGCAGAGGCCTCCAAACATCCACGGGCACGACCCACAAGAGGGTTGGCATTTAAATTCAGCCACAGAGATAGTGAGATTTAGACAAAGAAAGAGTGACAACCCAAAGAGAAGAGGGGGTTATTTTCTATTTCCTCTTCCTTGCCCAACACAGCTGAGTAAGCCTCTGTAAGAACTGGCTGTGAGAAGGTGGAGCCCACGGTCTCCCACACCAGGCTTCAGGAAGCCAAGTCTAGCCCTCACTAGAGAAGAAGGGACAGAGAAGGAGGGGAGAAAGGAATGGGACAGAAGGAAAGTCTTAACATGAAAATGAAAACAAGAGTTTCACGGAGTCTCTAGAAACAGAGGGAGAGGATTTTAATGAAGAGAGAGTTTTAAATAGAACATGTCTTGCTTTCTATTCCTGGTATTTTCAAATGTTTTCTAATTTTAAACCTTTATTTTTATTATTCATTCTACCCTTAACCGTCTGTTTTTATTTGTCTTTCTTGATGGTTTTCATTATTGATTTCTATCTCTGTTTTGTCATTTTCAATGTTTTCCTTGACAAGATTTTTGTTGCAAATTTGTATCATGTCAGGAATAATTATTAAGAGAATTGGATGGATGCCCACCTGCTCACTACACTTCCCAGAATAAACATGTACTCTCCACTCCCCAATCCGCAGCGTTCTACCTCCCTACTCTCCTTTTAGAATGTTCCAAAATTTATTTAGGCTAAAATTACATCCTAAAAACTCTGACAGTCTTATTGTACATTGTTATTTCTTATATCATACAACAACTGGTTGCTTTGCTATTTTCTAAAATATGTAGTCTTGCCACATCACCTTTGTCAATGTATGTCAGTGCACAGCTGTGATTTGGTATGTCCTGGACTCAAATATCTGGCCTGATACTGGCTTTTGTGAAACCCATTTCAGAATATTATTGCTTTTCTGACTAAAGTCAGTTCTTAATTATTTATAACTAGAGGCCTGGTGCACAAAAATTTGTGCACTTGGGGGGGGGGAGGAGGGGTCCCTCAGCCCAGCCTGTGCCCTCTAGCAGTCTGGGACCCCTCGGGAGATAACTACCTGCTGGCTTAGGCCTGCTCCCGCGTGGCAGAGGGCAGGCCCAATCCCTAGGTGCAGTCCCTGGTCGGGCTCAGAGCAGGGCCGATTGGGGAGTTGGGGCACCGCCCCCTGTCATGCACAGAGCAGGGCGGATTGGGAGGTTGCGATGCCACCCTCAGTCACGCTCAGGGTAGGGCTGATTGGGGGGTTGGGGCACCCCCCCGTCACACTCAAGGCAGGGCCGATAGGGGAGTTGGGGCACCGTCCCCTGTCACACACAGAGCAGGGCGGATCAGCGGGTTGGGGCGCCACCCGCTATCACCCACAGAGCAGGGCCAATCAGGCGGTTGGGGCCCCGCACCCTGTCACACTCAGGGCAGGGCTGATGGGGAAGTTATGGCTAAACCCCGTCACACACAGAGCACGGCCCATGGGGGGGTGGGGTTGGGGTGCCGCACCCTGTCACACACAGAGCCGCAGGGCGATCAGGGGGTTTGGGTGCTGCCCCCTGTCACGCTGATCCCGGTGCTGGGAGGCCTCTCGGCTCCGCTGACCCTGGTGCTGGGAGGCATATTACCCCTTTACTATATAGAATAGAGGCCTTGTGCATGGGTGGGTGCCGGCTGGTTTGCCCTGAAGGGTGTCCTGGATCAGGGGGGGGGCCTCCACTGGGGGGCCTGGCCAGCCTGGGTGAGGGGATGATGGCTGTTTGCAGCTGGTCACACACCCTTCAGGGGGGGGGTCCCCACTGGGGTGCCTGGCCAGTCTAGGTGAGGGGCTGAGGGCTGTTTTCAGGCTGGGGGTGACGGAAGCTCCCAACCGCTCCTTTTTTTCTTTTTCTTTTTTTTTTAATTCTGGGCCAGCTTTAGCTTGAGGCTTGGCTCTAGCTCTTAGGCCTCCACTGCTGAAAGTAGGTTTCTGGCCTTTGCTTACAATGTTGCGATCCCGCTGGCTGAAGTCGGGCGGTATTTGTTACATAGTTTCTTAAACTGCAGGCTCAGAGGCCTGCAGCCACAGGCAGGGAACGTTGGTTTCCTCCGTCACTGAGGCAAGCAAGCCTCATGTTAGTTTCAAGCTGCCTGGCTGCCGGCTGCCATCTTGGCTATCAGTTAATTTGCATATCTCGCTGATTAGCCAATGGGAAGGGTAGCAGTCGTACGCCAATTACCATGTTTCTCTTTTATTAGTGTAGATCATAGATGTATACAAGTGAGTTTTCAAAGCTATTGCATTTTGAAATAAGTGTTTGTGCTTATATGGTTGCATCTAATATTCTTCTCTTTAAGTCATTCTAAAGGGGCTTGCCTCAGGAGACTCTGAAAATTCTCTTTTTCAGATTTTCACAGTGCTTGCTTCTTTCTAAATTTTGAAGAAATGGCTCTGTGCTGTCCCAGACCTTTGAAGCAAGGATAATTTTTCTGTTTTAAAATTTCCATTAAGGGCTATAGAATACAAATAGTCTCCAAAACACACAGTAGGTAAAACATAGAGGTTAAAAAATGAGATTTGCCTTGGACCCTGTCTCTATAGGGGGTGAGTTGGCTTCTTAAAAAGTTGCTGAAGGCCCAGCTGCTGTGACTCAGTGGTTGAACATGGACCTATGAACCAGGAGGTCACGGTTCGATTCCTGGTCAGGGCACATGTCTGGGTTTGTGGGCTCCATCCCCAGTAGGGGGCATGCAGGAGGCAGCAGATCAATGATTCTCTGTCATCATTGATGTTTCTATTTCCCTTTCCCTCTCCCTTCCTCTCTTCATCATAGTGAGAATCTCACTGTTTTGTTTCTTGTTTTAATTTTCCGGAGTAGGATGAATCTGCCTTTGAGCTATTGTTCAAATGCCATTTTAAAACAACGCCTATGCATTTCCCCCCACAAAAGGCAATTTGGATTGAGAGGCAGAATCTGGTGTCCAGGGAATGTGTGACAAAGGACTGGGACAGGTAAGTGGCTGGTGTCAGGGACTTTCCCAGGACATCAGCACAGCCCTGATAGGCCAGTGGAGCACGGCAACGAACAATTTAGAAGCTGTCACTGTATCCTCAGGTGAGGATTAAGAAAAAAAAAAGAAGAAGAAAAAAAATAAACACAAGTTCTCCCTGTAGAACTACCTCAACTCCCTTACATTCTCTCTAAAAATCAATGGAAAAGATATCCTCAGGTGAGGATTAAGAAAAAAAGAAGAAGAAGAAAAAAATAAATACAAGTTCTCCCTGTAGAACTACCTCAAAGGTTTAGAGTCAGAAGGTGACCTGATGAGTTTGGAATCAGGATAAGGGGAGTTAATTATAATGATATCTTCTATGTTTAAGGCATCATGGTGTCAGCCTATGAGAGCCTGATGAAACTATGGCCATGAGAAGGAAATTATCCTCCTAGGACTGGTAAAGTCCTGAGTGAGGTCATCCTTTTCCTTGGACAAATTCTTTAAGAATGTTATACCATTGATTAGTCTAAAGTCAGGTTCTAATTCTTCTTTTTCTGGGCCAGGAATTGTTTTCTCTCAATAATATGCATGAAGTATATCTGTTTCATATGAAGTAATTTTTGTTAATGCTCAAGAATCTTAATTATCTTACCTATAGCCTACAATAAAACAAATTTTTACACTATGCTTTGCAAAAGATATAAAATGACATATATTATTTTATTTGATCCAAGATGCTAAATTTAAAAATTACACACACACACACACACACACACACACACACACAGATTTCTTGTTGATTGAGATAAATGCTTTTAAACTTCCTTGGTTTGGGGTGTTTTGCAGTCTGTCTTTGACAAGGTTAGCGGAAACATCCCAGGAACTACTTGTTGTTGAGGGCACTACCAAGTAACTGTACTGGGTTAATGTTCCAATAAGATCTGATGTATAAGTCATTAACATACTGCAGTGTGAGAAAGGCTCCAGCACAGTCATGACATCATTTAATGACCTCCACTGATTATTTCACCTCTTAAAATGGCAAGATAATTCACAAATAATTAATGAACAGATGTTTCCTAATTAGATAATAAGAAAAATGACCATTTATATTTTAGAAGTTGATGGTAAAGTTTAAGATTATAAAAAATGTATTAAATTACAACTGTGATCACAATTCCACCTGCACAGATTCTTTTCACACTAGAAATGCTACTGGTGTCCTCCTTGTAGAGTGTTGTACTCATGCCCCAGCTATACAGACAGTATTTGCTACTGAATTGCAATAAGCTCTAGTAGTATAGTGCCTTAAAATTAAAAGAACTCCTTTATCTACAGTTATTTTAATTACTAGAAAAAGTAATGCAGAGCTTAGCTGAGTGATGGCGAACCTTTTGAGCTCGGCGTGCCAGCATTTTGAAAAACCCTAACTTAACTCTGGTGCCGTGTCACATATAGAAATTTTTTGATATTTGCAACCATAGTAAAACAAAGATTTATATTTTGATATTTATTTTATATATTTAAATGCCATTTAACAAAGAAAAATCAACCAAAAAAATGAGCTTGAGCGTCACCTCTGACATGCATGTCATAGGTTCTCCATCACTGGCTTAGCTCAAAGCTTATACACATTTGAGATGGTCAATGAAAACTTGTCAATAGATTAGAATTCATCTGTTCAGTACCAAATGGGCCAAGTAGTTTGAAGTATAATTGTTCCATGGTATCTTTGAGGGATTGGTTCCAGGACCCCTAGAGGATACCAAAATCCACAGATACTCAAGTCCCTTATATAAAACTAGAGGCCCGGTGCATGAAATTCGTGCACAGGGGTGGGGGGTTGGGGAGGAGGTGTCCCTCAGCCCAACCTGCACCCTCTCCAATCTGGGACCCCTCGGGGGATGTTCGACTGCCGGACATCCCTCTCACAATCCGGACATCCTTCTCACAATCTGGGACTGCTGGCTCCCAACTGCTTGCCTGCCTGCCTGGCTGATTGCCCCTAACTACTTCTGCCTGCCAGCCTGATCACCCCCTAACTGCTCCCCTGCTGGCCCGATTGCCCCTAACTACCCTCCCCTGCCGGCCTGATCACCTCAACTGCCCTCCCCTGCCGGCCCGGTTGCCCCTAACTGCCCTCTCCTGCTGGTCTGGTTGCCTCTAACTGCCCTCCCCTGTCAACCTGGTCCCTCCCAACTGCCCTCCCGGCCAGCCTGGTTGCCTACAACTGCCCTTCCCTGCTGACCTGGTCACCCCTAACTGCCCTCCCCTGCTGGCCTGATCTCCCACAACTGCCCTCCCCTGCTGGTCATCTTGTGGTGGCCATCTTGGACCACACAGGGGTGGCCATCTTGTGTGTGGGCATGATGGTCAATTTGCATATTACCTCTTTAGTATGGAAAATGGGGTAGTGTTTTTCATTTACCTATGCACATGTTCCTGTATACTCTATTTATTTTATTGTTGAGA
>NW_006289558.1:109733-114472 GCF_000327345.1 Myotis davidii | reverse complement strand
TTTTTTATTTTTAAAAATCTTTATTGTTGAGAGTATTCCAAATGTCCCTTTTTTCCCCCCATTGCCGCCCTCCACCAGGTTCCAGCCCCGTCCCAGGCCTTCACCACCCTATTGTATGTGTAAATACATTATGCATATATTCATATAAGTTCTTTGGTTAATTTCTCCCATTTTTTTCCCCTTCCTTCTGAGATCTGTCAGTCTGTTCCATGCTTCCAGGTCTCTGGACCTATTTTGTTGATCAGTTTATTTTGTTCATTAGATTCCACATATGAGTGAGATCATGTGATACTTGTCTTTCTCTAACTGGCTTATTTCCCTTAGCATAATACTCTCCAGGTCTCTCCATGTTGTCTCAAAGGGTAAGAGATCCTTCTTTTTACTGCTGCGTAGTCTTCCATGTGTAAATGTACCACAGTTTTTTTTATCCACATCATCTACTTGGGCTGTTTCCAGATCTTAGCTATTGTAAATTGTGCTGCTATGAACATAGGGGTGCATACATTCTTTCTGATTGGTGTTTCAGGTTAAATCATCTCTAAATTACTTATAGTACCTAATACAATCTAAATACTATGTAAACAGTTGTTATACCATATAACTGTTTAGGGAATAATGACAAGAAAAAAGTCTGTATGTGTTTAGTACAAACACAACTATTATAGGCTTAACTGCATAGGACACATTGGCAACTTTCCCCCCCAAATATTTTCTATTTGCAGTTGGTTGAACTCACAAATGTGGAACTGGTGATATGGAGGTCCAACCATTAAATTATAAGAAAAACTAGTATTATGGCAGGTAAAAATGGATATCTCAAGGTTCCATATCTTTGTGGAAAAACTATCATGCAGAAAGATTAACTTTTAGATATTGTCTTCCTTTGTTGAAGGAAATGTCCTGCCCCATGCCATTTTTCTATTGTATTTAACTGAAATATAGAAATAGAAAAGTGCGACTCTCCCAGCAGTGTTTGTTGTTGTGTAAAGGATTCAGAACAATTTTATTTTTATTTTTTTTGTTGTTTTTTTTTAATTTTTTATTACAAAGGGTATTACATATGTGTCCATTTTTCCCCCCCGCCCTAGACAGTCCCCTAGCCTCCCCTATCCCCCAGTGTCTTATGTCCATTAAAAACAATATTTACATGTAATGAAAAATTTAAGAAGTACCAAATCACAAACTTTAATCAAATATTAATTTGGGGTTATTATCTTTTAGTCTTTGGCCATATGCATCATTTCACCTCTGCTTTTGGCTTTTTTTAAAATTAAAATTTAACATTTTCAAGCTCCATTGTTAATAATCTGCCTTCAGATCAGAATAGTGGATTGGGTCTTGTAAATGGTGGGCCTCAGTGGAAGCCCACTATTTGAAAACCTCCTTGCTGATTTTAGTGTCCCCATTGTTAGCTACCATGTGCTTGCCACTACTTGTCACCAGCAAGGAGCTATTTCCTTGGTTCCTAAGCTTTGGTTGTTGCCATGGAGTTCTGACCTATGACTCAGAATTTGGGATCACACCCATCTGGCATGGCCCAGGAGCTCCCAGACTTGCCTCACAAGCAGCTCCTACTGGCCATTTCCTGTTCCTTCTAGTAAGTGATGGCAGACATATCACAAACATTCTCTGTTTCATGGAATAACAGTAGCCTCTATGCTCAGACAGGTCTCTTTTATAAAAGAGGGGCCCAGAAAGGAATTTTAAACTTGATTTACATTTCTCTCAAACATGAAGGAGACCTTCATGTCCTTAGACACCATTAAATCTTGCTAAAATCCGATGTTTGCTCTTGTTTCCAACACCCAGAAACTCCAGGGAGCTTCTCACTCATGCGCCCTCCATGGAATTTGCATTCTCTCACCTCGCCACTGCGTCCATGGTCCTCAGTTTTGTCTCTCCTTGTAGCTGGATCTCCCCAACAGCAACCCCTCTGTCCCACAGCAAATGTGCAGGCTCATGGGAGACTAATGCTCTCCCGATACTCCACCCCAAACTTGACTGTAATTTTAGGCAGAATTTGTCCAAGGAGACATTTGCACAAGTTATAAAGATATGAGAATATATGCAAGGTATGAGGCAGAGAGAAGGAAAAGGGAGAAAGTTGGAACTCCTTCAAATAAATAAATTTTTATTTTATCTCTAGTCTTATCTATTTAGGATTCAAAATGGTTTTTGTTGTTATTATTTTTAACTGGATGCATATTATGTCAGAGGACCATAACTTTCTTAATGTCTTCTTCTATGGTTGGCATTTAATATGCTTTTACTTTAGTAGAGAGCACTGCAGTGGCTATATTTGTGCTTACGGGTTTTTTCTTTTGTCGAAAGAAGTAAGAAATATATGTAAGGTAACAAGCACAGAAAATAGTAGTTTTATATTCTAGAATACATTTCTAGGGCATTTATTATTAAAATGTATACACAATTTATCAGTTTTTTATTTGCAGGGCCAGATTGCTTTTCAAAAACAGTTATACAACAGTTTTAGCCACATTTTAAAATGTACCACCAATCTATGCAGTCTCAATGCCTCAAGTTTGTTATGAATGCAGGCAAGATGAGCTTTGCTGCTTTGTGTGTATTTACTCTTCCTATAAATTGTCTGTTTATATCGTTGGCCTCGATAGTTTTCTTAAAATTAACAATGCTACTGTCACTTATATATTTTTTTCATTAAAAAAATAAAAGTATTTGATATTTGAATATCAGTTGTACCTTTGTGGCTGCTGTTATACTTCAAGGATAAGAAAGTTCATATTTGTCCATCAACTGACAATCATTCTATTTTCTCTCTGCTAATTTTTTTAAAAAAATGGTTTTCTATATCTCTAATCTATCTGCAGTTTATTTTCTTTAGATTATATAAAGTGCAGATTCACATTTTAAATGAATTTTGATTTAATCACCTCTAAATATATTCAATAATCCATATTTAATAACATGATATTTAGAATATATTCATGTTTAAACTGTATAGTCGGTATATTTTATCTTTCCATTCTGTTATGTTGGTCAAAATGTGCAAACTTATACTTGTTTTAATTCTTTTTGCTTCATAAATAGCTCCTGTAGAGGCTGGTTATGTGCCTCTTTTGTTACGTTGTCTCCATTCAAACAAAGTCTGGACAAATTGTTAGTGCCATATGAGTGATTGTGTTGAATTATTATAATACTAAAGCTGTGTGGATTGCTATATATAATTATATCTCTTAATAAATGTAACTTTTATAATGTATTTCATTTCTAAAATCACTCATGGCAGTGTTTTGGGGTGCTCTTAAATACCAAACTATTGCCAACCTTAAAAAGCTTCACAGTTTCTCTAGAGCTTATGGTTTAAACTACACAAAATTTCAGGAGCAATGGTGGCTTTCAGGTATTTGCAGCCTAATGGCCCTTTTGTATTTCTTAAGAATTCCAGATTGTCACCCGACTCTTATCTGAATATTGTAGAGACAACCACATGTACGTGTTTAACCAGATTTTGCTGTTTTTAGATATTTCATGTAGTGCTACCTTCAGTAAAAGGTAGAAGACTTAGTACATAGTTTACCTCTGCTCTGTTCCAGGACTTCACTGAAATTGTAGAGCAAAAAATAAATGCATAATCAAACTGGAAAACGGAAGGTAAAACAATGCCCAGTGTGTAATCCATGTTCATACACAGTGAGAGTTTAATTGCCATAGTCATTGTTTCGGAAGGCAAATTTGGCTGTAGATAACACACACACACACACACACACACACACACACACACATATATTCTTTAAGCAATTACACTCGCAGGAATCTGTACTCCAAAAATATTTAAATATGTGCCCAAAGATGTATGTGTTAGGATATTTATTCAACAACCTAAATGTTCATCAAATGAAAAATGATTAAATGAATGCATACATCCATGTAGATACTATTTGCATGATTACATTTATGAACATTATATATATACTAAAGGCCTGGTGCACAAATTTTTGTGCACCCCGGGTGGGGGGAGGGGGGTCCTTCAGCCTGGCTTGTGCCCTCTTGCAGTCTGGGACCCCTCAGGAGATAACAACCTGCTGGCTTAGGCCTGCTCCTGGGTGGCAGAGGGCAGGCCCAATCCCTAGGTACAGCCCCTGGTCGGGCTCAGAGCAGGGCTGATTGGGGAGATGGGGCACCGCCCCCTGTCATGCACAGAGCAGGGTGGATCGGGAGGTTGGGGCACCTCACCCTGTCACACTCAGGGCAGGGCCAATGGGGGAGGTTATGGCTCTACCCCGTCACACACAGAGCAGGGCCCATGGGGGGCGGTTAGGGCACCGCTCTCTATCACCCACTGAGCAGGGCCGATCAGGGGGTTGGGGCGCCACACCCTGTCACACACAGAGCCGCAGGGCAATCAGGGGGTTGGGGAGCTCCCCCCTATCAGGCACAGAGCAGGGTTGATCAGGGGGTTGGGGTGCCTTCCCCTGTCACTAACAGAGTAGGGCAGATAGGGAGGTTGTGGCCCCGCCCCCTGTCACACACAGAGCCACAGGGCAATCAGGGGGTTTGGGCACTGCCCCCTGTCACGCTGATCCCAGTGCCAGGAGGCATATTACCCTTTTACTATATAGGATAGAGGCCTGGTGCACGGGTGGGGGCCGACTGGTTTGCTCTGAAGGGTACCCTGGATCAGGGTGGGGGCCCCCAGTGGGGTGCCTGGCCAGTCTGGGTGAGGGACTGAGGGCTGTTTTCAGGCTGGCTGGTGACTGACG
>NW_006289558.1:99199-109612 GCF_000327345.1 Myotis davidii | reverse complement strand
CATCTTGGCTGGCAGTTAATTTGCATATTGCCCTGATTAGCCAATGGAAGGGTAGCGGAGGGACAGCTAATTACCATGTTTCTCTTTTATTAGATAGGATATTAAAAGGTGAACATGGTGGATGGTGCACCCAGGCTGGCTAAATAGCTATCTCAGTGATTTAAGAAAGCTGAATTTAATTAAGGAAAGTGGATGGGGGATGGGATATCCAAAAGGAAGGACTACACAGCACCGAGCCAAGGGGACATTGGATGGATGATGGCAACACCCAGGAGCTGGAATTTTATCCTTTTATGCAGTCACCAGTGGGAAACTTATCATCAGTGGGTCTGGGGGCTGAGCTGGTGGGCTTGGAATATGAATGGAATCCAGGTGTGTGATCAGGTGCCTTCAGGACAGTTTCCATTCCTTGTATGGTCTGACTCCTGGTGTCCAGTGACTTTTTCCTGGTCTTTTATTCTCCTGTGGCAGAAGCTTACAAACAGCCATTAAGTGTTATATTGCCCTATAGTCCTAATGCATATCAGTGTGTGGATGGCCTTAGAACAGCCGTGGGCAAACTACAGCCTGCGGGCCGGATCCAGCCCGTTCAGCTGTTCTATCTGGCCCGGCCTGCGGAGCCGAAAGAGCGGAGGGTTCTCTTGCTCTCCCCTCTGCTCCTTCACCAGCAGCAGTGTTAACATGGCAACGTCGGGAAACACGGCCGCAGCTCCTTCTTCTGAGTCCAGTTTAAGAACCCATTGTGGCCCTCGAGTCAAAAAGTTTGCCCACTCCTGCCTTAGAATGTTTTGAACATGTTTACTTAAGTTCTGAGTAGTGGCTACCATGAGAAGGGAGTGAGACTTTGTTGAAGAGTTGTGAGGGAATAAGACAAACTTTTACTTTTTATACTGTATACTTCTGTATTGTTAGAAAGATTTTCAAATGAGCATCAAAATCTCTCTATATAAAACCCTAATATGCAAATAGACCAAATGGTGGAACAACTGAACAACCAGTTGCTATGACATGCGTTGGACACTAGGGGGACACACCCAGAACATGGCAGGCGTCGGCAGCAGGTGGCAGAGCATGGAACATGGTGGGCATCAGCCATGGTGAGATGGTGGAGCAGGTGAGTGGGGGCACCAGACCAAGGTGGGGTGCTGGTCAGTGTCATCAGGGCGAGCCTCTGGTGGTTACTGAAAATTCTTTGCTCCCATGCACCGCAATCCCGCCCGGTGCTTGCACCTGCTGCAAGTGCCGGCCCTACTCGCATCTGCTGCTGGCGCCCGGTGCCAGCCCCAATTGCTTGGCACCATCAGTAGATGTGAGTGGCAGCTGCTGGCCCCAATCGTCCCTCAGGGCTTCTCCACCTCCCCCTGCTCTTGAGGGGCAATCGAGTCAGCACCCACTGACGGTGCCGGCCCTGCTTGCACCCACTGCTGGCATTGGCCCCAATCGCCCTGCGCCATCAGTGGGTGTGAGTGGGGCTGGTGCCAATGTGAGCAGCTGTGACAGGAGTGGGGCTGCCAGCAGACATGGGGTGGGGGAGGAGGCTGTGGTGGTAGGGGTTGGGCAGGGGCATGGAGGATGGGCTGAGACCTGCCCCTGTGCCCACGGCAGCCTCATAGCCCACAGTTTCCTTCAAGGTGCATGAATTCATGTACTGGGCCCCTAGTATTGAATGATATGCATGAGGTTTCCTCTAGCTTGTTTCACTTATATTTCATTTTCCGTGGATCTCTCATTTCTCTTTGCTTATTCTGATTATAGATGATTCCATCCCTGATTTTTCTGTCAATTTTAAAATTAGTATGACTATAATTTCATGAGTAAATAGTTTGAATGACATTTCTCTCTTGATATTGTTTCTTAAAAGTGTAGACCATTGAAAACAAATTATAAGTTATTTTTCACATTCTCTTTAGACAAAATGTTGAGCTTGAAACTAGGTTCAGTTTTTAAATAACACAGTTATTTTAATATTTAAGTGTCCACAAGCCCTGGATGCATTATCATATGTAGAATAGGCATGTTGGGCGTTCATTATTTCTACAGTACAGACTGAAAAAACACAGAATGAGGAATCAAAGAACAAGCAGGCGTATTTTATTTATTATGATAATCCTTCTCAAGTCCTCTCTTCCTGCTTTTGATCTAGGTGAAAGCAAGCTGGGAACCTAATTAAACCAGAGCTGAGAGAGACAAGAGATACTGTGCACAAAAAAACGGATTCTGACCAACTAGATTTTGAAGTTAAACTTAATTAAGAGTAATAGACAAATAATCCGTGCAAATGATGACATTTTAAAAATGCATTTTGAATATTCTGAAGCAGTTATGTAAATCACCAAGAGTAAGACTCTAGAGCAGTGGTTCTCAACCTTCCTAATGCTGCGACCCTTTAATACAGTTCCTCATGTTGTGGTGACCCCAACCATAAAATTATTTTCATTGCTACTTCATAACTGTAATTTTGCTACTGTTATGAATCATAATGTAAATATCTGATATGCAGGATGTATTTTCATTGTTACAAATTGAACATAATTAAAGCATAGAGATTAATCACAAAAACAATATGTAATTATACATGTGTTTTCCGATGGTCTTAGGCGACTTGCCCCTGTGAAAGGGTCGTTCAACCCCCAAAGGGGTCACGACCCACAGATTGAGAACTGCTGCTCAAGAGGAAATGTAAAACATACAGGCTCACTTTTTAATACCTTTTAATAATGTTTTCATTAGACTTAATGTTTGCCAGGAAGGCATATTTGGAGGGAATCTGATGACAGAGGTGTTATAGCCAGTTGAGATGTGGAGACATAGAGGCAGGAGCTGCAAAGAGGGAGAGCTGTAAAGGTCAATGATAATAAAAAAGTAAGTCAACTAGTGACATTTTCAGTGTCTCTGTGGGGGCGTTGAGCCTGCCTGCAATGTGAGAAGCAGAACTAACAAGGTGGTGGAGAATCAGCCCTTTAGAAAAGGCGTGGCCTCAGTGCGCATGGAGGTGTGCGCCTTGGATGGGCTTTTAAAATGGGGATGACAAAAATTATAACTGCAAAGCTATCTCATTTAAGTTACAAGTTGCGTATGACTTCCAAGGAATTTCAGTTCATGGGATTTTAATAGGACAATTAGAGGGCATGTGGTCATTGCTGTTATTATATAGCTAAGGAAGCAAATATGGATGATATTTCTACCATCATGCAATTGGTTAGTGGTGGAATGGGGAACTGATTCCTTCCTACTTTTATAAGGTATCAGCAGACTTGGGGGGCAGGCAACTTCTGGCACAGCTGCTCTAGAAGCAATTGCTATAACACATGATATAATCTATATCTATCTATCTATCTATCTATCTATCTATCTATCTATCTATCTATCTATCTAGACTAATATGCAAAGTGTCCCCTTGGGAGTTTGACCAACCAGGAGTTTGATCGCTCGCTATGATGTGCACTGACCACCAGGGCGTGGTGTGGAATGAAGGAAGCCCCCAGCCAGTAGCCAGCAGCTGGGGAAAGGAGACCCCAGCTGGCAGCCAGCAGCTGCTAGCGACCCTACCCGTGCATGAATTTCATGCACTGGGCCTCTAGTTCCATCATGAATGTCTCCTAATTCCCCTCCCCAGATATGCTGGCCTCTTGGTCCTTCCCCATTCCTTCCATCTTTTTCCTCTTTCTCCTTTGGCATTAGCTGACTCCTTATTATAATTTTGATCTCTTCCATGATGCTTTTTAAACATCTATTTTAAAAACTAATTTTTGTATATGTATTCAGAGACAACTCCAGAAATTATCAGTTCTCTTGTATGCTGTCTGTTTTATCGCTGTTGAGTATTGCTTTTTTGGAGCGGGGGGAGTGGGGGAAATGTGCTGAGCTATTTTATGTAGCTCTGATTTAGACTTTTAGAGTCTCAGGAGCTTAGGGAACTGGAAATGTGTGCCACATTTTGCCTATCAACAAAGCCTAATCAAGAATGCATTCTTTGCCAGCAACATTCAAAACAGAGATGATTCCACGCTGTGGCTTGAATAAACTCCCTTTATTGCATTTCATTTTATAGTGTTCTTTGCCTTCAGTTTGCACAAATATTCAGAAAAAAGTTCCCATTTAGAAGAAACTAATGCACAAATTAAGATATTTCAAGTAATGCCATTCATTATCTGTCAGGAAATTATTATGGATTGATACGTGATACTATTTTGAGTTTCTAACAATCTACTCCTACATATACATGTCTCACAAGAAGACTCCTTGTTTTTGGATTAACAACATTAATTTAATACTACTGGTTTATTAATCAGACCTCAATTTGCAAACTGGCTTTTATGTTCTTTTGACATACCCCCATCATTGTGTGTGTGTGTGTGTGTGTGTGTGTGTGTGTGTGTATTTTAGCTTTTCTTTGATTTTATTCCCACAAGCAGTCTCACAAGATATGGCTAGCAGAATTGCTCAAAATTAATTTTAGACCTCAAGTCAAACCATAGGTTAACTGACTGATTTGTAGTAGCAGAAATCAGCAACGTTTGAAAGTCATATAAACAATTAAAAAATATTCGTGCGGATGAACTGTTATTCAATTTAAACAACTCAAAAGTTTGGAAACTGGTATTTACAAATTTAGCCTGTGGATCTGCTTGTGGGAATAATGCTTCTAACTAAACATAGAAAAAAATTAAGTTGAAGAAATGTTTAAATTTACAGAGCCAGAAAAAAAATAAACCTCATATACCCATATTAAATTAACCCTGGATTTATTTTGTTAACATGGCAAGTCAATATATACTTAACACAAGTGAGATACACTTGGCTTTTCATTTCAGAGAGAGGAAGGGAGAGGAAGAGAGAGATAGAAACATCAATAATGAGAGAGAATCATTGATTGGCTGCCTCCTGCATACACTCTACTGGGGATTGAGCCTGCAACCCAGGCATGTGACCTTTACTGGAATCAAACCCAGGACCCTTCAGTCCACAAGCCGACACTCCATCCACTGAGCCAAACTGGCTAGGGCAGAGATACACGGTTTTGATGAGCAGACCATTTCTTGCAACAATACTTTCACAGTTCATGAAATATAAGAATTTGGAATAACACCAGATTTACCCTGAGGGAGATATTCATTGAAACATTCATGGCTTTATATGGGAAGCTGCGCAGAGTAAAGATAAAGAATCTAATATATAGACAGACAAGCTCCCAAATGCTGAACAGATGTGTTCTCAAAGTTCATTTAAAAATCAGTAGTTTCTAATTCAGCACATTTCCCCACAATAGTAATAGTGAATTCTCAATAATGTTAGCCAAGTACTAGGCACTTTCTAAGTGCTTTATATGAATTGTCTCATTTAATTTTTCAAAACATCCTATTACTTAGGTTATAATTAACCTAATTTTATAGAAGAAGAATCAGAGGCATAGAGAAATTAAATTGTCCAAGATCATAGCTGGATCTCAGGGAGTTTGACTCCAGGACTTGTACTCGTAACCATTCATACATTGAGGTGATGGCATTAATTGTGATTAGGTTGGTGATCTATCACAACATAGCAATTTACCCTCCCACACACAATTTTTAAAAAATTTTAATCACAGTTTTGTGGGTCAGGAATTCAAGAAGGGCTCATCTTGGCAGCTTGCATTTTCTCCGTGTGGTGCTATCTGAGGAAACTGTGTGAGGGCAGGGAATTCACTGCCATCGTGGCTCATTTATGTGGCTGGTGATTTGATATTGGCTGTCAGCTGGGAGCTTGACTAGGGCTGTTGGTCACGGTTCTTGTTTCTTCTCTGTGGAAAGCGGCTACAGCGTTTAAACAGGTTCGGACTGATGAGAGACCATGGTCCTCTTGTGGCAAAGCCACATACAAGTCCCAGTTTGAAGGGCAAAGCTCTCTCAGCACAATTATCGCCAAAGGCTATGGTTGTAAGCTTGACCTTTAGTCTGACCCTGTGATCCTAGGTAGCTGAGGGATGTGGACTTCAGGGCGCACATGGATCGGTGAGGGAGGAGGGGGCGATCAATGGGTTGACAGATGTCGCAGCCAGATCGCCCTCACATCCCCGGCATTTTCTATTTAGCAAAAATTAATACTAATGCCAGATACTTGGCCTGAAGTGTCATCTACTCATTTTGATGTAGAGTTTCCCTCTTCATTTGGTCTTCCCTTTTTTCTTCTTCTCAGAAATGATTAAGAATAAATAAGACTGAACATGCAGAGCACCACTTAGTTTGAACACTGGATTTCTCAATAGCAAGAATAAGTTGGGCTTCTTTCTGCAACTGAGGCCTGTGGAACCCCAACTCTGAAGCTGCCCCACAACACACCTGGAATTCCTGGAATTTTGACCTGAGAGTTCTGAGATTATTCAATCCTGCTATAAATTCAGAATGCAGTTTATTGACACATAGAGAAAAAGAGTTATAGAAACTATTTTCTTTGGGGGGTAGATTCAAATATTTAATGGAAAAAAAAGCTTCATGAAGATAATTTAAGAAAAAGATGGGCGGGCCTCACTAATATTCCACAAAGAAAATATATATTCTTAATCTTTGTCTTAGGGCTCTCCAGAGAAACAAAACCAATAGGATATATATAGATCACACAAGAGATTCTTTAATTGACTCACATGGTTATGGATGCTGAGAAGTCCCACAATCTGTCATCCTCAAGCTGGAAGCCCAGAAGAGCTGAAGGTGTAATTCCAGTTCAAGCCCAAAGCTCAGAACTATGGAAGCCAGTCCAAGTCTGAAGGCCCAAGAACTGGGGGCTGATGGTGTGAGTCCTGGTTTGAGTTTGAGGGCTTAAGAACCAGAAGTGCCAGTGTGAGAGGACAGGAGAAGATGAATGTTTCCACTCAAGCAGAGAGCAAGGTCACCCTTTCTCTGCCTTTTCATTCTATTCAGGCCCTCAATGGATTGAATGATGCCCATTTGCAATGCTGAAAGTGATTTTTTTTGACTTAGTTGAATGTTTCAAATACTAATCTCTCCCAGAAACAACCTCAAAAACACATTCAAAAATATTTTTTTATCAGCCTTCTTTAGCCCAGTCAAGTTGACACATAAAATTAACTATAATAATCTTCAATTAAAACATTTTAATCTGAATAGCTAATCTTCAGGACAGTGGATCTCACATTTCTTGATTGTGAATCATTCAAATTCATTACTTCTCTTTCTATTAAAAAATATTTTCATCTAAATGATGTACTTTAATACCTGTCTTGCCCTGGGTAGCAATTATAATTTAGCAAAGCAGTGATTAGAAAGGAAGTACAAAAGGACAAACTCAAATAAATATATTTGGCTACTTATTTTGTGTTCTAGGAACAGCTCCATGGACTATAAAATTAGAATTACTGGATAAAATTAAGCATGGGTATTTAGTGTCTACAGATTATATTAATGTGTGTGGTATTTTCAATGACTTCCATGAGTAATGAAGAATTAACAGTTTATAAGTATGAGGAACTATATGTAAGAGGGGCTAATGTTGAGAGATATGAAATGATAAGATAGATTTTAAAAATAGGAATTACTAAATCTCACAAAAAACCAAATCCATACTCTAGCACACACATTTGGAAATGAGAATAAAATCAGGTGGAAGACTTCAGAAAGGTGACTAGTTTGAGTCAACTGCTCTCCTCTTTTACATACTTCCTCAACCCCAACCAAAATACTCTAGCACTGAAATAGAAAATGATGAATTCAGGAATTACAAAAAAATCTCACTCCCGGCTTCATCAAGACCAATTGCAAATGACTTATCTCAGAGAAATGAAGAGCACCTTATCCCTGCAGTTTCAATGGCAGGTTGCATTTCACAAGCACACACACAAAATCATGAAAATGAGCATGTGTTGAGGTTTAATAGCTAATTTTTCAAGTTGATTATCTTGGCCAGTTCATTGGGATGCTCTTGCTTCTTAACTAATTTAATTTGTTTCATCCTTTTTATTGTCTCATTTAAATAGCAATTAAGGGAGATAGCACTCTATTTTGCCTCCTATTTGCCCCCTTTCTAAATCATGATTTCACCCTGTGCCAGATAGTTACGGGTGTATGAAGAGGTGGCACTGGTAAAAGGCAGTGTGGGTGAACATACTTGACTCAAACTGAGTAATCCAGGGAAAAGTTGCCAATGATCAAAATGTGTGTGTGTGTGTGTGTGGTGAATACTCTAGAACAACTCATTCAATCATATATTCAGAAATGTTCAATATTCCTGCTTGGAAATTCAGATTCATCTATATGGTGCTAACCAGCATGCTGCAGCTATTTAAAAGCCAGCTTTCAACTGAGGTAAAATATCAGAACCCTTCTATTTTGTATTCCCTGTTTAAAATCTAAATATCTGTATATGTGACAGCCATTAAATGCCATAATATCTTTTATTATATTATCATTAAAAGGAGTTTATCAAGTGCTTATTTATATGTAGCCCTCTCTTAGGTGAGTCAAAAGGGGGCTTCCTTGACGTGGAGCCCTCCACTAGTAGATTTTGCACCCTGTTCTTGAAACACTGTATGTTCAGTTCAACACATATTGATTTTATTACCTTTTTATAGATAAAAGAAGTAGGAAGACTAATCCCTGTTCTCAGGCAGCTTTACTTGGGGATGAAAAGGCCAACATACATGAAATAGAATATAATAAACAAATTTCAGAGCTGTAGTGATGAATTTTCAGTGCAGAATGGTGGGTGAGGTTAGTCTAGAAGACTCCTCCAAGTGGAGAAACCTTGATGAGAGTGAATGGTTAACATGGCCTCAGGTGTCAACCAATGGGGTTCTCTACAGCCAGATGGCCCTAGCGGCTTTGCAAACCCCACAAAGAGCTATCATAATAATTGCCCATATTTTCATCCTGACCCTTAGTCCTCAGGTCCATATAATCCAAAGTAATTAGGGAAAATTGCAAACATGGGCTTCACTGGGATTTGTATCATTAAGGAGAAGGCAAAAACTTATAGACCTTTAAAATAGTATTTGCTCTCAGGTATCTCCTAAATCATGATAGAACTCTACCAGCCTTTACAAGACTAATTTCCTTTGTTTATCCTCCATTCTTTTGAATTTTTAAAAGAATCCCTGCCCCCACACCCAAATTGTAATATGATGATGAATTAGTAGGAAAGGTTTCACCTATTCCCTTCAGGAAGGGAAATGACATTCTGAAATGCAACTGAAAACACGTCCTCAACTCACCAGTTTTTGCCTCAGTGTTGCAGTTGTCCAGAAAGAACAAATTGTCTTTCTAGCAAAGAAAGATTGTCACAGACTCTATATTATAAGTAGATTGTATTAACCTTAAAAGAGCTGTTTGTATACTGGGTGGAGGGCCCTAGCATGTGCCTGAAACATAGAAGGTGCTCAATATTTATTGAATGAATGAGTGAACGAGTGTATGTGAGGATTCTGGAGGGCCAGTGGGCAGATTTGAGATGGCAAGTCCTCCTTCCCTGGCTTGGTGGTGGGTTGGCACTGGGAAAAGAAGCAGCTTTCACTTTAATAGGGAGGGGAAACAGCATCCTTAGTGGAAATTCTTGCATGTGGGTAAAAGAGTGTTCTGGGAAAAGGTTGAGGGTTTAGGGGAGTTTATTTATTTTGGAATAGGAATTCTAAAAGGCATATGGAAAGGATAATCTGGGAGGGCAGCCCTGAGAAGATAATTTGCCCAGGAAGAAACACAAAATCAAATCAGGATAGGAGCATGAGAGAGGAACAGTGATCAGAAGGGTCTACACTTTGGCAGTTTAGGAAGGCCTGAATTAAATGCAAAGTGGGAAAAATGGCCTCAAACTTCTATTGTTTCCATTCTGTATTGTGACAAGGATATATGTGATCTTGTCATCTTCCTTCTGTCCTATAAGCTCTCAGAAATGCAGGTAATAAGTAAAGTTATTCAGAATAATAATAATAATTCTATCTAATAATAGACAAACATGGTAATTGACCATACCTTTGCTACCCCTCCCATTGGCTAATCAGCACAATATGCAAATTAACCTCCAACAAAGATGGCGGTTAATTTGCATACTGAAGGCAGGGCTGGACAGCAGGAGCCACCAGTGCGAGCTGCCATCCAGGCCCCCATGTGCGACCCCAGAAGCTGTCTGCCTGCTGCCCATGATGGGATCCAATTCCAGGCCATAGGCTGGACCCAGAAGCCCCAGAAGCCACCTGATGTGGCAGTAACTCTATCAGTAAGCACTCTGAAAGTCAGTGGCATAAATGCACCAATTAAAAGACAGATTATGAGGGTGAATCAAAAACAAAACCCACTTTAAATATAAAGACACACAATTAAGCTGCAGACTGTTTTGCTCAGTGGATAGAGCATTAGCCTGTGGACTGAAGGGTTCCAGGTTCAATTCCAGTCAAGGGCATGTACCTCAGTTTCTGGCTTGATCCCCCGT
>NW_006289558.1:79534-98890 GCF_000327345.1 Myotis davidii | reverse complement strand
AAAAAAATACCTTAATTCTAAATGATATAGTTGAAAATATATAATAGTGCAGTTATAAGCACTTATCTGAAAATAAAAATTTAAAAAAGTGAATTTAAAGAAGGGATTAGCCAAAGAAAATATATGCACAATCCATGGACACAGACAACAGTATGGTGATGGCCAGAGAGAAGTGGAGGGCAAGAGCTGATTAGAGAGGGCAAAAGGGGGGGAAATAGGGACATACTATATAATAATAAAAAGCTAGTATGCAAATTGACTGAACGGCAGAATGACCAGTTGCTATGATGCACACTGACCACCAGGGGGCAGACGCTCAATGCAGGAGCTGCCCCCTGGTCGTCAGTGCACTTCCATATGGGGAGTGCCACTCAGCTAGAAGCTGGCTCATGGCTGGCCAGTGCAGTGGTGGTGGCAGGAGACTCTCCCACCTCCGTGGCAGCACTAAGAATGTCCAACTAATGGTTTAGACCTGATCCGCCGGGCTGAGGGGACCCCCCCCCCGAGTGCATAAATTTTTGTGCACCGGGCCTCTAGTAATAATAATAAAAGGTGCTGCCTTAAAACTATAGACCGCTTCCTAATACAGAAAGTACATGAGTAAAAACTGAACTCCCTGATCTCAGGGATGTTTTAGAAAGAACCCTGGACTAAGAAAGAGGTTAGTCTCTTCTACCAGTAAGACTTTAGAATTATTTTTATGCCTGGGATTGTGTGACAGTGTAACGTAAAATAAAAACAATCTATTTAATAAGAGAGACATAGATACGATTTCTGAAAATGGCAATAGAGGAAAAAATTGCATCTGTATTATCATTTGTCAATACATGTAGAGTGGAAAATGGTAACATGTATCAGGCTATAGGACATATGTAAGATACACCCTGCAGAATGTAGGAGCAAATCTGAATTAAAAGGGAGAGATTGAAGAGGATTTGAGTTTTTGGGAAAGGCTACATGACATGGCTGATTGTTTGACTGGGCCTCGGGGAAAAGAAGGAGAAGCTTTGAAGGGTAAATCCCTCCAGGGAGGGCTGGGGTTTGAGCCGGGCCTGTGGGGTACCCAGAGGAGGCTGAGTGATTGGGCTCACTCAGGCACTCTGTGTGCGTTTTGCTCAGAGGTGATGGGAACAATCAATGGTCATTTGAGGGAATGAAACACACTTAACTTCCTCTGTGTAAACTCCCTGAGCTCCATTGGCCTACAGCTAGGAGACCTGGGAGACCTACTTGGACCTTAACTAGCTGTTTGGTGACGACACATCATTTAACCTCCCTGAGCCTTATTTTCCCCAATTATAAGGCAAGGGAGTTGGTTTAATCACTGCTTCTCAAATTTTAATGTAAAAATGGAGACATTATCCCAATGTAGCTCTGATTTCAGAGGTCTGGGTGGCTCTCGAGATTCTGCATTTCTAACGAGCTCCCAGGCGATGCTGTTGGCCAGCAGATCGCACTTAGAGCTGTAAGACTTTCTAACTTGGTTAGACAATTATGAAGAGTGTCTAGCACAGAGCTTAGTCCACAGCGGGTACCCAATAAAAATTTGTTTACCACATAAAGTTTCTCCCTTGGACACTGTGCTTACCTCGAAATGCAATCATTTTGATTGCTTAAGCCTGCATTTCAAACATGTAGGATGAGTGCAGGTTCAGAAAATTTAATAAAAGTCTAAGAAAAATCTCAGGACTTTCTAGATCTCTTCTCTCAAGACTTCTGCTTCTCCCAGGATAAATGGGAATCATGGGCTGCTTAAGTACCTGTTCTTTGTGTTGCTTAAGGGAAAACAATTAGTTTGGCTTGCCATAGGCTTGAGTAGAGGGAATGGAAGTTTTCACTCCATCATTCCATGAGTCATTCTAAATTCTTGAAAGTATGCCAATGAACCCTAGTTAATTTACTGCAGTTGCCACTGGTAGCATTTTGCCTCTGCAGGTAATCTACAATACTGCAATCACTTATTTCACAAAGAAAATGAGATTGCATGGTTCATTTTTATGCTACCATTTTTAATTTTTATTTTCAGTTTAATGTATTTTAATAGCAAACTTACAAGAACAGCACAGAAGACAGACAACATTAAAAACATGTACTTGCATGTAGGACAACTATGTTAGAAAAGTATAGTGAATGGATGGAATCTACTGTATGATAAAAATGCTACAAACATCATTTAGTTGCCATCAATAAGAAATTTACTTGTTTTAAAAAAATCCAAATGCTGGCATTGTCCAGAAAAATTTAACAGGTTTATTTATACTTTTATAAAGTTGAATTGCTGAAATTTGTTCACTGAAACATTTGACTTGCATTAATGCTTTATAATGTCTAATTTCATGAAGTGCCACAGTACCAGGCCTATAATGATGAGGTTTTTCACCCCTCCAGTGGAGGGCGCACTCCTCCGAGTGGCTTTGGTAGCCAGCTGCTTCCACGATGCTTTGCCCTGGGTTGACTTGTGGGTGGTCTGCTTGATACGAGCCATGGCTTGATTCCAAGCTCTGGTCAAGGTGGGAATGGGAGGCAACCAATTAAAGTGTTTCTCTCTCCTCCTCCCTTCCTCCCCTCTACATTTTTCTAAAAAAAAATAATCAATGAAAATAAATCCTCAGTGAGAATAAAAAAAGTAATATGATTCCTATCATTTCTATGACCCCCATGAAATCTGACCAACAGTAATTTACATACAGGACAATTTACCTTGGGAGAATAAGTTTGACCAAAGTATTCCTAAGTTTTGCTGCTTTTTATCTAATATAAGGCAATGATGATTTAAGAGAAGAAAGAGAAAATATCAGATACAAATGTCTTTTCATCAAAGTAATCTGAGAGCCCAGTGATAAAAATCTAATGCATAAAATTGGTATAAAACCTCTGTTAATTAGAGAAATCCATTACAACAATCAGAGTCTAATGGTATCTTATATAATAAAAGCCTAATATGCTAAGTGTCCAGTCGTCCAGTCATCTGTTCAACCAATCAAAGAGTAATATGCTAATGATATGCTAAGGCTGCTCAACTGCTTGCTATGACATGCGCTGACCACCAGAAGGCAGATACTCCAACTGGTAGGTTAGGTTGCTGCTGGGGTCCTGTCTATCAGGATTGAGTGAGATGGGCCGGACATGCCCTGGAGCCCTCCCACAGTCCCTTACTGGCTGGTGGGGTCCTTTGTCCTGGCCTGCACCCTCTCACAATCTGGGACTCCTTGGGGGATGTCAGAGAGCTGGTTTCAGCCCAATCCCGCAGACCAAGCCAAGGGACCCCACTGGTGCATGACTTCATGCACTGGCTCTTAGGCCTATATAATAAAGAGACAGTATGCAAATTGACCGTCACACCCTCACACAACATGGCAGCCTCCATGTGGTCACAGATGGCCACTGCAAGATGGCCGGCAGGAGAGGACAGTTTGGGGGGAACCAGGCTGGCAGGGGAGGGCAGTTGGGAGTGAGCAGGCTGGCAGGGGAAGGCAGTTGGGGGCAATCGGACCAGCAGGGGAGAGCAGTTGGGGGTGCAAAGTATCCCCACAATTTAACTTTCCCTAAAGGGAAATCTTTTTATTATTTTTCCTCATTTTGTAAGTAACACATTCTCATTATAGAAAATTTAAACAATTTAGAAATGAGTATTAAATTTAAGCATTTCAAATCCCCCATAAGTCTATTCCCTAGGAAAATAATCGCTGTTAGCAATTTGATATTTGATGTATATTTATTGATTTTACTAAACAAGTCCTTATACAGAAACTAGAGGCCTGCTGCACGAATTTGTGCACTGTTGGGGTCCCTTAGTCTGGCTTGCGATCAGGGCCTATTTGGGAGGGTGGTGCTGGCCAGCCAGGGGGAGGGACTGCAGGAGGTTGGCCAGCCAGGGGGAGGGGCCGTGGGAGGTTGGCTGGCCGGCTGCTCCCCGTGCCCCCCTTTGGGGCTGATTGAGGGGGCCAGCTGGCTGGGGGGAGGGACTTAAGGAGGTATGCTGGCTGGGGGAGGTTGGCTTTGGGAGTGCACTGACAACCAGGGGGCAGCTCCTGCATTGAGAGTCTGCCCCCTGGTGGTCAGTGCTCATCATAGCAACTGGTCGACTAGTGGTTTGGTCATCCAGTCGCGTAGGCTTTTATATATATAGATTACTATATGCTAAGTATTTGTCTACTAAGCACTTTACAATTATACCTCATTTAATCTTCATAACAGTTCTATGAGGTAGATATTATTGCCCTATTTATAGAGAAGAAAATGTAATTTCAAAGGCTTTGATAACTTGCACAAAAATACATAATTAAGTGGCAGAGTTAAGATTGAAACACAGTCTAACTCCAGAGTCCATGCTCTCTACTGTGTATCAGGCCTCTATACAGCTTTCCAGTTCTTAGTTTATGCGGTCAGCCTTTCCTTTAATATCCACTTAAAATGGCTCAAGATCCGATTCCATGGGAAGTGGGGAGTTCAGCATGCCCCTCCCATGATTTCTGTGATTTCCTGGAAATGTACGTGGTCCAGGACATTCTTCTGAATGCTACTCTCCTGCTGCATCTTGTCTTTGCATTTGCTATTCTTTCTTCATCTCTGGATACCACCCTCTTTCTTCTTTTTCCAAGAGTACCACTAACATAAATAAGGCAGTTGTGTGTAGAAAGCTTTCCCTGAAGATTTGGGGGTAAAGGTAAAAATTAAAATGTAGAAAAATGTTATTAACATGACGTTTAAAATTATTGTTCTCAAAGCCTTAAGGAAAATTAAAATGTAAAAATTTCAAAGTAGGTCCTCCTTGGGCACACTCCAACTCTTAATAGTACTTTTCTGTCTTGTGACTGAATTACCTTCTCTCCGACTCTTTCCTTCAATTACTTTTTCCTTTGTCCTATATCTTTGCCCCCATTTTACTCAGGCTGTCACCCTCAAACACCACATTATTCTTCCCAATTATGCAAAGGGATGTAGCTCTACTTCTAAATTTATCTTTCATTTTACTCCCAGTAAGCTTTATCTTTCACAACAAAAATATCTTATGGTAGAAACTTACAGTTTTCCCAGTGGTTCTCAATGAGGCACAATTTCATCCTCCAGAAGACATTGTTGAGTAATAACACAGAATTAGGCAGCTTCAAATATCGATAATGCTGAGGGCAAGAAACCTGAGTATACAAAAAGCATCCACCTGCCTTTTGGGGATGTTTTTCCTTCACTTGATGTAGTTTTGGTGGAGCCACAAACCATGGTACCTACTCCCTGACTCAGAAGGGAAAAACTCACCAGCTGGATCTATTTTGGAGCCCCACTTCCATGACCATGTGACCAGGAATGGACATTATTGATCAATCTGGACCAATCCCTGCCTGGGGTATATCCTGCAGATGCCCTCCTGCATGTATGCATGGAGATATTCAGCATTGTTCATAATAGCCAAGATCAGATACCATTCAAATGCTCATCAATAGGTGACTGATTCAATTATGGAAAAGTCAGACAAAAAATACTCTCATAGTAGATTTTCCCATGTGGCTGATAAACTGGTTATAAGCAAAATTCCAAAGGAGTAGCTATGGTTAGAATGAACACAGAGCCTTCCACTGAAGAACACCATTTATTTGGAGACAGGAGTTCTGGTGTGTTAGAGAATAAACAAAGGGAAAGCTAGCCTCGTTACCTTACCAGTCAACTAGGTAAACTGGGTAAAGCTAGAACTACATTTCCCAGAATCCCCTTCCCTGTAGGCTTCTGAGTTAGAATTGACCACAAGAAAAATTGGTGGAAGTGAACAGCACCATTACTCTCTTAAGGTCATGGGGGGTGAGGCGTGGACAGACAAATGCTATGTTTACAGCAAGCCCTCACTTTTCTTTGCTCCCTGACCAGCTTTTCCTCTTGATTAATGCTCTGCTCAGACCCACAAAGGGAAGAGCTTCCCATTGACTTTTCCCCTAGTTCCCTTTATGGTACAGCTTTGGCAGCAGGACTTGCCTGGCTTCTTAGATTGGCTGGTTGGTGACCCCTCTGAAATGTCAGCTCCCCCTTTCAGATATTTGCTTCCCCGGCTTCTACACTTGTATAAGGACTAATTCCTATAATATATCTCTTATAGCATAACTCTAAATGGTTACCCTAATCAAACCTTAGCTGGCACTTTAAATATAACCTTTAATAGCAATGAGGCAACTCCATATGCCAATATGAGTTGATCTGCTAGATACATTAAGTGAAAAGATCAAGGTGCTAAAGTGATGAAGAATATTAGAGATAAAGCTAGAATTCCCTTTGACCAATAACTCTAATCTTGGTCCTCCTTTCTTGTCTCCAGAGGTAGATACTCTTATTAACTCTAAACCAATTCTTATGGTCTGGGGAAGAGTCCTCAGCAAATTTTAACCCTGGTAGGGGTTGTTTTGACAAGATTATTTTATTGACATATAAGTAACATACTATGAAATGCACAGATTTTAAGAACTCTCATTGATGAATTTGAATACCTGTGTAGCCATCCTTTCAAACAAGATATAGAATATTTTCACTCCCTTGCACCCCTCAATTTCCCTTTTGCTTTACAAAAATTTTATGTTATTTTTTATCACCATTTATTCCTTCTATATCCCTGTGCTTTTTGTTTAGTCAATTATGCTACCCACTTCTGCAACCACCATCTCATTTCTATCTGCATTAGTTTTACCTATATGTATTTGTCTTTCATGTAAATGAAATTATAGAATATATACTCTTTTGAGTCTGTTTTCTTTCATTAAGCACAATACTTTTTAAGAATTTGTTCATGTGTTCATGTTGTTTTATGTATAAGTAGCTTATTCTTGTCATGGTTGAGTAATATTCCATTGTATGGATATGCTGCAATCTGTTTATCCATTTTCCTGTTGATGGACATTTCAATTGTTGCAGTTTGGGGGCCAATACAAATTTCTATAGGGTGTTAAATGTAACTGGACAGAGATTGCTGAGGCCATTATTAGCAGTTTGAAGATAGTGAGATCCTTTACCTTAATTTTCCTAGAAAAACCTTTACTTTTTTCTACAAAGAATCACAAAGTAGGTAAGAAGTTATGAAGCATTCCCTGCCCCACTCCCCTCAGGGTCTTACCATAATTCTGGACAAGAAGATGAATGAATATAGTCTTATTTTTTAGATGAAAGGACCATGCCACATTTTAAAAGGACTTCCAGAGTAACAGAGGGCATCCTTTGGTGGATCCAGGGCCCAGCTAGGAGACCACAGCCTGCTTATCCAGACTCATGGTCCTTTGGAAAAGCACAGAATGCTGGGCCCTTAGCAAAAAGACCGCAAAGACAAATCCCAGTTTTCAAAAATAAGGGAGGAATAGTAAGGCAATTCTAAGCTGGACCAGAATATAATTTAAGTTTTCTGTGACCTGGAATTATGAGAGCTAAACTAAGAGCTCTTAGATAACTGAAGTATAATAATAAAATTAAAGCCAAAGATGGCCTCTTTGTGTGTGTGTGTGGGTTTAGATTTCATTGGAATTTTTTTTTACTTTTAACTAAATGCTAGATCATTAAGACCATTGGAACTCTGTGACATAGAATGTTTGGTGTTTGTTGGGAATTTGAAAGAAAAAGATTTTTGGTCTTTATAAACTTTAAAGATAAATGGATTATTTTCCTATAACATCTATTGTTAACTAATGGGGCTGACACAATTAATGGCATCAAGACATGTAGGGCGAGGCTACAGGGTTAAGCCTCAGACTGATCTGTTGGCAAAGCCACAAACAAGTCCCAGCTTAGAGGGCACAGTCCTCTTAGCATAATTAGGTTTGGCCTTATGACACTCCCTAGATCTTATCTGGGTAGCTAATGGGCTGAGGGAGATGTAGCAAGAGCTGCCAAAACAAGTGAAACTCACAAGAACATTGTAACTATGGTGACCACTACCTTGTTTACCTCTGGCTATAAAATAAAGGCTCAGCTTGCTGTCTGGGTCTCTCTCTGTGGCTCAGCCAGGCACAGGAGATCCACCGACAAAGCCTATTCTCTTTGTCTGTCATTTCTTCATCCTTCACCGCCCTCACTCAGGCTTGCAGAACCTTTGACTGAGCTGGCTCAGGCACAAAGACATATAATTATCTTTCTTAAAATGATACAATTCCACAATTGTTTTGATGGGTTACCGGTGGTCTGCAAACTGCGGCTCACGAGCCACATGCGGCTCTTTGGCCCCTTGAGTGTGGCTCTTCCTAAGCCTTAGGAGTACCCTAATTAAGTTAATAACAATGTACCTACCTATACAGTTTAAGTTTAAAAAATTTGGCTCTCAAAAGAAATTACAATCGTTGTACTGTTGATATTTGACTGTTGACTAATGAGTTTGCCGACCACTGGAAATGATCTGCCTAATCTTTTATCTGCTTTGATAGCAGCATTACCCTGATTTTTTTCTTGTGAGCTAGCTTTAGTGCTTTAATTTTTTTTGAGATAAACTTTTGTTAAATTATTATTTGCTGGTGAAAAACAGTGTGTGTTTTTCAACAACTGGAGATTTTCATAAAAGTTATCAAAAGACATAATATTAAAAGTTCTCTTATGATAACTGTTGTTAAGTCTAAGGTGTGATGGATTTTGAATATGACTGTTAAATGTCCATGCTAATGAGGTGCTTAGAAAACAGTAAGAAGCATTTGCTGGACCAGAATATAAATACATTTTAAGGAAGTCTCAATTAATATAACTCATTCTTTTAAATCTTCCCCTAAAAGAAGGTATTTTTTTTGAAATATGCTATAGGCTAAAAGTTTAAGATCAGCAATAATTTATTATGTTCTCAGAGTCTAGCCTGGAGCATTTAGTAACACGTGACAGATAGTTATTTACCGAAGTAGGGGTCTGTATTTGCTGACACTTTATGATTGTTTCTCAAGTAGTCCTATTAATGTGATAGGATAAATCCACTTAATTTTATCATGATGCTCATACTTCATTTTCCTCACAGAGGCAGCAAAGCAGTGTTGCTCCATGTTACATATCTAGCTCCATCCACCATGTTGTTGTTTCAGTTTTTGCCTAATTGGTAAAATTATGATGGACCCTAATTTAAAGCACACTCAGAATATTTTGTAAAGTAGCCACATTTGAGTAGGTCAGTGCTCTTGCAGGATTGCTTTCACCCAAGTGCAGTGTATCATAGAATAATAGATGTACTGCAGTTTCAATGTCGTTATTCATCTATAAGTTCCTGCCTGTAAGGGGTGACCATAGAATGCAAAGTACTGGGTCAGCCCATTAAGTTCTTGATGCACTTCTTTTTAAAAACCTGTAATAGGAAGAAGTGATCTCCACAGTGTGTGGGCAGGAATGTCTCTAAGGACTTTAAAAGGACAGTGCACACTTTATTATTTTTTGCCTGAAATGATGAGCGAACTAAAAAGTCAACCCAAGACCTGAAAAATGGGCATTTATGATTTAAAAGAATAATAATCTTTAGGGAGAAAGACTAACAGCACTGGTAACTTTGTCTCCTCTCATCCTCATTCCATTTAAAAATGTATTTGTAAAGGTTAAAATCCTTTCTCTTGAAATACCTCAAGTATAAATATTTATTAGCACACCCAAATTAATATGCAATAATGTCTTTCTGACATTTCAGTATTCTGGGGGGAAGAGAACATCAATGGGTCAGTGGGGCCTATAAACTTCTACTTTGGTTGGACAGAGAGGCAGCCTTGGAAAGGGGCTTTGGGAATAGCCTAGTAGCAGGTGCATATAAAAACATACAACTGGCTGGCTTGGCTCAGTGGATAGAGCGTCAGCCTGTGGACTGAAAGGTCCCAGGTTCAAATCTGGTCAAGGGCACATGCCCGGGTTGCGGGCTCGATCCCCAGTAGGGGTGAGGAGGAGGCAGCCGATCAATGATGCTCTCTCTTCATTGATGTTTCTATCTCTCTCTCCTTCTCCCTTCCTCTCTGAAATCAATAAAAATATATTAAAAAATAGTTTGTTAAACACATTAAAACATTCAAGTTCTGAATAAAGTGTGTACCCCTTAACTGTTCTTCACTAACAGTCTTCCATTATTCCCTCTGGGTGACCTATTATCCCTAATTTTTTCCCTGATAATTAGTTTTCTTATATAAATTAAAAAGGTAGAAAAAAAAGAGAGGCTCAATAGATGACAAAAGGACTTGAATGCATGTATTTTCAATGTTTTACCAACACCATGTGTACCCCTAGTGCACGCATTGTTGGGGTGCCCTCCCCTATCCCAAGCCTTTCCTGAGATGTGGGTATTGAGCAGAGAATGCCCTCAGCCTGCCAGCACTGCTGTGGTGAGCGCTCTCTCCATGGAGCATGGCTGTAGCAGACCCATCGAAGCCCATGTAAGTGGTCAGAGCACAAATGAGGCTGTCGGTGGGTAGTCCTACCCTATTCATGAGCTCTTTCAGAACAATTTTCATTACTTTTTTTAAATACTGTTTTTGGCAAACACTTGATACTTGAAATAAAAATGCATGAGTCACCTACTGGGACAGGCACAGTGTGTGGTTCATTGAATTTAGCTAAATTGTGAGTCATCCATCAACAGTCCTCTTGGTGAACATACTTGTAATAATTTCACATGTTACAAACAAAAATAGGTATGATTTTCAAGATTCTCAAAGCTGTTTTCCTGGGGGATTTTTTTTGGGGTCGTGTTTAGTGTTTTTTGTTTTGCTAGGCAGCGAGAAAATTGTCAGCCTTGTTTTCAGATGGATCCAAATTTTGTCTCTGTCATGTTGTAAAAGAACTTTGATTTGGGAAGTTTAGGGGGTACAACATAGATCTGTAGTCATAATTTGGGGAAAATAAGAATTAATATTGGTCCTTGTCAGATCATTGGTTTTTAAGATTCATTTTGGCATCTGAAAAATGATTGACTCCACTCTAACCCTTCCCCCCCAAAAAAATACCCCCCCCCAAACAACCCAACGGTCTCATTGCTGCAAAAACATGCACATGTGCCCCTTTTTCTTGGCAGGGGACCAGTGCAGGGTGGTTATATCTGTGCACTACTGCCCTCTATTGGATGGCAACAGCATTGTTCTGGACCTGCCCCAATTGAATTGAGTGCTCCTGGTCTCCTGGCAGGTGACCCGAGCAAATAAATAAGCATTGGACTGGGATAACATTTTTTAAATAGCTCGCCTGTATCAGCTAAAAGAAACATCTCTCTGGCTAGAGCAGTAAGAGTCCAGGGTTTCTGGCCTGAAGGGCCCTTGCTTCCATTCTGGTGCCTGGAAAGAAGAGGCTGCTGCTGAAGGGCATGGCAGATGTGTGATTAAACTGCCTCATTTTTGTCTTTCAAGAAGTAAAAACAATCACAAGAGAAAGAGTTTCTACCTATTATTTTTTTCTGTCTTTGACAAGTTCAATAAAACCATAAAATGAGGTTTGCTTCTGGCTATGACCAGAGGTGAAGGTTTCTTTAAGGTTGTAAGAGAAGATGTGGTTCTTTGCAAGCAATGCTTAAAGTGCTCATACTAGTAAGACATACGCAGGAGGCCTGGAAACTGGTCGGGAAGTTTGCTTTGTTTTGCACATACCTCTGCCCTCCTTCCCCTTCCCCAGTGTAGCAGGATTAAGTGTCCAGGTTGGAGCCTTAAAGTCCTGTCCTGCTGCTACTGAGTAACTTGAGAAAGTTCCATGACTTTTGAAACCTCATTTTTCTGTTGTGTAAAATGAGGCATTTGGAAAAGATGATTTCTTAGGGTTATTTCATTTCTGAGAGTGCAATAAAAATTATCTTTTCTCCCTAGATGACAATGTAAGTGCACATTCTCTCTCTTTCTCTTGAATCGGGTATCTTTGAAAAAGCAATGTGTTCACTGTGCTAATTTAGTACCAAAATGTGAGGCGATGGAAACAGCTTTGGCGACCTTACTCCAGGGCCAGTGGGAGTCGTTAGGGACAGCAGATGGCGCACTTGCACAGTCCACACGTTTTCCAGTTGGAACATCTGCTACTATTTAAAATGGTTACGAAGGTTGTTAATCTATTACACTTTTCAGCGCCAACAACACCTTTCACCTGGGCATGAAAAAGCCCTTAATGAATTTGCTTATTTTTTCTTCAGGTGGAGAAATGAGGGCAGAGAATAAGTTAGCTAAGACACAGCAGAACTAGTCTAAATAATTCATACCATACACTTTGGTGATCTTTTAAAATTGCCATTCTTACTTTTCCTTCCTTTAATACTTAACTTAGGGGAATATGTGTGTGCTGGGTTGTTGTCTGAGTAGGTGGGAGGAAATATGGACATCTTTTGCACCTTAGAGCATTATTGCCTGCCAGTCATATAACTCCTACCCTCTCTAACCTGTATGTGGAAAGCCCTGTGATCATCCCACATGGCATTTATTGATTGTTTGCAGGCATTGTCTTAGCAGTTTTAATATATTAATCATTTAATCCCCCTAGCATACTCCATACAGGAGGCAGAGTGGGTGAGTAACTTGCCTGGGGTAATATATTCTTACTAGAGGCCCAGTGCACAATTGAAATCACCCGAGGAGGCGCCCCGCCTCCCGCCTTGCGAGGAGGCACCCCAAGGGCCACCCTGGGAGTCAGGCCAGACCTGCGCAGTGGGAGGCCAGGACCCGCACCTGACTTCCGCCCCAGACCCCCTCCTGCCCCCCTGCCTGTGCCTGCTCCAGGCCACTGGAGCCACCGCACTGGCTGGGGCAGGCCCCCCCTGTGTCTGTCTCCGGCTCTGCTCCAGGCCTCACCTGCGCACACAACCTCCTCCTGTTTGGTCTTGACCTGTTACTGCATCCCGGCCTAATTTACATATTACCTCTACATGTATAGATACTTTCTAGGCTCTGAATAAAGTGATAAGGACAACAAACTATTTTTTTTTATGGTAACCACTTTTGAGCCCAAATATTTTCCAACTATTATATGATGGGCTGATTTTTAATTTTTAAATTATGGGAAATTTATGGGAAGTTTGGTTATATCATGTCAGCCTTGATTATGTCACCTGTGAGTTACTGTTGGGTTAGAAGAGTTCCTTCCATACCTCATGCTTAAAAAGAATGATTCACCGGAAATGGAAAGACGATGTGAATGAAATGAAGAAGCTTATCTTGCAATTTAATCACACAAATAATAAATCCTTTTCAAGCACTCACTATCATTAGCCAACCAGCAGCATTAGGGCTACATAATAAACAAGCACTACTTGGTACAAAAAGCACACAGAATGCTATTGCACACCAGGTACCAACATTAGCTCCAGTAACCCTTATCACAACATTTTACAGATGGGGAAACCAAGGTTCAGAGAGGTTAAGTGAGCAGCTAGTAAGTGACCAAGTCAGAATTCAAACCAGCTTCTGCTTCTGATTCATGCTGATATCCACTGGCCGTGCTGCCTCCAGCAATACGGAGCAGATATGTGGGCAGGATGTGGACCAATTTAACCAGCGTCAACAACAGAAACAAACACTTGTTCATTTCTCCTACCTACCAAAAACCCTGGTAGGGAAAGTCATTTCTAAAATAAAAAGTGACAGTAAGAATAGTTAATGACTTCGTAGCTTTGGTAAAAGAGGAGTGACCAAAAAGAACAGGAAACTGCAGGGAGGCCTGCAGGTGTGTGTGTGTGTGTGTGTGTGTGTGTGTATGTGTTTAAACGAATATTAAAGTTCGGTGTGTGTGTGTGTGTGTGTGTGTTTAAACAAATATTAAAGTTCATGATACTTAGAGCAATGATTAGTTTTTAATTTCCCTGCAGACTATGCAAAAGGAAGTTGCATGAAATCACAATAGTGTTTGCATGAATACCTGTTGCTTTTACCTTCCCCCCTTCTGAAACGGTGAAAGGCTTTGATGTAAGAAAGCAATATTTCTGAGCAGTCCTGAGTATGGGTGGTTCCCAAACTGGGGACCGTGGAAATATTGCCAGGAGTCTGTGAATCCTGAATACACATCAGCCTTGTGACTACATTGAACAAATACTTCATACGTATTGCACTGCCGTATTCTGTTTTAATCACCAAATTACAAAGTTACTTCCACAAAATGATGTGGAGATCAATTCACAGTAACATTCTGTTGCATTTTTCTTAATATAAATATAAGATCTAAAATATAAGGTATAAAGTGTAAATTGTATGGCAGCCTACTCTTTTACAATCTGAACCATGTTAAAAAGGAGGTGCATAGAATTTTATAGGTAACTTAGATTAAAAAAGTGGAAACTCAAATTCTTTCAGCAGCAACTGCTGTGTGTTTTGTAGAATTCTCTGGACTGATCAGAGGGTGCTTTCCATATATCCTTAGGACTGTGAAGAATTACCTAGAGGCAAGACAAGAGCTCATTAATTAAATATTTCTGCACTGGACACTCATCATGCCCTGCAGTTCTCTCATTATGTGCTCCTGAGAGGAATGCTAGTTGTCAGCAGTTGATGTAATATAATTTTCTCGCTGTTATAACTGGGGAGAAAAGGCTTGATAGCAGTTCTTCATGTCTATTAGATAAATTATTTGAGGAAAATGGTTTTTCACTGAAGAGAAAGTCAAAACATCTCATGCAAATCTTAGAATAATTTGTATATTGTTTTTTTTTTATGACAAGAAAGAAAAACTTTCTCCAAATGTAAACACTTCTTTGCTGGTGACCCGGGGACCCCTCCACCTTTGCTGCTCTCTTCTCAGATACATTTCTCTATTTGTTACATAAAAGATATTCTATATACCTGGATGCACTGTAACAGAAATGCCAAGCATGAGAAATTCAATTGTTCCTAGTGAATATTATGCACTGAGAAATTTGGCAATACTTGGGGCCTTTTTGGTGGGCAAGGTATCTGGGTGTTCTTTTTTTTTAAAATACATTTTATTGATTTCAGAGAGGAAGGGAGAGGGAGAGAGAGATAGAAACATCAATGATGAGAGAGTATAATTGATCAGCTGCCTCCTGCAAGACCCCTGCTGGGGATTGAGCTCACAACCCAGGCATGTGCCTGACCGGGAATCCAACTGTGACCTTCTGGTTCATATGTCAACGCTCAACCCCTAAGCCACGCCAGCTGGTCTGGGTATCCTTTCAACTATTCTTTTCCTTAACAGAGATGAATACATTTAAAACTTCATATCTATGTCTATGATCTACAGCTATATCTTTCTGTATCTAAACTGGGTAGAAGATTTTGCTTTGTGTTTCTTTTTAAATAAATTGTTTAAAGCTCTGGTTATTTGTCTGATTGTGCTGGTTCCCATAAATAAAAATTGGTCACATCCTGTTTTTATAGCTGATTTAAATGAAGCAAAAGAAGGCATTTGTCAATGAAATGTAAAGGTCATCAGAGACTTAGCTCTGGATCTAAATAGTTTTACAAGCAACTCCTTCAAACTTTCATGAAAGAGACAATATTTTAAATATTTCAAAGCTTTATAGTTTATTTTATAATTTCTCTGATGATCAAAGAAAATCATATGTAAAACTAGCTTAGATACAAAAAATATCAGATAAAAACAAACAAACAAGCTGGACTAAGGTAGATTTACTCTGTAACGCAGGTTAACAGATGCTGTGGCGCTCCACCTGCTTCCTCTGGCCCACCTCTGCCGTCCAGCACCATTGTTCCCCACCCCCCGCCAGCCCCCAGCTCTCCTGCCTCAGAGCTTTTCCAAAGCCTTGGAGCTGCATCTATAATTCGAGTGCAGACAGAGGCGTGGAGGAGTTTATGTCCCTAGAGACAGCTCTCAGCCACTGGGATGAAAGCTCAATGAGGGGGCATTCCCAGGTGCATCACACATAATTACTCTGAGGTTTTGCAAAAGAAATCGAAGCCCAGGGTAGTTCTCCATAGTCATTAGCTCACCAATGCATCCTTTATTTCTTGTCCTCCTTTTCTGTCTCACTCTCTCCACTCGTTCAGTCCGGCTTCTTGGCATCACCTCTCAAGAAGGCCACCTGTATGTCCCGCAGTCCCTGTGTCAGGCTCTGCTTTGGGGAGTATTTAAACTAAGACATGAAAATGTTTTAACATTAGGAAATCCCTTAATAGAATTAATCAGGATGTCAATAGAGCCCCCCCCTTAACAAATAAAAAAAAGCATTTGATATAATTCAACATCCATTTGGATGAGAAGTACTGCTAAAATTTGAATAGAGAAAATTTCCTTACTATGTATACCAGTTAGGGTTCACTCGGGGAAATAGAAACCACTTCACATATGTAAAACAGAAGTTTAGAAGGGCATTACAAACATAAAGAAAGGACTGGAGGAAGGTAAGGTTACTAAAAACAGTAACAGCAATAAACCAGCAGGACCTGGGCCTGAAGGACAATGTTTCCCAGCACTCAAGGGCACTGTGTCAAAGAGGCTTCTGCCTTTTGGAGTCAGCTGCTGTGAGGGGCCCAGGAGCCTTCACTCCACACCCACTGTTGTTGCTGCTGCTGGCCATTGCTACTGCTGCTTTTGGTATTACTGTTGCTACTATTACATGTTGACACTGTCTTCAATGCTGCTACCACCAGATATGTCATCAGCAGCCAAAAGTAGGAAGAGCATTGCTTCTTTCATCTTCCAGCCTTCTAGTCTTCCATCAGTGCCTTCCAGTGGCAGAACCTACAAGAAGCCGGCTGACAGAGTGCCTGGGAAATGCAGCTTTTGTTATTTCAGCCCCTTTACTACATATATCAATGCACAACATGTTGGGAATGAGGCCTTAGAGCAAAGTTATTGGCCATATAAAACCTATAAGCAAAATCATACAAAACTGAAATACTAACTTAGACTTTTTTCTTTTAAAGTCAGGGACAAGACAAAGATGCAAGTATTCACTATTCTTTTCTTTTTTTAAAAAACAACTTTATTGAGATTTGAATCCCATAGCATACAATCTATTCATTTAAAGTGTACAATTCAATAGTTTTTATAAATTCACACATATCTGCAACCAACACCAGTCAATTTTAGTTTAATTACCTCAACAAGAAACCCTCTTAGTTCTATATCCCTCCACAACCCTAAACAACTATGAATCTGTTTTCTATTTCCATAGATTTACCTATTCTGGACTTTAATATACATTTTGTCACATATTTGGTCTTTTGTGACTAGCTTATTTCACTTAATATGTTTTCAAGGTTCATCCATGTTGTAGTATGAATCAGTGCTTCATTACTTTTTTATGGCCAAAGAATATTATACTTTATGGATATGTTGCATTTCTTAACTGTTATTTAATATATTTTCCTTTAAGTTATAAGTAATTTAGTGCAAAAATAGGTATGAGTATTGGGAAGTAAAAGACAAAATTATCCTTATTTTCTGATTATCTGATTGTCTACCTGACAGCCAAAAAAGTTAAGGAAAAATGATTATACTTAATTAGAGAGCTCTGCATGGTGACTTTCCTATAAAACAACCAGTTAGCAAATATTGTGGGAAAAGATTTCATTTATAATATCAACAAAAGCTTCTATATTTCTGGACAAATGTAAGATATACAATGTATAGGATACACACACACACACACACACACACACACACAACACACACACACACACACACACATCTTCTCAAAGACATGTGACTTCCATACTGAAAAGCCAGCATGTTGCTGGAGTAAAGACAATATTGTAACTACAATATAAATTAATTTATAAATGTTGCTTATAAAAATGTTGTGGTACATTTACACAATGGAATACCAGGCAGTTGTAAAAAAGAAAGGACTCTTACCATTTGCAACAGCATGGACAAACCTGGAGAGTATTATACTAAGTGAAATAAGCCAGTCATAGAAATATGTGTCACATGATCTCATTCATATGTGGAATCTAATGAACAAAATAAACTGATGGACAAAATAGATCTAGAGACATTGAAGCATGAAAAAGATTGTTGAATCTCAGCGGGAAAGTGGGAGAGGGTGGGTGGGAAGAGATCAATCAAAGAACTTCTATGCATATATGCATAACCCATGGACACAGACAATAGTGTGGTAAAGGCCTGGGGTGGGGGTTGGGGGCCGGCTAGAAGAGGTCAATGGGGGAGCAAAGGGGACATATGTAATATTTTCAACAATAAAGACTTAAAAAATAAATTCTAATGACATTTATGAAGGAACTTTATATAAGAACTAGTGTCCCGGTGCACGGATTTGTGCATATTGAAAGGAAATTAATTAGAGGAAATATTTAAATATCACTATTTGCCCTTTCCCTATAATTGAAGTGTCAACCAAATTCACAATCGACAATGGGAGATTGAAACACATGAGTGAGATTGGTGCCAGCGAGAGCTTTATATGCATCACACATGCATGAGTCAACTTAGACTTGTATAGATATACAATAAACTTGCTTGATTAGACCTGCTTTCTGATGTAGCTAAACTTTTTTCTAGCCCAGTGAAGCACCCAACTTCTCTTTCAGGTAATTGTCAGCAGCACAGCAGTAAATATCAACATGACCAAGCTTACTAGGGTAGACAGTAGGGGGCAATCGGGCCAGCAGGGGAGGGCAGTTGGGGGTGACCAGGGTGGCAGGAGAGGGCAGTTAGGAGCTACCAAGCCTGCAAGGGAGGGCAGTTGGGGGCGATCTGGAGCATTTAGTCCATTAATAATGAATATACGTACAGTTGAATTTGGGCTCATATTTACCAACTTGTGGTTTTCCTGTTTTATTCACTATTTCTTCAATCTGTTTTATGTTACTTTTTCTCTCCTTCATGTCTTTAATGAAAAAAGTATATTATATTCCATTTTCCTTTTAATAACTTGTTTATTATATACTAGTGGCCCAGTGCACAAATTCGTGCACATTGAAAGGCAATTAGAGGAAATATTTTAATAGGGTCAAGTTTCTAAGCTTTCTAAATCTCTGTTTTCCGGCTAATGAAAAGAAAATAAGTTTGCACTGAGTCTCCTATCCACCTACTCCAGGACTTCTGTGAGGATCAAATGAGATGAGGTACAGGAAAATGCTTCACCGACATTTGGTTAAAGTGTAAATGTTTCCACCTGACTATAAAGCAAGTCTGTTTCTGGGCTGAAGAAACTCAGGAGGCTAGTTGCTAGGGAGAGGAAGCTGGGTGTTGCTACATGATGTCATTACCCAGTACCCACAGCAATTGCTTCTGGGTTGGGCTGACCTGTGGACCGCATTTGCGCCATGGCAGTATCAGCTGTGATTTGGTGGAGTGTTACTCCAGGATGGTTGCGGGGTCTGTGTCCCACTTGGGGTAAGCCGAATGTTGCTTTGTTGATGCCAGGTCTGCACTGCCATTTCTCTGTAAATGGCCAGTGCATGTCATGCAGCTCCTGCTTTGAGCACCTGACCCCTGGTGGTCACTGTGAGTCATAGCAACTGGTTGGATGGGGGGAGAGACACT
>NW_006289558.1:67455-79484 GCF_000327345.1 Myotis davidii | reverse complement strand
ATACTATACATACACACATTATTTTCTAGTTATTACCCTAGTTTACAGCATTATTGGTTTCTTTACATGTAAATTAACTAGAGGCCCAGTGCACGGATTCCTGCATGGGTGGGGTCCAGCCTGTCCCTGATTGGGGTGGATCAAGGCCAGGCCTGTGGGGAGGAGGAGACGGCAGGAGGTTGGCCAGCAGGCCCACCCTGATCGAGGCCCAATCAGGGCCTGGCTGGCTGGGGAGGAGGGGCTGTGGACCAATCAAGGTGGTGGGAGCCCATCAAAAGTGGGGCCAGCTGAGGGGGCCACAGGTGGTTGACTGGCTGGCCCTGCCCCTGATCAGGGTCAGGGAGCTGATCTGGGGTGGGGCTGGGCAGGGGGAGGGGCTGCAGGAGGTTGGCCGGACTGCCCTGCTCCAAGGGAGGGGGGCCAGCTGGGGGGAAGGGCTGCAGATCAGTCAGGGTGGTAGAGGCCCATCGGGGGAAGTGCCAGAAGAGGGGGAGGGTTGGAGGGGGGGAGAAGTTGGCCAGCTGGCCCCACCCCTGATGGGGCAGTTTGCTGGCCGCAGTGGGCGTCGTAACAACCAGTCATTCCAATTGTTATGCGTTCTTGTCACTGGCTTTTTGGATATATATAGATTATTTTATTGCTCTCCAGACAATATTAGATCCCTAGAATACTTTAACTCCATTTATCTCTCCAAACTTTTTAATTATTATTTTCATGCTTTTTATTTTATTTTTTTTATCTTTTGAGTGTCTTTTAAATTTATCTTTATTGTTAAAAGTATTACAGATGTCGCCTTTTTCTTTTGCCCATTGACCCCCTCCAGCCCACATCAGCCCCTCCCAGCCCTTCACTGCACTATTGTCTGTGTCCATGGGTTTTTGCATATGTGCATATAAGTCCACCCATTAAATTTTCCCCCCATCCTCCCCACCCTGCCTTCTTTCTGAGATTCGTCAGTCTACTCCATGCTTCTAAGTCTCTAAATCTATTTTGTTCATCAGTTTATTTTGTTCATTAGATTCCACATATAAGTGGGATCATGTGATACTTATCTTTCTCTGACTGGCTTATTTTGCTTAGCATAATACTCTCCAGGTCCCTCCATGCTGTCTCAAAGGGTAAGAGATCCTTTTTCATTATAGCTACCATATTTTCCCTTGTATAAGATGCCCCCATGTATAAGACACCTCCCACTTTTTCAACCCAAAATTAAGAAATGAATGTTTTAAACATAAAACAGAACATATTTTTATTTAGTAAATACTGCAGATAATGTTTACATACCAGTACTATAATATTATGCAGCATATCACTTTATTCAGCCTGTTATATCCCTGTTCTCTTCTTCATCACTATTAGTTCCAGACATATCAATTTCTTCAACTTCTATTGCTCACTGCTGTCTTCTGAGTCACTGTCTATATATGTGAGATCATCCTCATAAACTGGTGGCATTTTCTGTGCTAACATTAGCTCTATTTCCATGCTCTTTTGCATAGCTGATTAGATTCAGTTTGAATTTTGCAGAGTAAGACAATCGCTTACCAGTACTTATCTTTTTATTTTTTGACATCTTTATGGGCTCAGAATTGTATGGTCCCTGTTGCATCTGTGCACTCTCCACCTCCACCTCCAATTACGGCATCAGTTAACGTCAGTAACAATAAGGCTCATGATTGGAAGAAGCCTGTTCAACAAGGTATGGACAGTTATGCACCGATGTGGCTCCCTCCTCGGCTGACTTCCATGTATAACACGCCCCTCGATTTTCAGTCTAATGATTTTAGAAAAAGATAGCCTCTTATACATGGCAAAATATATGTATTCCATGGTATAACCTGTACCATATGGCTTTCCTAGCCATTCATCTACTGATGGACCCTTGGGCTGTTTCCAAATCTTAGCTATTGTAAATAACACTGCTAGGAACATAGGGGTGCATATATCCTTTCTGATTAGTGTTTCAGGAATCTTAGAATATATTCCTAGAAGTGTGATCACTGGGTTAAATGGGAGTTCCATTTTTAATTTTTTGAGGAAACTCCATACTGTTTACCATAGTGGCTACACCAGTCTGCATTCCCACCAGCAGTGCACGAGGGTTCCCATGCCTTGTAACTGTACATTTATTTTAACCCCATGAGCTATTATTATTGTTTCCTATAGCATATGTTCCTTTAAATTTATCCATATATTTACTTTTTTTCATGGCTCTTTATTTATGCTTCTATGTACGTGTTTCAGTGAAATTTCTCTTACTTTTGCCTAAACACATCTTTAGTATTTTTTTTTGTGTGTGTATGTCTGTTTGTGAACAATTCTCTCTATTTGTACCTAAAATATCTTCACTTTGCCTTCTCATTGAAGGATATTTTTTCAGGGTATAGAATTTTATGTTGGCAATTATTTTCTTTCAGTTCTGGAAATTCCAAAATCTCAGAAAGCAAGCTTTTATATCTTTTAACATTATAAGAAAGCAACAGAAGAGGGAGCACTATGAATTATGCCTCTATTTAAAAGTTTAAGAAACTTAACGTCACATGAAAACAGCCACAACAATTATTGAGGTAAAATGCCACATAAAGTTATAAGAAAAAAAAAGCCCTTACAATTAAAACATTCCAGAAGACATGCCAACAGAACAGATGAAAACTGTAAATTCTTATTTCAATATAAGCTCAAAGACATGAAGGAAATACAAGACAGGAAAAAAAATCCATCACAAATCACAATTTAAAAAACTTAGAAATGAGGTGATAAGACTCAAATAATTAGAACTGCCATATGATCCAGCAATCACACTTCTGGGCATATATGCAAAGGGTTGAAATCAGGATCTTGAAGATTTCTGGTAATCCTCCATTATCTGTGGTTTCACCTTCCAAGGTTTCAGTTACCCTTGGTCAACTGTGGTCTGAAAATATTAAATGGAAAAATCCAGATATAAACAATTCATAAGTTTTAAATTGCATGCTATTCTGAGTAGTATTTCTATTCTGAGAAATATTGGCATATATCACCCAGTACATAAATCATTCTTTGTCTAGCATGTCCATGCCTTATATGCTATTAGCCTGTTAGTCAATTAGTAGCCATCTTGGTTATCAGATTGGCTAGTGGTATTGATATGACCATACCTGTGTTCAAATAACCCTAAAGCTCAAAAGTAGTGATGCTGGCCATTTGAATATGCCAGGGAAGCTGAAAGTCCTCAACTGGATAAGAAAAGAAAAAAATCATATATTGAGGGAGGTAAGATCCATAGTAAGAAAAAAACCTTCTATATGTGAAATTGTGAAGAAGGAAAAGGAAATTTCTGCTAGTTTTGCTGTTTTACCTCAAACTGCAAAAGTTATGGCCACAATGCATGGTAAGTTAGTTAAGATAAAAAAGGCATAAAATTTGTGAGTGGAAGACATGAACAGAAGACATGTTCAGACTGATGGCAACATGTTGCGCTAGAAAGCATTGAGCCTATACAAAGACTTTAGCAAGGAAAACCCTGAAATGAGTGAGACCAAACCATTTACTGCAAATAAGGCATGGTTATACAGATTCAGGAATAGATTTGGGCTGAGAAATATAAAAATTACAAAAAGGCTGTATATGCCACATTTTGGGCAGAATTGAAGAAGTTGATTAGGGTTCAGTACTATCTGCAATTTCAGACATCCACTGGTGGTCTTGGAACATATCTCCCACATATTAGGGGAGACTACTGTATTCACAATAGCCAAGACATGGAAGCAGCCTAAAGTCCATTGACAGATGAATGAAGAAAATGTGGTATATGAATACAATGGAATATTATTTAGCATTAACAAAGAAGGAAGTCCTGTCATTTGTGACAACATGGATGAACCTGGAGGACATTAAGGTAAATGAAATAAGACAGGCACAGAAGGACAAATACTACATGATATCACTATATAAGAGATCTAAAACAGTTAAACACATAGAAGCAGAGAGTAAAATGGTGATTTCCAGGGGCTGAAATGAGGAGGAAATGGGAAATGGAGACAGACCTGGGAAATCTCAGAAATTAGTCAAAGGGTACAAAGTTTGAGTTATGTAAAATGAGTAAATCCTAGAGATCTACTATAAAACAAAATGCCTATCTATATATATAAAAGGCTAATATGCTAAGTGTCCCTCCTACCATTCAACTGGTTGCTATGATGCACACTGACCACCAGGGGGCAGATGCTCAAAGCAGGAGCTGCCATGCTGCAGTGACTTGGCAGAGGTGGTTCTTGGGTGACGCACCCTGAAAACAGAGAGATGGAAGCCTGATTCCTCGTAGAGCTGCGTGATTCCACCTTTGGCTATGGGTTATGTTGGTTGCTGGGGCTCCAGGGTGTGTCCGGCCCATCTCGCTCAGTCCCGCCCCACCAGCCACCTTCTAATTAGTTTCCTTTCAATGTGCGTGAATCTGTGCACTGGGTCACTAGTAGTTAATAATACTGTATTGTATACTTTAAAATTGCAATAGGGCAGTTCTTATGTTGTGTTCTTATTACATAATAATAATAATCTACACTAATAAAAGAGGAAGATGCAACTGACCATACCTTCATGATGCCCACCAGCCAATCAGGAGTGACTATGCAAATTAACCCAACAAAGATGGTGGGTTAATTTGCATATGCAGGCATTGAGTGGCTGGGGGTGGGGTGGGATGCTTTCTATCAGGTTATTTTGAAACACTTCTATCAGGTTATTATTCTATTCTTATTCCTATGTTTTTCTAGATTTATCCAGATTATTACAGTTCCCTGTGTTCATAATTTATTCCTCACATTGATAGAAATACAAGTGTATACTTCACAGAGGAAACAGAATACCCACAGATACTAAGAGTTAAATGTGCTATTGCAGAAAACGAAGGGAAGACTTTTCTCTATCAGCACCCTAACTGTGGGGTGCCTAAAATTGGGTCTACCACTTGAGTAAGTGGCAGAGTTAAATATTTTGACTTGAATTTCATAACTTGTCACAGTGATCCCATTGGCAGTAGAGTGGTAGGTTACCAAGAAGGCAATTAATTATCTCTCTGTCTCTCTGTGTATTTAAATTTTGTTCTCTTTCGCTAAAGAGAGATGATACTATGGCTTATCTAATATGCTCTTGCAGAGCTCTCCACACCAATTAGAAGGGTTCTGTGTTATGACACTCTTTGATTGGATGTTATGACACTCTCTGATAGAAAGCCGTTGTCCCATTGAAGCAGAAACTTCATCAGAAGCACTGAGAATCAAGGGTGCACTCTAGACACCCCAAATGGGAGGGGATTAACTGTGCCCACTGGGTCCATCAAACAAAGTGCTTCACACATAGGTCTTCCCTTGCAATTCTACTGGTTCCCTACATTTATCTCCTAGCTCCACCTATTTAGTAGTCAGTTGGAGGGAGGCTGCAATCTATAATTTAACTTATTACTTGGAACTCATGTATTTATTTAAAACTCTGAAAGCCCGTTTTTTTGTGAAAGGCAAAATTGCCTATAATGTATCAGTGGGCAAAGGGGATGGGCTTCTTAATTAGAGTTATGTTTTTTTATGAGAAAGGGTGCGAGTCATTGCCATAAACCATGTCATGACACTTCTTGGAATCACGAATTTTTACATCTCCATTTCCAACTCTAATTTCCTCTTAGAAAGTTTTGTTTATGATCTCACACCAAATTTCTGTCTGGAAAATGGGAAGTTTAATCTGAGAGATGTGAGACCAACTTGATATTTTCTTGGCACCTGAGATTCTTAGATACTGTTGTGTTCCCATGATTAGGACCAAGAATTGCATAGATAACTCATTTCATCAATTGGTTCAGTCTAATTTCTTCCCAACTTTCTTTCTTTGGCTTTACTTAGGGCTAATTCAGGTAATAAATAATACCAAACAAACAAAACACATCAGACTAGATTCAAAAGGTACTGCTTTTTCCTACTCCTGGGCCTTTTCTGACCAAAGAGCCTGAAGCTGAGCATATGGAGTATCTATCTCCTCCAGCAGGTCTGAAGGTTTATGGGAAGGTGTGTGCAGTGGATTTAACCACTTAGACTACAGTGGTTCTCAACCTTCCTAATGCTGCGACCCTTTAATACAGTTCTTCATGTTGTGGTGACCCCGATTTCATTGTTACAAATTGAACATAATTAAAGCATAGTGATTAATCACAAAAACAATATGTAATTATATATGTGTTTTCCGATGGTCTTAGGCGACCCACAGGTTGAGAACCACTGATTTAGAGTCATATAGCTGGATAATTTCTGACCTTGCTTTACCAATTCTTGTTGGTACCTTTGAATCCAATCTGATTCTAATTAAACCTATAGTGAAGAATTATGTAGAACTAGATGACAGCTTTCAATGTGAATAAAAATGTTTATATTAATGGTAGTGTCCAAATGCTCACTTTTATCTTGGAAAGTTTTGCAGTTTTTAATTAAAGAAAAATTGTTCTGCTATGTTTACCCATGTTCCGTTCTTATCTGCCTGGCTAGGACTGCCCTTTCATTTTCCTATCCATCAATACCTGCAGTCAACCCCCTCCCCCCTTTTTTTGACTTGAGGTTTGAAATGTAAAAATATATGAGGAGGTGATAAGGCAATAGAGCAGAGCTCTTAGAGCAATATACTGTCAGTCAGAAAGCCTCGAGACCAAGTTCTGTTATTAACCAACTTTTATAAATTTGGACAGGTTACTCAATCTATATTTTAGTTTCTCCATCTTTTAAATGGAGGCAATGATGTCTACTTTAAATCAGTAATAGTATGGGGAAATGATTAACAAAGAGCTAGGCATACACTCGATCTTGAATAAATCTTTGTTAATTTTATATCTAATAAAATTAATTTCTGTAGCTCTAAATTTTCACAGGGTCTACACTAACTTTAAGGATTGAAAATATGCTTGCAAATGGAAGAAGTTGAGTATTATTATGATAAAGAAAATAGCTGTAAATTCTGTAGTTGGTATTTGATTTTAATCCTTATATTGTTCCAAGATACTGGTACTTACCTACATATTAGGAGTAAAGTAGGAAGAAAGGAGAGGATACAAAAATAAGTAAGGCATATTCCTGACTTTTGAGAGTTTACAGTCTCAGGTCCACCATCAACATAATAAGGAATCTTTGATACTGATGACTCAGTTTAATGCTATCGGAGCTTCTCAACTTCAGCAGAGCATTGTTAATTTATTTGAAATTTGTCATAGTTTAAAAATATAGTTTCATAGAAATTTCTACTTGGACTTGATAGTTTATTCTTACTTCAACTAGAGTAATTTCTGCCATATTTACAGTTACCTCCCTTTAAATTTCCTATATTCTTCTTCCTTCATTTATGTTTATGTGGCATATCATGTTAATTGACTTGCAGATATTGAGCCAAACTTGTCTTCCAGGAATAAATCCCAGTTGATCATGGAGTATGATCTTTTTAGTGTATTGTTGAATTCAGTTTGCTAACATTTTGTTGAGAATTTTTGCATCTATTTTCAACAGGTCCATTGGCCTATAATTCCTTCCTCTGTAGTGTCTTTGCCTGGTTTTGGAATTAGGATAATGTTGGCTTCATAAAGTGAGCTTAGAACCCTTCCATTTTCTTGAATTTTTTTTGAATAGTTTGAGAAGGATAGGTCTTACTTATTCTTTGAAAGTTTGGTAAAATTCACTGTGAAGTCATCTGATCCAGGACTGTTGTTTGTTGGAAGATTTTTTCTTTTTTTTAAAATCATCATTGGACACCATGTTCATTGATTTTAAAGAGGGGAAGTGGGAGAGAGAGAGATAGGAAGAGACAGAGAGAGAGAGATACATTGACATTGTCTCTGGTACGTGCCCCCAACTGGAGACTGACCCTGCAACCTAAGTATGTTTCCTACCTGGGAATTGAACCCACAACCTTTTGGTGAATGGGATGATACTCCAATCAACTGAGCCTCATTAGCCAGGGCTGTTAGGAGTTTTTTGATTAATGATTCCATTTTGTTGGCAGTAATCAATCTGTTTAAATATTCTGTTTCTTCGTCTTTATTTTTTTAAAATATATTTTGATTGATTTCAGAGAGGGAAGAAGAGATAGAAACATCGTTGATGAGAGATAATCATTGATTGGCTGCCTCCTGCACACCTCACACTGGGGATCGGGCCACAACCTGCCCTGAGCAAGAATTGATTTTGTTGGTTCATAGGTCAACACTCAACCACTGAGATATGCCAGAAGATTATTCTGTTTCTTCTTGATTCAGTCTTGGAAGATTGTATGTTTCCAGGAATTTGCCCATTTCTTCCAAATTGTCCAATTTCGTGGCATATACTTATTCATATTATTTTTTTATAATCTTTTGTACTTCTGTGGTGTAAGTTGTCACTTCTCCACTTTCATTTCTGATTTCATTTCTTTGAGTAATTTTTCCTCTTTTCTTGATGAGTCTAGTTAAAGGTTTATCAATGTTGTTTATTTTTCTTCAAAGAACAAACTCTTGATTATATTGATCTTTTGTGCTTTTCTTAAAGATTCTATTTTGTTTGTTTCCACTCTGATCTTTATTATTTCCTTCATCAACTTTTTCAGGCTTTGTTTGTTGTTTTTCTAGTTCTTTTAGGTGTAAGGTTAGATTGTTTATTTGATATTTTTCTTGTTCCTTGAGGTAGGCCTATATTGCTATGAATTTTCCTCTTAGGAATGCTTTTTCTGTGTTCCATGGATTTTGAGTTGTTACCTATATTCTTCTTATAAAGAGCTAGTCAAGTCCATCTCATAGTCTATATGCATATTTTTTCTTTTTGGTTACTTTACTGGTTATGGTGCAGGCTAAGTTTCTGTTACAAAGAGACCCAGAAATGTAGCAACTCTATCCCTTGAGCTCATTTGAGGATGTGGGCTGATGGATTAGCTCCGCCACACTAAACATGTGGCCTCCATGTTAAGCATCCAGGGTAGCTGAGAAATTAGTGCCAGTTTTCAGTCAGGGGGAAGGGAACAGGGGAGGTTCATGTCAAATAGCTATGGTGATTAACGAGGTGATTCAAAAGCTGCAAAATCACTTCTTGAATCTCTTTGGTCTAAACTTGTTATGCTGCTACTTCTAGCTTTGAAGATGGCTGGGAAATGTGTTGTCTAGATGAGTGGCAGGAGATTCTGTTACTTAAAGGAAGAAAAAAGGAATGTATACTGGCCAGTAAACTAGCAGTCTGCGCCAAAACCGCTTATTCATCAATTTTAATTCCTATATGACCATGGGTTTCCTTTTTATTTATGCTTTCATTGGCAACATAGGGATGTGAGTGATAATTCCTGCAAGCTGCAGTTGAACCAGATAAGAATATAAGAATGTTACTGCTCCTTGGAATTAGTTTCTTATATCTCACCTATTCTATCTATCTAACCATCCATCTATCTATCATGTAATCTGCCTTATCCTTCCTGCAGATATCTGTTAGTCTGAATTTTTTTTTGTCTGAAATTTTGATACAAATTTGAATCTCTTGGTTTTGGGTAAGTTCAATTTTGTCAAGGAATCTATATATATTTTACAAGGGAAGTAACTTCATGCTAATGAATGAGTAGGAGTTAACTTAGAGTGGAAATAATTATAAAGCACCTGTCAAAAGTGAAGTGCTATAGAAATGCTAAATAATGACACTAATAAAAACTGATTGTCGTGACTTCTAAGGAAGTGTTAAGTTGAAGTGTTTTGACGTGTATGGCATTTAATGATCTAAATAAGGTCTTTAGATAGTCACATGAGAGACTGTTCTAGCCACTCAAGGGAAATAAGAGTCTGTTCTACCCACTCAACGTTTTGATGCTTCCGTGAGAATTTTAGCATTTTAAAGTATTATTTTAAAAGTAGAGATTGTGTTGTCTTGGTTAAATCAATATAAAGGAAGGACATTGCCTAACAAAAATATAGCATTCTTCTTAGACTGTCTTGCTTTGTACTTTAAGTTCCTGGAGTCTCTGCCTCTGACATGATCCAATGCCCCTGAATTTAGGTTGACCAGATATAGAATTAGGACAACAAATTGATAGTGAACTGTTGTTAGAGTTAAAGCTTTGGACTATGTAAATATCTTACCCATTCATGCTCTGATTTAAAATATTGAACAGAAAGTATTATTTAGCAATGGTGAAATCTCTGGCTCTGGACTTAGAGTTAAGTTTAAATCTGTTCCTTGATTTGGGGCCACCATATGATCTTCTTTCTCCATACTTTAGTTTTTTTACTGCCAAAATGGGTATTAGAATAATAATAGTACTTACCTAATAATGTTGTGGGAATTAAATGAGATTTTGCATGTGATGTGCTTGCTATTGGGGTGGTTTTCTGCTTTTCCTATTTGCTCAGATATTTTGTGAAGGGTGGCATTCACAATATTTTCTGTTGTGATTTCAAACATCGAATTTACTGGGATTTCATAGAAATATTCTTTCATGCTATGGCAGTGTAACTTAGTGGTTGAGCTAAAATTCCTAGCTTTACCAATCTTTGGCTGCATCTCCTTGAGTTAGTCTTCTGTACCTGGATTTTCTCATTCATAAAGTGGAGATAATAATAATAATAATAATAATAATACCTATCTCATGGGGTTTTTGTATATAAAGTACTGAGCCCAATGTTTGGCACATAATAAATGTTCAACAAATATATATTATTCACTTAAAGCTTAAAATGGTTAGCTTTTTTATAGAATGAATAGGTATTTGGGGTGTCTAGCTTCACCATGTTGAACACTTCATTATCCCACTTTAAGAACAGCTCTGTCAGTGCCTTGTTTCAAAGTGGGCTCTCAATTGTACATGCTAGCACAGGGTGTACTATCATGAATAAATGAAAGAAAAAAAACCCCAAACTGATAATCTAACTTTCCAACTTCCTGTTAAGTGCTTAATTTTAGTATCCACCTTCATATTGGTTACAACAGATGCCACTGATTAAACCTGGGTGTCTGATTTTCTCTTTTTTCCTTCTTGACTTCTAATGACATGAATAGATGGTAGACATTGTGGTTATAAGTGACGAAAACTGGCACCGCAATGATTAATTTCCTCTCTCAAAGGACATTTGGGCATTTTCCTTATGTCCCAACAGGTTACTTGTAGTTTTGATGGGGAGGGCTGAGGGCTGAAGAGGAGTGCAGGAGAGGGAGTAGTTGTGTCTGGCTGCTCTCTCAAAACACGCAATACAAACTCAGAAGTATCACTTTCAGAACCCACACCTAGTGGCTGTGGTGCTGGAAACCTGCCTGGCCCTATGAATGCTCAGAGGCAGGACGTATGTCTTACTAGAATTTGTATCTCTTGCATCTAACACTGGTAGGTAGTAGGAGGTTAGTAATTGTTTACTAGTCAAATACCTGAAAGAGAAAAAATACCTCTTTAGAATTTTGTTAGATTTTATTTTATTTAGATGTTGCTGGTGCTGGGAGATTATACTCGGCCTACTGTATAGTAAATAAATTTGTAAACCCAAACGAGATTTATATTTACTATTCTATTTAAAGAAACCCATGAAAAATCCTTTTATGAAAATTGATTAATCCTTGCCTACTCTATGTTTTGTGAATTGTTCTCTCCCTAAAGTCATAAAGTGTGAATCTAAAATAAAATGCTATAGAATAAGCTTAAGAGCCTGGGGAATCTGAAGTCACCACTTCTACAACTTAAAATGCAGATCTTTTCTTCTTTCAGAGATGCCTGCTACCAAATATTAAATCAAACATCTCTACAGGTAATTGAAAAAGCAGATGTGAAAGCACTATAGACTCTTCAGAATCCAAGTGTTATATTTCACTATTCTATTATTACTTAAAGGTGTAATGCCTAATTCCTAGCAAAGCCTATTCGCTAAGGTAAAAATTTTAAGGCTTTCCTCTTGAGGCAGAAGTAAACTGGGTAAAATTTTGGGGTTTCTTTCAGAAGTTGTGCATTGGGGGTTCTCAGAGCAGCTGTTTCCCAACTCTGCTTTCATCACTGTGAGAATCGAGTGAGGGTTAGCCATTTTCCTGCAATTACTG
>NW_006289558.1:66021-67440 GCF_000327345.1 Myotis davidii | reverse complement strand
GAACCAGGGCCTGGTCCTGGGGATGAACCAGACATAACCTTCTGAATGTGGCTCACTTGGTGCAGCGCCTTCTCTAAGTCAGCACTTCAGCCCACCCCTTGACCTGCCTTTAACTTTCAACAAAAAGAGGAAAGTACGGTAAGTTCCTCCCGGAGCTTGTTGAGGTGCTCTTTGGTGCTAGACTCACACACGATACAGCTGATGAAGTGCAGTGCATTTAAAAAATCTCTTTCTGGGTAATGAAAACATGATTTTGAAGTAGTTGCAGTATTGAAATGCAGCACTCTGCTTCTTTTTGAAACAAGGCTTGCTTTGGGCACACTGGTGCAGAAGGGTCCTCAAGGTGAAGAGGCTCAGAAACTGCAGGAATGGAATCTTAAGGAAGGTATCTATCGCTCATTCTATCAAACAATAGCTCTAATTAAAAAAAATGTGTCAGGTTAGCAAGAGTAGCTCAATTGGTAATGTGACGGAGGTAAAAAGCCTCCATAGAAATGTCCGCTCTACCAATTTATAATCTACTGTTTTGAGTTGTGATAAAAGAGATTGGAAATTGATGGGCTGTGGCCTCCTGGCTATTCCCTTCTCCTTTCACTATCCTCTCCCAACAATGGGGACCTTGGAAAAAATTCTCTTTTATTTTTCTTTTCATTCTCCTGTTTGAGTATTTGGCTGCAATAAGAATTGATGCTTCAAGACAATATTTTTATTAACTTATGTCTGTTTTAGCCATCACTCACAAATTCCTATGAAATTTTGAACACTTAAGATTTACTAATTTGTGAATTTGTAAGAAATTCTGTGTCCTTAGTGATGAGAGACGACTACCGAAAGGAAAACCTAACATCTATTAAAATATATAGTAATTGAGATCATAAACCTGTGTCTACCTAGAAACACAACCTTCCATTTTATTTATATTTATACTAGAGGTCCAGTGCACAAATTTTTGCACAGGTGGGGTCCCTCAGCTTGGCCAGCAATCAAGGCCTTTCAAGGGGGCTGGCAGCTGGGGGGGCGGGAGGGACCATGGGAGGTTGGCTGTGGGAGTGCACTGAAGCCCAGGGGGCAGCTCCTGCATTGAGCATCTGCCCCCTGGAGGTCAGTGTGCATCATAGTGACTGGTTGACCAGTTGTTCCAGTCGATCAGTCATAACAGTTGCTTAGGTTTTTATATATATACTAGGAGCCCGGTGGGCGAAATTTGTGCACTGGGTGTCAGGGGTGGGGTGGGAGGAGTGTCCCTCAGCACAGCCTGCCCCCTCTCACATACTGGGATCCCTCAGGCGTTGACCCCCATCACCCTCCAATCGCAGGATCGGCCCCGTGCCCAGGCCTGACAGAGGCGTCAGGCCTGGGCCGGGGACCCTCATTTCCCCCCATCACTGGTTCTGCCCCCAGCCCAGGCCTGCTGCCTCT
>NW_006289558.1:61588-64088 GCF_000327345.1 Myotis davidii | reverse complement strand
CATCTGCTCCTTTTTTGTTTTTTGTTTTTTTTTTTTTTATTCTGTGCCAGCGTTAGCTCTGGTTCCAGCTCTGAGGCCTCTGGTGCTGAAAGCAGGTATCTGGTTTGTTTGGGTTCTACAATCAAAGCACTGTATCAACTCCAGCTCTGAGATCCTGACTGGTTGAAAGCAGGTTTCTGGGGTTTTGTTTAGCTTCTATATTTGTTAACAAAATGTTTCAAACTGCAAGCTCAGAGGCCGGCAAGGCAGGCGGGGAACGTTGGAGTCCTCCGTCACTGAAGCAAGTGAGTCTCATGTTAGCTTCAAGCTGCCTGGCTGCCGGTCGCCATCTTGGCTGGCAGTTAATTTGCATATCGCCCTGATTAGCCAATGGGAAGGGTAGTGGATATATGGCTAATTACCATATTTCTCTTTTATTAGATAGGATAGATTTTTGCTTTTGTTTGATCCCATTTGCATGAATTTAAATATTTTGCCTTTTGATTTTAGAAATGCTAAAATTTAAACAACTGTAATTGAATCTTATTGCCTATTGGTGTAGGAAATTTTCATGTGTTTCATAATATAGGGAAAACACCAAAAGCAAAATGCTATATTATAGCAAAATATACATGTTTGGTGTTCATAAATCTTTTTAGGTTCTTAGAAGTATTATCCCAAATTCACATAGAGATATGAATTTCTTTTATACCAGTGCTTCTCCAAGTTTAATGTGCATACACATCACCTGGTGATCTTGTTAAAATCCAATTCTAATTCTGAATTTCTGACAAGCTCCTGGTGCTGCTGATGTTCTAGAATACCCACACTTTGCAGAGCAAGTACCTATATACATTTGCATTTTTAGTTTCTTTGGTTCCAGTTGTATAATTTCATTAGTTGGTGGAAATCAAAGTTAACTTTACTCAGCAGAATTTAAATTATAATAAAATTTATAATTTTGGCAATGAGTTGGCAATGATCAAGCTTCCTTTTCTTAAAGGAAGAAAAGCTGAGATTCCAGGGTAATTCTCAGCTGGAGTTCATCCCCGGGATCCTCACATCTATTTTGTGGCTGCCTAATGGGGCTCTACAGCTTTTCCCGTGTCTCCTATTTATGTGGAATTAAACTTTTCATCCTACGTATGGGTTAGAGATGGGTGGATTTTTTTTAAAAAAAATGCACTCCTATTTCAAAATATTTCCTCAGCATTGAACTTTTACCAAATTTCCTGAAGAATCTGTACTAATAATATAATAAAGTCTTTAAAAATGATAATGACTACTCTTGGGGAAGCCTAGAGTTCTTTTTCTTCTCAAGACTTGAAGTTTTCAGACATGTCTAGGTTAGTCACTGAAGCCATGTTGCTCTCTAATCTTCATTTTCCCACTTTTAAGATGGAGATAAGACATTTTTCATTAACTAGGAATGGTAAGAGTAAGCTGTAGGTTTGAATGTTTAGTGAGTTTACCAGTCTACTGTCTACTTTGCTGGAAAGAAAGGGACTCAGGGCATATACAAAACATCCCGAGAAAGAGCGAGACTCCCTCACCCGCTTGCAGAGACAATGCTCTGTGTACTTTACACTGTCTTTTTTTGATACACAGAAAGGTTACAACTGCTAGTTTTCTCTTTCTATTTTTTTGGTGGCCTTGGAAGCCACATGCTTCAGATTGTGTAATCTGCGCCCTGGAGCTTTGAGGATAGATGCCCAAGAGAGGCACATGACCCACAGTAGATTATGCGTGAATGAGAAATGGACCCTGATTGTGTTAAGTCACTAAGATTTTTGTAGTTTGTTGCAGTAGCCAGCACAAATCATTCTGATTTATGTACCTCCTAATTCTTGTAAAAGATCTTCAATCTGGGGGAGGGATGAGGAATGAGAGAGGGTATAAAATGAGAGGGAAGATTGGTGGACTTAAGGGAAGGGGATAGAGCATGAGGATACCATGTGAAGAGCAGGAAAGTCTGTCCAGAGTCAGCCCAGCCTCTACCTGTAGAAGAACTTCACCTTTTCATCCCTAAGAGCTATGTTTACTGTTTTTTCTGTTGGCATATGGTGAGGACTTTCTTTCTACAGTAGTCAGTAAGTCTTATATTTATTGAGCTTGACATTTATCTGTGTTTCAAGACTTTGGTTGGTTACTATAGACCTTAAACAAGTTGAACTTCTCTCTCTCTTCCTCCCTCCCTCCTCACGTACGTAAGTTTCCTGGAGTTTTGTAAACCAAATAGCATGAAGATGGGTCCTTGAATATCCAACAGGGTGACAGTGGAATACAAGGAAAAGATCTCACTGGTGTACATACTTGAATAGAGCTATACAAAACTAGCTCAAAAGCAAGGAAAGTGACATAAACATAACATTGTTATGAAAATAGCTAATATCGCCCTAGCTGGTTTGGCTCACTGGGTGGAGCATCGGCCTGGGGACTGAAGAGTCCCAGGTTCGATTCCAGTCAAGGGCATGTACCTTGGTTGCGGGCACATTCCTAGGAAGGGGTGTACAGGAAGCAG
>NW_006289558.1:50620-61218 GCF_000327345.1 Myotis davidii | reverse complement strand
CTGGGGACTGAAGGGTCCCAGGTTCGATTCCGGTCAAGGGCATGTACCTTGGTTGCAGGTACATCCCCAGTAAGGGGTGTGCAGGAGGCTGCTGATTGATGCTTCTCTCTCATCAATGTTTCTAACTCTCTATCTCTCTCCCTTCTTCTCTGTAAAAAATCAATGAAAATATATATATATTTTTAAAAAATAGCTAATATTAAATGGTGTTTATTATGTGTCTGGCACTGACCATACCATCTCATTTAATCATTACTACAGCTATATGAAATAATTACTATTTTTATTTAACAAAAAAAGAAACTGAGACACAAAGTTTGAATAAAATGTCCTGATTCCACAGCAAGTAAATGAAAGACCTAGAAGTTTCCTATTGCTTTTATGATGAAGGCCAAATACCTTAATATGCCTTATGAAATCCTATATGATCTGGGTTCTCATCTATAAAACTACCCTACTGCTGAAGCCAAGCATACTGACCTTTTACTTTCTCAATGATATAATGATTGTTTCCCTATACTAGTATTCCTACCCCCCGTTTTTTTCCAGGATCATATGTCACCCTCAAATTTTAGTGAAAAAGTCACTTACTTAAGGAGTTTTTTCCTGATCAACTCCTGATCTGAAATTCTGTCAGTTCTCCTACCCTCCACACCCTTAAAACCTTGTATTTTTCCCTTATAGCATAATCAGAAACATTTATTTGTGTTATACTTGGAGCATTGTCTATCTTTTCTAGAATGTAACTATTGTGAGGCAAAGATTAGGCCTGTCACAGACTGAACTCAAAGGAAATATTTGTTAAGAGAGTGAATAAAATGAATGCCTTCAGACTTTAAATTGGTCCCTAAAATAAATATTGATAGAAGATGGAATTTGAGCAGGAAAAACATTGCTATTTGAAAAGACCTATGAGAACCATGTCACTTAGTATTATTCTTAATAGTTTTATTCTGTTGAAAAGACAATTTAAAAAAATTCTATTCACAGCTCTTCAGTGAGAGGTACTCTTGATATTTTTTGAAGATAGTAATATTTTATAAGAAAAGTTGGGAGTTTTCAATCTCCTAGGTGACCCTGAATTTATTGCAAAGGATCCTTAAATTTATAAAAATATTGAGCATTGTATGTAGGTTGGCTAAATAACATATCTTCACACATGTACACTTCTATTTAAAAGATATATGTAAATGCTATTGTAAACAATGCAATGTATTGAGGCCAAGACAGAGGGAGGAGACGGCGGCTGAATAGGCAGACCTGTTTGCATCTCTTCCAGGACCAGATTGGAAATTAAACTATATTGGGGGAACGTTCACCAGGAATTACCAACTGAGGTCTAGCTGAGGAAGAGACTTATGTCAAGGAAGGACAGAAAGCACCTGGACACTGGTAGGAAGGGCGAGGTCACGAAAGGGCCTGACCCAGCTTCCACAGGCGCGGGGCTAGAGTGAAGAGGGACCTCTCAGCTACAGGAGGGTCCTTCCTCTGAGAAGACTGAGGCCCAGAATCCAGGTTGGGCTCCACAGCCTGGAGCAACAGGGCTGAGCAGAACAGTCCATGTAATATCCAGCTGTGAAATGCAGCAGGGCTTCTGGCTGCCCAGGAGCCTGTAGACTGTAGAGCTGGTTGGAGATAAAGCCCCCATTTTTGTTTGTTTTGTTTTAAACCCAGAGCACAGGATTTTCATTTGCAGCTACTCATGCAAGGCTTTGGTGGAGGGAGGGTGGTGTGGACCTGAGGCTGGGGTGGGAAGCACTGGGGGAGATGTGGAAAAGCAGTGTCCAGAAAACCTGAATTTGGTCATACCTCCTCAAACCAAAATGGCCATTTTTTTTCTCCTGAGACACTCTAGCCCCTCCAAGAAGCCACAGCTCAGGAAAAGGAAAAACCCTAGGATAGATTCGCCACACCCTCAGGACCCCTGCCTGCCATACCCTGCATCAAGACCTTTGCAGAAGAGACAGCAGGGGAGGTCAAGCACACAGGTTTGAATGATCTCAGGGAGGGTCCGTGACTGGATTGGGGGTGGGGTCATCCATCCCACTATCCTGGGAAACCGACTGGTGCTTTCCCCACACGGGAGAGCTGACACAAATTCCCGGTATCCAGCTGATCCCACTGTACTGCATAGGAGAATCTCAGCACAGCCAAGGGTGGAGTAATATTCTGGGACACTCTCAGAGGAGTAGCTCTGAGATGGAGAAATACACCCACCACTTTCCCTGAAATCTGAACAGCACCTACCCCTCACAGGAGACCCAGAGTCTATATATTCCCTAAGCCTAACCCTAAAGCTCTTTCAGAAACAGACTTTTGAGTGATTAAGATGGAAAGCTAGCTGGCAGGTGAAGGTGGGTGGAGGCAGAGCCCAGGGAACCTGGGGAGGTTTGCTGACCCATCCCTGGGCCCCGTGCTGCTATCAAATCAGCCTTTAAGTGCAGCTTGGACTCTCCCATGTGCAGCCAAGTCCTGTGGAGACAGACACAAACTGTGGAATGCTTGGAGTTTCAAACAGGTTGCTGAAAGCCAAAGGACAGTTTCTGGCTGTGGTTAGCATCCAAGTACCTCTTGGGAAGGCCAGAATTAGAAGACAAAACAGTCAGCTGCAGTTATCAGAAGAGCATGATCCAAAGGGAGTTCAACTCTGCTGAGATGAATGCCGCTTCACTTTTTTTTCCTTCCATTTTTCCTTTATCTTCTTTATCTTTCTGATTTATTGATTTGTTATTTTAGTCTCTATTTTTTCTTTCATATAACTAATATTTATCTTCCCCTTTCTTTTTCTTTCTCTCTTGCTTTCTCATCTTTTTTCTTTTCTTATTTTTGGTTTATCTGCTTTCTCTTCTATTTTCTTCCTCTCTTCTTTTATACACGTTTCCTACCTTTATTCTTAATTCTTATTTTCTTTATTTCATCTCTGCCCTTTCATATTCCTTTTATTTCCCCCCCTTTTTTTCTCCTTGTATTTTTTCTTTCCTTTCTTCTATAATTCTTGCTCTCTTTACTCTTTCCTAAATCTCTCTTCTTTTGTAGTTGCTTTTGCTGTTGTTGGGGACTTGTGTATGTTTTTGTTTTGTTTCATGTTTTGTTTTGTTGTGTTTTGTTCTGTTCTGTCAGCACCTTCACAAGAGCTTGCACAGTGTGATTGGTGGTGAACTTCACAGTCAGCCAGCCTGAGAGGAGAATTCATCCATAATGGGACAACAATATTCAAGACCCAATTACAACAGGAGAATCCAAATAACTCACACAAGCGACATTCTTAGAGCATACAGCTCAGGAGATCTAGGAGATACACCATGGGGTCCCACAAAACGCTTACTATATAAGGCCACCCCATGAAGACTGGAAGGCATAACAGTTTAATATAAAACAAATACAAAGGAATAGCAAACATGGGGAGACAAATAAACAAACCCCAAATGAAAGAAAAGGAGGAATTTCCAGAAAAGGAACTAAATGAAATGAAGGCAAGCAATTTTTTGGATAAAGAATCAAAGTAATGGTTATAAGGGTACTCAAACAACTTACTGAGAACTACAAGCAACTTAATGATAACTATATGGAACTTAATGAGAACTACTCCAGCATGAAAACAGGTAGAAACCATGAGTATTAATCAAGTGGAAGTGGAGAATGACAGTGGCGACGTAAAGAATACATTAGAAGAAATCAAAAGTAGAAAAAAGCAGAAGACCAAATTAGCAAATCAGAAGTCAAGGCAGGAAAAAACACCTATTCAGAGCAGCAATTGGAAAAATTAAAAAGCAGGAGAAGAGTTTAAGGGATCTTGAGCAACATGAAATGCAACAACATTTGCATGTTAGGGGTCCCAGAAGAAGAACCTGAGCAAGGAATGGCAAACATGTGGGGCATGCAGGAGGCAGCCAATCAATGATTCTCTCTCATCATTGACGCTCCTATCTCTTTTTCCCTCTCCCTTCCTCTCTAAAATCAATAAAAATATAATAAAAAAATAAAGGCCATTTATGCCAAACCTACAGCCATTATCATACTCAATAGGCAAAAACCAAAACCATTTCCCCTAAGAACAGGAACAAGATGGGAATGTCTGCTTTCACCAGTGTTATTCAACACAGTACTAGAAGTTCTATCCACAGCGATCAGACAAGAACACATAGAAAGCATCCAAATTGGAAAGGAGGAAATAAAACTGTTATTATTTGCAGAGGACATGATATTGTACATAGAAAACGTTAAAGACTCCACAAAATACTACTACCAGATTTATTAAATGAGTTCAGCAATATGCTAGTAGCAGGGTACAAAATTAACACACAGAAATTAATGCCATTTTTATACTCAAACTAGAGGCTCAGCCCTCTTTCAGTCCAGGACCCCTCACTTCTTACTGCCTACCTGCAGTGGAGGTGGGAGAGGCTCCCACCACCTCCACTGTGCTTGCCAACCATGAGCCCAGCTTCTGGCTGAGCTGCTCTCCCCCTGTGGGAGCACACTGACCACCAGGGGGCAACTCCTGTGTTGAGTGTCTGCCCCCTGGTGGTCAGTGCACGTCATAGTGACCAGTTGTTCTGCTGTTTGGTTGATTTGCATATTAGCCTTTTATTATATAGGATAATGAATTATAAGAAAGAGTAGCTAAACAAATAATCCCATTTACCATTGCAACAAAAAAATTAAGATACTTAGGAAAAACTTAAACCAAGGAGGTAAAAGACTTGTACTTGGAAAACTACAGGATGTTGAAAAAAGAGATAGAGGAAGATGTAAACAAGTGGAAGAATATACTGTGTTCATGGATTGGTAGAATCAACATCATTAAAATATCCATACTCCCCAAAGCAATCTATAGATTTAATGCAATCCCTACTAAAATACCAAGGACATATTTCACAGATCTAGAACAAATACTCCAAAAATTTACATGGAATCAAAAAAGGCCCTGAATAGCCACAGCAATCCTAATAAAGAAGAACAAAATTGAAGGAATCACAATACCAGATATCAAATTTTACTAAAAAACACTGTTCTCACAACTGCTTGGTACTGGCACAAGAATAGACGTATAGATCAATAGAATAGAACAGAGGCCCCAGAAATTGACCTAAGCTATTACTCTCAATTAATATTTGATGAAGGAGGCAAGAGTGTACAACAGAGTCAAGACAGTCTCTTCTATAAATGGTTCTGGGAAAATTGGACAGGTCATGCCAAAAAAAATGAAACTCGACTACCAACTTACACCATACACAAGAATAAACTCAAAATGGATAAAAGACATAAATATAAGAAGTGAAACCAGAAAAATCTTAGAAGAAACCATAGGCAGCAAAATCTCACATCTCTTGTAGCAATATGTTTGTGGATACATCTCTTAGGACAAAGCAAACTAAGGAGAAAATTTTAAAAAATGGGACTACATCAAAATAAAAAGCTTCTGCACAGCAAAAGAAACCATCAACAAATGAAAATGAAAATAAATCCCAGTGTATGGGAGAAGATATTTGGCAATGATACATCTAATAAATGGTTAATATCCAAAATATATAAGGAACTGATACAACATAACAAAAGGAAGACAAATAATCCAATTAAAAATGGGCAAAGAACCTAAATAGACACTTCTCCAAAGGGGACATACAGATGGCCAAGAGACATATGAGACAATGCTCAAAAGCATTGACAATCAGACAGATGCAAATTAAAACTACAATGAGGTACTACTTCACACCTGTCAGAATGGCTACCATCAACAAATCAACAAATGACAAGTGCTGGTAAGGTTGTGGAGAAAAGAGAACCCTAGTACATTACTGTTGGGAATGCAGACTGGTGCAGCCATTATAGAAAACAGATGGAGTTTCCTCAAAAAATTAAAAATGGAACTGCCATTTGATCCATTGATGCCACTTCTAGGACTGTACCCTAAGAAACCAGAAACACCAATAGAAAGAATATATACACCCCTATATTCATAGCAGTGCACTTTACAATAGCTGAGATCTGGAAACAGCCCAAGAGCCCAAGTGTACCACAGCTTTCTTATCTATTGATAAGAAAGCTGTAGTATATTTACAACATGGAATACTATGCAGCTGTAAAAAAGGAAGGATCTCTTACCCTTTGAGACAGCATGGAGGGACCTGGAGAGTATTATGCTAAGCTAAATCAGCCAGTTAGAGAAAGATAAGTATTATATGATCTCACTCATATGTGGAATCTAATGAACAAAATAAACTGATGAACAAAATAGATCCAGAGCCATAGGTGCAGGGACCAAACTGTCAAATCTCAGAGGGAAGGCGGGGGAGGCTGGGTGGTGGAAAGAGATGAACCAAAGAACTTGTAATATATGTAATATTTTCAAAAATAAAGATTTTTTTAAAGAATAAATATAAATACTAAATATGTATGTAAATAATAACAGAATTTTAGGATATATTAAGCAAAACTGACACAAAGAAAAGGAGAAATGAACAAATTCACAATTATGTTGTGTTGGGGTCCAACCCTAGCAGGCCCAGGGCTTCCCAAAGGTGTGGATGGAGTCGGCAAAGAAGAAATGACACAGAGACAGCATTCAGTTGGTCAGCAGCCTAGCCCGGTTCTAGCCAGGTTCGGTCTTTATTGTCCTGTTACATCTGTATTTATACCATTTGATTTTAATCCTATCCATTCTATTCCAAAGGTTAGGGCATTTGATAACTCCATTCCAAGGTCACTACTCTATTGTTCTGTTAAGCTATAAGGAAGTAACTGAAGGAGATGATCCTAAGTAAAGATTATGTAGCTTAAGCGTGATTGTTCGTAGTTAAAGTGATTAATTACCTGCCTGGCACTTAGTTAAGGGGTTTTATTCCCTTCCTTAGTCCTGTTAATCCCTAACTCCAGGAAAAATTACCCACCTGGGAAAAGAACCTTTCTCGGAGAGGTGACCTTGGTTAAAACACATAGCACTAAGAAGGGGAGCAAACATATTAAGAACAGTATACCATATACGCCAGGTCCCTTGAAACATGCTGTGCAGATGTTTCTTCCCTGCAGCGACTGTGTCAAGCAGCAAGGATGGACCAGCTTCCAGCAATGTTCCTCTGTGTCATAGACATGATGGATATATGTGAAATGAGTAAGGATATAGAAGAAGTGAAGAATACCACCTGGATATAACTGACATTTATAGAACATTTCACCAACAGAAGCAGAATTCTTTTCAGGTGCATGTGGATCATTCAACAGCATCTCATGGTCAGCAAACTGCAGCTCGCGAGCCACATGTGGCTCTTTGGCCCCTTGAGTGTGGCTTTTCCTAAGCCTTAGGAGTACCCTAATTAAGTTAATAACAATGTACCTACCTATATAGTTTAAGTTTAAAAAATGTGGCTCTCAAAAGAAATTTCAATCATTGTACTGTTGATATTTGGCTCTGTTGACTAATGAGTTTGCCAACCACTGGGACTATATCATAGATTATAAAAACTTTAATAAATTGAAAAGAATTGAAATGACACAAATTATCTTCTCAGATTATGATAGAATCAAGCTAGAAATCAATAACAGAAAGATAATAGGAAAATTTCAAAATACTTGAAAATTAATCACTGAATATCTAAATAATTAATGGGTTCCAAGAGTAAGTCTCAAAAAAATTGAAAATATTTTGAGGCATATAAAAGGCATATAAAAATGAAGATACAAACTGTTGGATAAAACTAAAATAGTGCTTACAAGGAAATTTATAGCATTAATGTGCATATTTAAAAAGAAGAAAGGTCTCAAATCATGAACTTAAGTTTCTATCTTAAGACACTAGAAAATTATAAAGACAAGAGCAGAAATAATAAAATCAAAAACTAACAAACAAAAATAACAGAGAAAATCAAGGAAACCAAAAGCTGATTCTTTAAAAAGATCAATGGAATCCACAAAACTCTAGTAAGACTGCCAAAGAAAAAAAGAAGACACAAATTACCAATGTCTGGACTAGAAAGGGAAATCACTACAGACCCTGCAAACATTACAAGGAAAATAAAGAAATCTAACAATCAACTCTACTCATATAATTTCAACAAATTTGATGAAATGGAGCAATCCTTAAAACAACAAATTCCTCAAACTTACGTCAACAATTCTATAACTGTTAAAGTAATATTTCCTGTAAAAGAAAGCTCCACCCAATTGGTTTCACTGGCAAATTCTATGAACCATTTAAAAAATAATTGGCACCAATTCTATACAATCTCCTCCAGAAAAATAGAGGAAGATGAAACCCATTCCAGATTATTTTATTAGGCATAATTGCACTAATAGCAAAATCAGACAAAGGTATTACAAAAGCAGACAACCCTCCCCCCACAAAAAACTACAGATCAATATCTCTCATAAATATACCTGCAAAAAACCTAACAAAAATTTAACAAATTGAATTCAACAATGTACAAAAATAATAAATACACCATAGCCAAGTGGTGTTAATTTTGAGAATGCAAGTTTGGTTCAATATTTGAAAATCCTATATAATAAAAGCTTAATATGCAAATCAACCAAACAGCCAAGCAGTGGAACGACCATCCAGATGACCATCAGATGACCATCTGGGACTACACTATGACACCCACTAATGCCAGGCCAGGCAAGGCAGGTGCCATGTGATTGGTCGGCGGACCCGACCATTGCCTCATGATCACCCTATAGAGGGAGGCATAGGCCACTGGCTAGCGGGGCGATCAATCCGAGGGCTCCAGGATTGGCCCAAAGAGGGAGGTCCAGACCACCGACTGGCAAGCTGCAATGGGTGGGTGGGGCCTCCTTCTGTGAGGGAAGCCTGGGTCCCGGTGCCAGAGGGAAGCCAGTGCCGGCAGCCTGGGGAAGGAAGGCCTACTCTTGCAAGAATGTCATGCATTGGGCCTCTAGTTAATCAATAATACACTGTATTGACAATCTCAAGAAGAAAATCCACATAATTTTATCAATTGAGGAAGTCAAAGCTTTTGAAAAAATACAACATTCACTTATGATAATAACTCTAGCAAACATGGAATAGCAGCAAACCTCCTCAACTTGATAAAAGGCATTCACACAAAAAAATTTACCAATAATAGTATACTTAATAGTGAAAAACTGAATGCTTTGTACCTAAGATTGGAAACAAGGCAAGAATGTCTGCTCTCATTCTTAGCTAGTACAATAGAACAAGAAAAAGAAGTAGCAGGCATATTTTAGTAAGTTGAGTAAATGGAATAGTGTGTGTGTGTGTTCACTTAAATTGTGTCCAAAGACCCTAGAAGAAGGCTTTGCTCATTGTAGGCATTCAAACTACTTATTGCACGAATGAATGAAAACTCAGGGGAAAAAGTATTCCATTCCATCTTGCTTTCTCATAACTGATTATTCTCATAACTGTAATTGGGGTATAATTGCCTCATGGTGACCTTTCCAAGTAGAAGTGGGGTGAATAGGGTCGGTGCCTGGAATTGGATCTGTCTAACTCATTTTGCATGGGTTCAGTATTCCTAGGAAGGAATTGTCTAGGGATCTGTTCTTAGGACCATTTCTATATTTTGAGCATGCCTGGTGAATCTTGTCTTCCTGAAATGCCAAGTTTGGGTAAGTAACAGTGTACTTCTGTTTTTAATTGTCTGTCTCCATCCAGCTACTGAAATCAAGCTGCTAGTGTACTTTGGTCTGAAAAGGATTTGGGTGGAAAGACCAGCTAAGGCTTCTTCAATGGAAATCAGTGTGGTTTCCTTCTATGTTAGAGACAGAGATGCTTTTAGATGGGACATTGCCTGTCTGGACTGATTTCCCTGACATGCCGCTGGCACACACTTCCATGGCCTGTCCAGCCTGTCTTCTGTCTTGGGCAGAAGCAACCCTGGCCTCCAAGAGAATATATTTGCCAGATCCTTCTTTACTCTTCAATTTTGCTTGAAATGAAATATCCAAATAACACAGGTGATGTTGTAGGTATGGATGTCCCAATACTTCCCTCATCTTTCTTCCTGATAATGCATATTTAGAACAAATCCCAATTATTTGCTTTTTAAAAATCCAATAGAATTATGATTTAAAAACTGAACTACAGATTTCTGTGAATTTTCATCTCCCACTCTCCTCCCATGAATTTCCTTCTTGTGGACTCCAAGGTATTGATCTGATCAAAAGCAAAATGTGAAAAAAAAAAAGCAAAATGTGCCTGTCGACATCAAACACTCATTTCAAAGGATTCTTGGGATGTTTCTCTATATTAGTGTTATGACATTTCAGGATTCCAGTTAGATGTGTAGAAAATTATAATTAAAAATAATTAGAAAATTATATCTATCTGAAAAATTCAATTGGGATTATTATTGTCTTTAAAATCAATGTGTTTTTGAGAAACTAAGATGGTGGCATAGATAAACACCGGGAAATTGCTGCCTCCCACAACAATTGAAAAATACAACAAAAAGACAAAACGGACATCATCCAGAACTACAGGAAGGCTGGCTGAGTGGAAATTCTACAACTAGAAGGAAAGAAAAACACACTGAGAGCCAGCGGAGCCGCAGAAGTAAAGTGCAGAGGTATGGAGGCTCGCGCGCGCGGAAAGGGGCTGGCATCTGAGGAGACAGCTG
>NW_006289558.1:42893-49836 GCF_000327345.1 Myotis davidii | reverse complement strand
TACACTGCAGTAAAAAAGAAGTTCTTACCATTTGCAATAGCATGGATGGAACTGGAGAGCATTATGCTAAGTGAAATAAGCCAGTCAGAGAAGGATAAATACCACATGATCTCCCTCATTTGTGGAATATAATGAACAACATAAACTGATGAACAATGACTGATCCAGAGACGGAGAGGCATTGATTGGACTGTCAGGCCTTGGAGGGAAGGTAGGGGAGGGTGGGGGTAAGGGGGAAAGATCAACCAAAGGACTTACATGCAAGCATATAGGCCTAACCAATGGACAGGGACAAGGGGGAGGGGTGAGGGCATGAGCGGGGGAAGGGGGTAACATGGGGACAAGGACACATATGTAATATCTTAATCAATAAAAAATATATTAAAAAATCAATGTGTTTTCAGTAAAAAGACAATTTCTTGCCATCTATTCAAAACTCTGGGTTCCCCCCTTTAATCTTGACAACCTGTGACTTTTGTTAATCATGACACATATTCTTTTTTTTTCTTTTTAAAATATATTTTATTGATTTTTTACAGAGAGGAAGGGAGAGAGAGAGTTAGAAACATCGATGAGAGAGAAACAGTGATCAGCTGCCTCCTGCACACCTCCTACTGGGATGTGCCCGCAACCATGGTACATGCCCTTGACCAGAATCGAACCTGGAACCTTTCAGTCCGCAGGCCGATGCTCTATCCACTGAGCCAAACCAGTCAGGGCCATGACACATATTCTTAATAGAAAGGTTTCCCTTAATTAGGAACAATCATTAGTTTTCTGAGTATGATAAAATTTTTTCTCAATGAGGAAATAAAGAGAAAAATAATGTGTTAAATTAAGTGGAAAATAATTTACACAATTTTCTTTCTTTTTTAAAAAAAATATATTTTATTGATTTTTTTCAGAGAGGAAGGGAGAGGGAGAGACAGTGAGAAACATTGATGTGCGAACAGAACATTGATCAGCTGCCTTCTACATGCCCCCTACTGGGGATTGAGCCCGCAACCTGGGCATGTGCCCTGACCAGGAATCAAACTGTGATCTTCTGGTTCATAGGTTGATGCTCAACCACTGAGCCACACCAGCCGGGCTACACAATTTTCTTTATAAGTTGTAAATAAATATCACTTAATTTTGTCTGTGTATAAGACTAAACATCATAAGCATTTTGTAGGTATAGTCCAAAATGAAGCATAGTAATTTGTGTTTGTGTGCAAGTTATACTCAGATACAATATTAAACCCTATCTTTGCCTCTATGGTTGCTAAAGTTAAGGGCTCAAATTAGAAAAAAATAGTGATTTGGAAAGGAGGTCTTTAAAGATTGCTCACTCTTTTAATATGTGGAGAAAGACCAATATTTTAATTATAATATTAATATACTACTATAATTACTAAGAAGTTAATAAGTCAATCAACAATAACATATTTAAAATATATGAAGAACTCTAATAACAAAAACATAATCCAATTAAACAATGTGCAAAGGTTTTAGCTATTGAACATTTCTCCAAAGAAGATGTATAGATGGTAATTAAATACATGAAAAGATGCATACCTTTATTTGGGGAATACAAATTAAAACCTCACCATACCCACAAGAATGTCTATTAACAAACAAATAAATAAACAAAAACAGAAATTAACAAGTGTTGGTGGGGAAGCGGAGTTGTACATACATTACTAGTGGCAATGTACAATGGTGCAGCCACTTTGAAAAACTGGCAATTCCTTAACTTTAAACAAAGAATTACCACCTAAAAATATATATCCAAGAGAATTAAAAGCATATTATTATACAAAACTTATATGTGTTTATAGCAGCATTATTTGTAATAGCCAGAAAGTGTAAATAACACAAATGTTTTTTAACTAATGAATAAACAAATGTGTTATAGCCATATATTGGAATATTATTGTCCCATAAAAGGAAATGAAGTACTGGTACATGCTACACCATGGATAAACCCTGAAAACATTATGCTTAATGAAAGAAGCCAGACACAAAGGCCACAAAATGCATAATTTTATTTATATAAAATGTTCAGTAAAAGCAAATCTATAGAGACAGAAAATGTATATTATGATTTTTAAGGAATGTGGAAGAGGGAGGGAGAAGTGACTCTTAATGGATATGGGGCTTCTTTTTGGGGTAATGAAAGGCTTTAGAATTAGATAGTGGTGATGATTGCACAGACTTGTGGCTATACTAAAAGTGATGAATTGTACAGTTTAAATGGTGGATCTTTATATAAATTATATCTTAAGAATGAATATTCTAAAAAAATAACATATTTTATTGTAACATTAAAATAAGAAAGAAACATGGGCAAGTTATGACACTTCCCACTGTTAGTTTACATAATATTTAAGTACAAAATATTAAACCAACATAATTAAGGCTCTTATATGTTAAGAGTCAGTTAGCAATAATACTGAATGTATTTAAATTGCTAAATGATAGAGGAACATACTCCTATGTAGTCTAACTGCATTAAAATAGAAATGTCTAAATTGAAGTTAGTGGAATGTTTTCCAAGTACAAATCAGACTTCTGCAGTTGGATTGAAAAAGACGCCTGAAGTGTGAATGTATAAAGTTGATTGTCATAGGCCTAGCCAGTTTTCTCAGTGGATAGAGTGTCCACCCTTAGACTGAAGGGTCCCAGGTTCGATTCCAGTCAAGGTCATGTACCTCAGTTGCAGGCTTGATCTCCAGCCCTGGTTGGGGTCCATGTGAGAGGCAACCAATTAATGTGTCTCTCTCACATCGATGTTTCTCTCTCTCTGTCTCTCCCTCTCCCTTCCACTCTCTCTAAAAATCAATGGAAAAATATCCTCAGGTGAGGATTAACAGTAAAGTTGACTGTCATACATGGTGAACCCTCTGGAATTCTCAGCAGCCGGGTACATGATTCTCTAGTGGGTAGCTTCTTGAAGGCTTACGTGAGAGCTGTTGAGTGGAAGAGGAAATTTCCTGATATTTCTCTTACTTCAGGAAGGGGGTTAAAAAGTGTGTGTGTGGAGGGGAGGTGAGGGGCGCTTAAAAGCACATTCTTTTTGGGCAAACATTTTTGAAGGCACAAAGTTGGTTAGGTGAAATTTGAATATGTCACGTCTAGTAATACTTGAACAGCTGAAAATGTCCTACTGTGGAAAAAATAGTGGTCTTATGGTTGGTTCAGATGTACACCTCAAGGTATTTGAAAGTTTCACCAGGGGTTTGGGACATTCTATAAGAAAAATACAATAATTGGAAATTGTTCATTGTGAATACATTAGATTTGTACAGACAAAACATTCATGAAGTGCAATTATAGCCAGTGTTGCTATATTAGTATGAATGTTAATAGCATGTTTGTTTTTGAAATGGGTTATGCATTCTGATAAATGTCTGCTTTAATCTAGTCATCTGTGTATCACTTGTCTAAGTACTCTCATTTAAGATGCCATATCCCTTCTTGTAGCAATAAAGGGGTAAAGCAACATTAATATTAAATAATTAGAAAAACAAAAGGGGAATGATTAAACATATTTACATAATTGAAATAACACTGTGTCGCAGTGGGAAATCGGGACAATGTTGTCTCCTTTCAAAGTAATTCATAATTCAGATTTTTAATTATGGCATATTCATTCATTTAAAGATGATTCTGGATGAGAGGGCCACTAATGAAATACAATCATTAGCATCTAAACAAAGTAATTTACAAAGTCTCCTTTAGGGGAAAAGATTTCTAGAACATCATCAATCATACAAGATATGCAAAAACAAGCAATTAAACCACACACAAGAACTACAACAGCCTTATATATCAGTAATGTACACATGAAAACATAACTGATTACAATGATTAGACTAGGGTAGTGTGGTTAATTTGTATTTTATGTAGTGATTTTATGAAAGAATGCACCCGGACAGACACTTTACACACAAGGGGAACTTCGTTCCGTTAATATTCACTTAAAACACATAATGAAAAACAAAACAAAAAACAAACCTGAATTTTGAATCGTTGCCTGGACATCCATGTGGGATCAAAATCCGGCATATTTTAATAAAGCATCTTCCTTTATTCTCACCTCTTTTTGCCTGCTGTTTGCTTTTATAAAATGGCAAGATGTGGGATTAGGAAAGTATTTTGTGTGAGGCAGGTGCTGCATTGGTTTCTCATTATTTGTTCAAATCCTGCTTTCGGTTTCCAGCGACAAAGCGCCTCCAGCCATCACAGGGTCAGTGATTCACTGGCTCTTCTTCCACATACACAATTACAGGTCATTAAGCATGCAGCAGGACAAAATGGGCAGTATAATTCTCTGACTTCTAATGTCTGGATATAGTATCTTGCTGAATGGACCCACAAAGAGGCTGGTTTCAAACACCGCTGCTCCAGGCCACATTATAATCTTGTTGAAAACCTACACTATTTACTTCTGCTGGTGGATTTTTCTTTGTGAGGGTGGAAGGAAGGCTTGGGTGTAAAAAGAGAAGGAATGAGGCGTGCGGTGTTGTGTGGAGGAGGGAGGGATCCATGGAGGAGGCTGGCACTCCTGGTGGAAGCTGAGCAGCCTTCGCTAACCACCGGCTACAGAAGCCAAAATATGCTCTATTGGGTACTCAAAGGATAAAAATACTGGTTAATTTTCAACAGTGCTCCTTCATTTGACTTTACAATTTACAACAGCGAACATTAATGCGGGAATGGCTTGGTTGAGGAGGAGTTTAAAATTAGAGCCCCTCTTCTCATTAGCCCCAACAGCCTGACCCAGGGTGACTGAGAAGCAATTTGTCGCCAGATTCTCATTTTGCTTCTGTTATGGCTCCTTGTAAATGAAGCGCAGCAATTTATTGTAGCACCTCTAGGAGTCAAGAACATAATGTGTAAAACACATACAAAAAAATCTTTCTTCACATTCATTAACACCCAGCACATAGAGGCTGTTCACTTTTCCCTCTAATGAAGGAGGGGATCTTAAATCTAAAGCTTTCCATCATGTGGAGAAGTCCTCTTCAGGCCATTAGACAGAGGCTCAGTTGGATTGAAGTAAGGTCATTGACAAAAACAGAGAATGGCAATATGAGGAAAAATAGAAAATGGATAAAAGAAGAGACTTTAGACGCCTCAAAGAATAGAAAGTACATTTTTGGCATCGATGCTCAACCCTTCTTGTCTCTCAGTATATTTTCTGTTGTCAGCGAAGAAAAGAATATCTGGCTTTTTATTTAGCTGGAAATTGCTCTAGTGTTTGGCTAATTCTCATTTCTTCACCCTTGGACTGACCTTGCAAGCGGCATTAAGTTAGGTTCATTTAAAGAGCATATTGTCTATGATCTTTAAAATATGTTTGCTTATTTTCTCTCCCCTCCCCTACAGCCTTTACAAGAAATTGCAGTGTCTGTGATTTAATGCATTCTGATTGTGTAGCAGGCTGCTCCGGCCCGGGGCCTGCCACGGGCTTTTATCTTACTTCGTGATTAATTCTGATTAATGGTTTGGTTGTGTGAGGTCTCACAAATGGCACCTCCAGATGAACCTAATAACAAATTACTATATGGAAAAAATGGCAAGAGGGTCTAGCATTGCCCTTTTGGATTAAATGCTGAATGTTGTCATGCAGTGTACTTAGATGCTGTTACCCACTTTATGATGTAGTAATAGGCACTCAACATTTAAGGTAATAATAGCGGTCTTTTAAAACTCATCTTAGAAAAAGTGACATTACGAGCTTATAGAACCAGGTGAAAATGGCAGTAAAATCTGAAAAATATCCTTTTGAGAGTTTATTGAGGTTTACAAAGTGCCAGGTACTGAGCCAGGTGGATTGAATGAATTAACTAAGTTACTCCTCACAGCACCGAGTTAGTATAATTAAAAGTAGGAACAGAAGGTTACATGTAGTAATATAGAGTACAAAGGTATTGCTTCCTTTCCACTATGCAGGTAAGGAAGCCGAGGCACAGAGAGGTTAAATCATAGGCTCAAAGTGGAGAGTTAGAAAGGAGGGTGTTTTACCAAGGCCTGCGTGCGGCATCCCGGCCAGGCCACTCTCACTGAGGGCACCTTGTTCTAAACTCCAGTGATAACTTTCTTTTTTTGTCTTTTTAAAACATAACAGACCCAAGGAGATGGTCATTGAACCTCCAATCAATAGCCTTTGGGTCTGAAACCTAGATGACAACTGGACTTGCCATTGGCATTTGAAGCTGAAGGTTTGTTGGGACTGAATTCTTAATCTTTGGACTCTGATGTTATCTCAAGTAGATGTCATTGTTCGTAGGGAACCCCTGCCATTGGAAATTGGGGTCAAAAGACCCTTAAGAGTAGAAGAACATTAGCTGCTCAATGGGGCAGCTGAATCCCCATTCCACCTTGTGATTGCCTGTATCTACTTCTCCTAGACCAGTGGTCGGCAAACCGTGGCTCATGAGCCACAAGCGGCTCGTTGGCCCCGTGGCATGGGCCACGAAGTTTCAGTCGTACTGTACGTGCGCGCCCACACGTGGTATTTTGTGGAAGAGCCACACTCAAGGGTCCAGTTTGCTGACCACTGTCCTAGACTATTAACTCCACATGTAAGGGATGTGTCAGTCGTAGCGTATTCCTAAGGCACGGTGCTGTGCTGCCATGCAGTGGGCTCACAAGTTTTAATTGAAGGAATTATTCTTTTTTAAATAAAAGAGCCATGGAGCATCTGCACTCTGCAGGCTTTAGACAAATTTTTTTTTTATTTGAATCTTTATTGTTCAGATTATTACATTTGTTCCTCTTTTTCCCCCCCATAACTCCCCTCCTCCCAGTTCCCGCCCCACCCCTGCCCTCACTCCCCACCCACTGTCCTCATCCATAGGTGCACGCTTTTTGTCCAATCTCTTCCCGCATCTCCCACACCCCTTTCCCCCCCAAGAATAGTCAGTCCATTCCCTTTCTATGTACCTCATTTTTT
>NW_006289558.1:32855-42167 GCF_000327345.1 Myotis davidii | reverse complement strand
CAAATATATATATATGTATGTATATGTTTGTGTGTGTGTGTGTGTGTGTGTGTATGGAAGAGCCCACATTCTTAAAGCCAGCGAAAGCAATAACCTACTATAGTAAACATTGGTGTGCCAGCTCCCTGGGTACTTTCTCCATGAAACTTTCCTGACTTGTTCTTCAGATTTGAACACAAAGGAATTATCCCAGGTGTGTTCCTCAGATGTAGACAGCTCTCCCTGAAGAAAGTACCTGAGAGTAAAAACCTTCTCACTGCGAATTCCCACGGACAAACCCTTGGTGATAGCCTGCTACCCTGTATTTGTATCTCTTCTGTCTCTCATAATACATGAGAGGAGGTGTGGGGTATGCCAGGTGGCCATAGAAAATGTCACATACCGGGGAAGTTCGGAGTAGGCTCTGAAATTAGAACATACTTGGTTTGTCTTTCCAAGAAGCTGCAAAGAAGCTTAACCCTACCAGACCGCTGTACCGATTTTTCGGTAATTTCCACACAAAGGTGGAATATTAGCGCTAGATGAAAGGTAGATGAAAGGTAGACCTATTTTCTACAATGTCTCCAAGTCGGTTTTATTTTTTTAATATATTTTTTATTGAGTTTTTACAGAGAGGAAGGGAGATAGGGAGTTAGAAACATCGATGAGAGAGAAACATCGACCATGCCCCTCCTGCACACTCCCCACTGGGGATGTGCCCGCAACCAAGGTACATGCCCTTGACCGGAATCGAACCTGGGACCTTTCAGTCCACAAGCCTACGCTCTATCCACTGAGCCAAACCGGTTTCGGCTAGTTACTTTTGAAGCGTTAACCTATGCCGCCATCTTGGTTCTCCGGCTTTAGACAAATTTGAGCAAATGTGACATTGGCCAAAATTGGTGGTCAAGCAACTTCTAACAGTCTATTATTTCACTTAGAGCCATTTAATTTTATTGAGTTAGGTATCACATTCTCCCTATAATTCTTATTTTCTTAAAATGGGATGTGATGCCTAATGGATGAGATAAGTTTTCCCACATAATGCTTTGTGTACAGCAATTGCTAAACAATAATTGTAGATTCATAATCTAAACCTTTATTGGTTAATTGACTTATTTGAAAAACATGTATTTGTACCTCTTATATACAGTCAGTCTAGGCTAGGTACTGAGCTAGATGCTGGGGAGACTAAAGAACAGTCAGGGGAGATAGACAAGTAAACGATGGAAAAAAGTGGCTTTCTCAGTGATAATCTTCTAAACTGAGGAGCCAAAAGCTTTGTCTGTATATCTGGCTATTCAAGATTGTGCAGTTGATATATTTGGATGATGGACTGAGTTTATTTCTTACCTCCACAAAGCTGCTTTGGTGTGGTGTAGACCCCAAGATACAGATTATTAAATCAATCATGCTTAGAGATTAAAACAAATACATTCGGTATCTTCAGTGTAGTTCCACTCAGTTAAATCCTAACCCAGCTTCTATATCAGTGCTGGCGAACCATTTGAGCTTGGCGTGTCAGCATTTTGAAAAACCCTAACTTAACTCTGGTGCTGTGTCACATATAGAAATTTTTTGATATTTGTAACCATAGTAAAACAAAGACTTATATTTTTTATATTTATTTTATATATTTAAATGCCATTTAACAAAGAAAAATCAACCAAAAAAATGAGTTCATATGTCACCTCTGACACGCGTGTCATAGGTTTGCCATCACTGTTCTATATGATGGTATTTGAGGGTTGTTCTATGTCCCCATAAAGTCTCCTCTATTCTAGTTATTTCTGCTTTAAATCATTTTTCCTGTTTCTGTAAAGGCGTGAGAACAACAAGAGCCAGAGTGAAGCTACATTTCAGGGTACCTTGCTCACATGGAAGCCCTAGAAGTGTGTTCATATGGGCACATATCTTTTTAAAACTTTCTAAAAGAAAATATTATAACCACTGTTGTCTATCCCTTTCCAATTCAATTTCTCATCACTCATATTTCCCTTCAGATAGGGTGGCATCATTATCACCTTGAGCAATTCTTAGATATAACTAAGGGGAAGCTAATTTGAAAGACATATTTTTTAGACTCAGCAGCATCCATTTTTGTCATTTGCAATAACTTTTGTGTATAGTTAAATTATTCTAGCCACTATAGTCCTGATTTGAAATTTGAAATGAAAAACATGAACTTTCAGAGAAGCCTGAATAGCCAAAACAACTGTGAAAAAGAACAAAGTTAGAAGACTCACTTCCTGATTTCAAAGCTTAATACAGAGCTACAGTAACTTAAACAGTGTGGTACTGAGATAAGGAGATAGACAAATGGAATTAGCATTGAGAGCCCCAAAATAAACCTTTGTGTACAGTGAATTGATGTTCAACAAGGGCACCAAGGCCATTCAATGGAAAAAGAACAGCCTCTTCAACAAATGATGTTGGGGAAACTGGATATCCACATGCCAAAGAACCATGTGAGAATTCTGCCAAAAAGTAGAAGAAAAGTATTAAAGAGTTATGTCAGGCAGTTAGGCAATAGAAGTGTTATGTTATTCATATGTATTTATGATGCTTCAGTAGCTTATTTTAAATTTAATTTGACTTCTTATTCTAAATATTCACTTTCATACCTATTTTGTATTCATAATTTTACATATCTTTCCCCCCTGAAAGCACCTCCCCCCAATTATATAAACTTCAGGTCCCATAAAACCGGTCTTAGCCTCTGGGGCCTGAAGTTTACAGAATTGTAGGAGGTTTCCCCTCACCCCAACAGCACACTGAGCGAGGAATGGAGCTGGCCGCATTCCAGGTGCTCCGGCCCCCTCAGCTGGGTGCTCTCTCTAAGGCACACGTTGAAAATTCTACAAGATATTTCAAGTAGGGCTCAATTTTTTCGGAATGAAATGACGCTATCTTCTCCTAGACACTATAGTTCTAGTACAAGTTTAAAAAAAATGTTAATGGCGGTAGTTTAGGCACTGGAGTGATTTAGCACTCCATGTTTACATGCATTTACAAAATACTGAGTGAGCACTGCCCCTGAGGGTTGCGCCAGACTGTGACGGATAAAAGGAGGGTGAGTGTTTCCTTTTGATTCTTCCCTTTGGGCCTGGGGGTGAGAGGCTCTTTTTTTTTTCTTTCACTTCAATTTATTGATTCATATGTTTATAAGTACATTAATTGTTGCATAACCGGTGAGAGACTCTTAACTCCCCGATTACTGCGGTGTGTGTGAATTTAGAACCCTGGGAAGCCTTTCCCGTCTTGTTCCACTCGCCCAGGCAGAGAAGGGCACTTCTGGCGGGTCTCCCTGGCAGCCAGCTGGCGGGGTGGAGACTGCGGGAGCTCACCAGACCAAGTGAAGCCGCTATGGTCTTGAAAACAGGAATCGCCAGGCTGACAAGGAGCAAGCCCATGGCAGAGCTGACTGAGAAGTTTGAACAGCAGCTCAAGAAGGCTCCACTTATGAAAGCTGCCCCAGCTTTGGACACATGCTCTGTGTTTGCGGCCCATTGATCAGTAAATTCATCAACATGACGAGGAAAAGAGGGAACAAAGTGCTGGCCAGGTCCTTCAGGCCACCGACTCTGGAAGCTATGAAGAGGAAGCAGTTGAGAAGTACCATGCTGCTTCTGCAGGGAACAGGCAACCACTGAACGCACACCCCTCCACCATTCTCCACCAAGACTGAAAACTTGTAAGCCTGGATCAGGCGGGCCCCCTCCTCCAGGACGGCCATTCCTGCCAGGGTCTGGGGTAGCTTCTCCATGAAGTGGATGATTCCTGACCTGGATGTAGTGCAGGGAGAAGCACCAGTGGATGCTGAGACAGAGAAGCTGTTGCATGAGCTGCAGGAGGCTCTTTGCCATCAGGTCCCTGTAATCAAGAGGAACCATGACATGCACAAGGTGGCTGAGGCTGCCCTTGCCCTGCCACTCCTGCGGGTGGTGGAAGGAGGAGTAAGGCTCTCTGTTGCCAGAAATAATGAGCCACTGCTACATTGGAAATACCGGTGGGTTAAGGATGTAGTTCCCTTTCTGAGAGCAGGTAGGCCTCAAAGGAAGGATGCCAGAAATAATGAGCCACTGCTACATTGGAAAATACCGGTGGGTTAAGGATGTAGTTCCCTTCTGAGAGCAGGTAGGCCTCAAAGGAAGGATGGAGCATTATGCTTATTGCTTATTAGTCCTTACTTTGTGGGCTAGATCTCATTTTCCCTGCCCCATCGCCTTGCAAAGAGGGAACACATTGACTTGGATTTCTTCCAAGTAACTTAGGGCCCACTGAGCCTTCTCTTTCCTCTGCTTGGGATGGACTTCTGGGTGATATGGCAGGAATCAATTTTAGTATCAGAAAGGTTCATTAGAAAGTTCTCACCCTGATCACAGGGGGAGCGCTGCTAAGCTGGAAGCCAGTCTCAGAGCTGGTGAGTTCAGCGACAGTGACAGAAGCCTCTCCCACCTCTGCGGCAGCACTAAGGAGCAGCGAGCAGGAGGGTGGTAAGGAGTGAGGGGTCCTGGACTGTGAGGGGGATGTCCGACTGCCATGGGGAGTGGGCCTAAACTGGCGGTTGGACATCCCCCAAGGACTCCCAGACTGCAAGAGGGCACAGGCTGGGCAGAGGACCTTCTGCCCCCATTCCCAACCCCCCATCCCCCACCACAATGCACAAATTTCGTGCACCAGGTCTCTACTATAGTATAAATAGTGATAAATCTTACAGCGGCTCTGAGAAAATATTATGGGTAGAATGATCGTATCATGTATTGTTCAAATTGGGATGATTTTGAGAGTTAAAGAAGATGTTACTGACAATTAAGCTAAGACATGAAGTGGAACAGTCCCTAGCAAACGAAGACTTATAGTAGCCCTCATTGTGGGGAATTGTGGGAGAGGAAGGTCACCATGGAGAAGGGCACCTGTGACAGTTTATTTTAAGTGTAACTTGACTAGATCAGGGGATGCCCATATATCTAGCTAAGCATTCCTGAGTTCCCAGCTTGCAGAAGGCAAATTGTGGCACTTCTCAACTTCCATAGTTGGGTGAGCCATTTGTCAAAATAAATATCCTTTTGTATCCTATTGGTTCCATTTCTTTGGAGAACCCTGACTAATATAGCATCCATGTTAAATCTAGAAACTGAGTCCTGGGGGACCAGTGAGTAGGTAAAGATACATGAAGAAAGTAACAAATTATTGAATTTTGATAATCACCTATTTTGAGTTTGACTAGACTAGTGATGGCGAACCCTTTGAGCTCATCGTGTCAGCATTTTGAAAAACCCTAACTTAACTCTGGTGCCGTGTCACATATAGAAATTTTTTGATATTTGCAACCATAGTAAAACAAAGACTTATATTTTTGATATTTATTTTATATATTTAAATGCCATTTAACAAAGAAAAATCAACCAAAAAAATGAGTTCACGTGTCACCTCTGACATGCGTGTCATAGGTTCACCATCACTGGACTAGACCATGGTATTCCTGACCCCTCAGAAAATGTTCATTGAACATTATCTTATGACAGTGAACAAATTCAGAGATGCTATAAAGATTATACACATCTGAGTAGTCATGATTCTAACATCATGTGTCAAACAGTATTTTTCAGCAGTGGTTGAAAGCATTTTCTTAGGAGATAATGTTTTATGATAAAATGCTGTTTTAAAATTGTAACATTATACTGTCTTTCCTACCTTTATCAGGGTGTCTGAAACCTGATTAGTTGCTTAAAAATTATTTCCCTGTGTTCAATCCACATGTCTGCAAAGAGAGAGTTGAAAACAACCAATCAAAGCCCAGAGTTTAGAAATGGCCAACTATCAGGAGGAATATTCCATGGACTATTTTAGATACTAAAATTCTGACAGCTTGCTCTTGTGACAAAGATGTTAACAAGGAAAGAAAATGGCACTAATTTAATCTATTCTTATAGTTCATTCTAAAATGAGACTAGCGTGACACCAAGTTATAATAATAAATACTATAGTAATTTCACAATTCTTCCTACATGCTGTTCACAGTCCTTTCACATGTAAATTTGCCATCCTTTGCTTCATGACAGTGATTTTAAGTGCATTAAAGAGTCCTGAATTCTCTTATACTCAATCTCCTAATTATGTTTCAGGAACTTACACAGAATAGTACCATGCCCTGGTATTTTTCTGGTTTATAAGATTTCCATTCATTGTGTTCCCCTCTTCTCCTCCCATAGCATTGGGGTTCTGGAACATAGGTTTTAACAGTAATAGTCAATAGTCAATTATTACTCCTAAAATAATTAGTACAGACATAATAAATAAATAATCACTGGGAGTAGTAAAAGATGGAAGTGAAATTTGCCAAAAATTAAGTAATTGTGGAATACCCAATATATCTTTATTTTGCAATACAAATTTTCATTTATATGAAGTTTTTTTTGAAATAAAAGAACATTTAAAAGATATGGCTACAGATTTTTTACTTTTGAGAACGCATTTGAAAATACTATATTATAACTATGAAGAGAAGATATTTAAGATCCATTCCTCTGGGTATCCCACTTTCCTTCAGTGCTTTTGGGCAGTGTCCTGGGCTGGTGTGCTGGTGCAAAGTGCGGTATTGTTATTGTGTGAAAGAAATGTTATAATTCTTTAAGGACCTTGAAACCCAAACCAATTAGGAGTTTCCTGTGTGTTAGAGAATGCAAGTGGCTGTCACACAGAATACTTAGGTCTACTATTGCTAGATGAATATGAAGATTTTGTCCGTGGAGAGAGAGAAAAGTCTGAAGAAAGCACTTTCCCCTGACTTACTATATCTTATGACCCCTGAAACAATAGCCCACAATAACTATCAGAAAATCCTCCACTTTGAAGAGACTATGAAGAAGTGGTCATCAAGCTCATTATATGCTTTTATTTCTGAAACTAATGGCCCAGTGCATGAAATTCATACACAAAGGGGAGGGGGTGTCCCTCAGCCCAGCCTGGACCCTCTCCAATCTGGGACTCCTCAGGGGATGTCTGACTATCAGCAGTCGGACATCCCTCTTGCAATCCGGGACTGTTGGCTCCTACCCGCTCCCCTGCCTGCCTGCCTGATTGCCCCTAACCCCTCTGCATGCTGGCCTGCTTGCCCCTAACTGGCTGCCCCCACCAGCCTGATCACCCGCAACTTTCCCTGCCACTGGCCTGATCACCCACAACTGCCCTCCCCTCTTGGCCCTTAGCTGCCTCTACCTCGGCCCTGCCATCATGGTTTTGTCCAGAAGGACATCTGGAAGGTCTCCTGGAAGGTCTCCCAGTCTAATTAGCATATTACCCTTTTATGAGGCCTGGTGAGCGGATGGGGGCCAGCTGGTTTGCCCTGAAGGGTGTCCCAGATCAGGGTAGGGGTTCACTGGGGGTCAGGGTGGCCTGGGTAAGGGGCCTGTGGTGGTTTTCAGGCTGGCCACACCCCATTGGGGTGGGGGTCCCCTTTGGGGATGGTGTCAGCCTGGGCAAGGGGCTGGGGCAGTTTGAAGGCCAGCCACGCCCCATGGGGTGAGGGTCTCTGCTGGGAGGGGCATGGCCAGCCTGGGTGAGGGGCCAATGTCTGTTTGCAGGCTGGCCATGCCTCCAAGCACAGACCCTCACCCTATGGGCCAGCCTGGGTAAGGGGCTGAGGGCCATTTTCAGACTGGCTATGCGCCCCCAGTGGGACCCTCACCCTGATGGTGGTGTGGCCAGCCTGGGTGAGGGGCTGAGGGCCGTTTGTAGGCCCCTCCCTTGGCAGCTGCCCGGTGACCCAAGCCTCCTGCTTCCTCCAGCCTGCTCCGTGGCTGCCACCATCTTTGTCCCGCTAACTTGCATATTCCCTCCTGATTGGCTGTGGGTGTCATGGAGGCACAGTCAGTTTACATATTTGTCTATTATTCGTGTAGATATTATGTCATGCTTGGTAATTCAGTGATGAAAGATTGAGGAACACTGAATTCAAGTCTCTACTATCTAGGATATGACTTTGTGTGAATAGAAAATTGTGGCTGAAGGAGAGTTCCAGGTGACAGGCCTTCTTTCCCATTTCTTTAGCATCTTGCCCACCAGGAGTGTGAAGACAAGGCTTTGACTCTGTCAGTAACTTCTCTGTGTGCCTGTTTCATTAATTAAGGGCTGTTGGGGTGCCACAGCCTCTGAATTCAGCTTAATAACCTTAATTATGCAGGAAAGCAATACACTGTGTAAATTAGTACACACCAGACATGACATAATTACCAGGGCAGGGTGGACAGCATCTTGTTGGACTGTGCCCTTTCAATGCTGAAAGTATATTTCTTGTATTTGAGAGCTAATGTACTGAATTCTTCTTTCAGAAACCTGGTTCCAATTGCTCTAAAATGCCAGGTAGGTGGAAAATAATAAATTCTGTGTCTTTGGGATAAAAACCACATTTTGTATTGTACTGCTGGGCTGCACAATCACTGTAATTTAGGACAGTTGCTATTATTGATGAGCAAAAGCTTTTTTGTATTATTACTGTTTATTTAATGCAGGGCCATGGACACATAATGAAAATGGTCTTATATTTAAATTGTTTACCTGCTGTTTGCTGGAAGACATTGTAAAAATTAGAAATAGGAAAGACCTCCTATGTCATCTAGCCCATCCCAGGCAGGGCAGAGAAAAAGATTGTACCCTAAAGCAGCTTTGCTAGGGGAGCCAAAATTATAGGTGGCAGGATGAGTTCGTTTGTGTCAATTCAGGAGGAAAAACAGTATTCTGACAGATGATGAGAAAGAGGGATACCAATTTATTGACTGAGGTTCCACAGCTAGGGTTTTAAGGTCAAAAGAAAATTTTAAAATTCCTCAAATTGATCATGCTTAATTGTGTAATTATTTAGAGTTTCCATGTTTAACTTATCCAATTATCTTTGTAAGTATATAAGCATTGGGACCAGGGTGGAGAATATTATATTTTCACTCTGGAGAAAAAGTAACAAAATACTGGATTGATTTAAATTTCACAACCTCTGCCTTCCCTTCTGAATTTCCAGGGGTGCAAAGGAGTAAGAAAAGGCAAAAGTGAACATAAAAGCAAAGGAGCAGATGAGATAGAGGAGGCCTAGATAATTCACACCAGAAATGAGCCCTCAGACATCAAGTGTTGAAGCTACACTGCAGTGATGAAGCTAAATTACCGTATTTGCCGGCGTATAAGACGATTTTTTGGCCCTGAAAAATATGCCTCCAAGTGGGGGGTCGTCTTATACGCCAGGTACACTTCAGATAGACTGCCCATAGTGCTTGTCCCGTGCCATAGTGGCCTCCCGATGCCCGCCCACTTCATTCCACATACCGTTCAGGCATCAGC
>NW_006289558.1:22265-32498 GCF_000327345.1 Myotis davidii | reverse complement strand
TTGCTAGGGACTTGCCCGGCACTTGCTCTCTACCTCTATTTGTTATCTTTCTTCTATCATTGACAGTCCCTCTAGGTTGTGGGCTGCTTGCCTGTGTTCCTGAGAAGCATCTACGGTACCAGTCTATAGAGTGTGTTTTCTTTAGTGAATTACCGGTATGTTTACCGGTAATAAACTTGCACTGTTTTATGTATATGTTTGATTACATACAGCCTTGTGACAGTTTTCCTGCATGTCATAAGCATTTGAATATAAATTAAAATGTTAAAATCAAATCTGATATTGTTTTACCTTTTATTTGGTGTGTGGAAGGTGTGCGGAAGAGGGGGTAGTCTTATACGGCGAGTATATAACAAACTCTGTATTTTGAGTGGAAATGTTAGGGGGTCGTCTTATACGCCCAGTCGTCTTATACGCCGACAAATACGGTAGCCCTCGCACAGTGGTGAAGCAGTCCTGGTTGTCCTTCTCTTGGTTTCTGAGACATTTCTATCCCTTCCTCCGCCCTTTCCCTGCCCTGTCACCCATTCCCCTTTTCCTACCCCAAGAGCCCCCAAACCTCCCCTAGTCAGTGAGAATCTTCACCAAACTAAATTGGACCCTTCCCCCCAAAACAAAGACCCCTCTCCCCCAGGATGTATTTACCCATCTGTTTTTACAAATTCAGTTTCTCTTTTTGGCCCTCCCCTTTCAGGTTCTGTGAAACAGACCTCCATTGGAGAACGGACTATTTAGCAAGTCTTCGTTACTTAAGAATTTCAAGGCCTTTCATACCAGTGACTGTGGTAGGCAGCTGCTGAATAGCCCCCAGTGATCCCCAAGTTCTGGTGTTCTTGCCTGTGTACCATCCTCCCCCCTCAAATGTGAGCTGGACCTAGTGCCTTCCTTGCTTCTATCAGATATGATGCATAGTCACTTCTGAGATTAGGTTATAAAAAACTGTGGCTTCTTTCTTAAGCTCCCTCTTGCACTCTCTCTGGCTTACTCTGAGAGAAGCTGGCTGCCATGTTTAGAGCTGCCTGTGGATGGACCAAGGAGGCTTTGATCAACAGCTAGTGAGGAGCTGAATCCTGCCAATGACATGAGTGAGTGTGGAAGCACATCCTCCCTCTGTCAAGCCTTCAGAGGTGAACACATCTAGCTGACACCTTGCCTGTGACTTAATGAAAGGCCAGGAGCCAGAGGCATCCAGCTAAGCCAGGCCCAAGTTCCTGACCCAGTAGTAACTGTGAGATAGTAAATGCTCATAGTTTTAAGCCTCCAAATATCGGGTAAGCTGCTACGCAATGAATAATAAACAATGAATCATCGTTTTGGTTAAAATGATGTTAAATTGGTTAAACTAGTTAACTGATTAGCTAAATTAATAATGTTAAATCAAAATTCACCAGGCAGACATTTGGTGTATGTGGTTGGCTGAGGAGCAAAGAGGGAAGCTACCGTCTGTGGCATCATGGCTGAATGTCTCCAAGTCAGAATCCTCCCAGCAGCTCTCCTTCCTTCCCCTGCCCCCAACCAGCCTCAGAGAGCGGTCCCCAGCTGTCCCACAGGCAGGCTGTTGCCCTTGTCTCCCTCTTCGCCCTCCTCGGTGCGACACACTCAGGCCCTGCTGCTCTGGTTCTGCAGGAGAGAGCCCTTCACCTGGAAATCGGATGTGGCGGAAAGGGGGCTGCCCCCTTGTGGGTCAGGAAACAGCAAGCAGGCTCTTGGTGGACCTGGTGCTAAACCTTCCCGGACAACCTGCTTTTGTGAGTCCTAAAAGTTGGAACACAGGGTTAGACTGGTGAGTTCTAAAAGTTGGGGCACAGGGCTAATGAGGCTAAAATTGTGATTTTTTAACAGCTTATGAACCCAAGTGGTCTTAGCTTTTGTCCTGATTATGCCAGGTTAGCCTGGCTTGTAAATGTTATCTTTCATTCCAAGGAATTTCCTACATTTAGTTGACTGTGGAACCCTTTTTTAGAGCAGAATCTCATGAGACTAGCATTCTATGGAATACATGTTGGTAAACATTGATAAGGTATTTCCTGTTATTGGACATATAGATTATTGGCAGTTTTTAGCTATTGTAAATAACTCTATTTACATCAGAAATATTATATCAACTTTTCACTCCCGTCTTAGTGTGTTTTCCTCAAACCCTAACATTGGAAATTACTATATTAAATATTTGTCAATTCGATCGGTGAAAATTGGATATTTTATTATACATTTCATTTATTTGATTACTAATGTAGTTAAACATTTATATTTTTCTTTGTGAATTGCTAATTTTTTAAATATATAGTTTATTGATTTTTTACAGAGAGGAAGGGAGAGAGAAAGAGAGTTAGATGAGAGAGAAACATTGATCAGCTGCCTCCTGCACACCCCCTACTGGGTATGTGCCTGCAACCAAGGTACGTGCCCTTGACCGGAATCAAACCTGGGACCCTTGAGTCCGCAAGCCGACGCTCTATCCACTGAGCCAAACCGGTCAGGGCGTGAATTGCTAATTTTTGTACTTTGCCCATTTTCTATTCATGTGTTGGCTTTCTTCATTATTTTGTGTAAATTTTAACATAATTTCATGTAAATAAAAGTGCTTTGGAGACAAATGGCGGAATAGCTGGTTACAGAAATGGCAAGCGACAGGGGTTGGAGGCACATTCTTTTAGATAGCATGGCCGGAAAGGCTGCTCAGAGAGGGGATATTTGTTTGTCTGAAACACCTTTTATTCGGCTTTGTGCGGAACATTGTCCATTTGCCCCTCCAGAGTTGTATTCATCCTTCCCACTAAGCTCTTCTCCAGGAGGCGGTCCTGTGTGCACAATATTAAAGTTTTCCCTGGCTTCTCCTTGGGCTTAGCAAATGAGCCACCCCCCAGAAGATCAGAGGGAGGGAGGAGAGCGAAATTGGGGTATTTATTTCCCTGATCTCTGTGCCCCCGTAGTCACCTTAGGCTGATGAAAATCAGTGCTTCTCTTAACGCAGCTCTCTCTAAATGGCACTGTTTTTCTTGATTCCCAAAACCAGTCTATCCCTTCATTTAGCTCTAGAAATAATCACAACTGCAACAGCTCCATCCCTTGCAGTTTGCCTAACTCCAAGCACCTCTTTATGAATAGTCTGTTTGTAAATATTCTCTTTAAATTATCCTAATTTGCGTGTGCCTTTGGGGCCCTGTACTAGAAGCTGTTAGCCCCCACCAGGTTCCTTGGCTAGGCCAGTGCACCTCTTTCCACTGCTGTGAGTGTGTGCTGCTCATGGCTTACAACTGCACACTTTTCCAGAGAATTGCATTTGGACCTGGGGAGCCACCTTGCCAGAAGTGCCTGGGAAGTTGGGCCCTGTTTCCCTGAGGGCAGCCTGTAACCAGTGGCTGACTGATATAAGGAGCAAGATACAAAAGCCTAAGCCTTAACCAAGGTGACTAGAAAAAAACAACAAAAGGTGGTGAACCATTTTACCAGATACTAGGCCAGTGGTTCTCAACCTTGGCTGCACATTAGAATCACCTGGGAATCTTTTTAAAATCCTGATTTCTGGGCCTCATCCTCCGGAAATTCTGTTTCTTTGTTATGGGGTGAGGCCACAACATTAGTAACAAAGAAACAGAATTTCCGGAGGCTGGGGCCCAGAAATCAGGATTTTAAAAAGATTTCCAGGTGATTCTAATGTGCAGCCAAGGTTGAGAACCCTGTACTAGGCAGTAATATGAAGCTGCATTATTTAAAACCATAAGGTGCTTGCTAAGATAGACAAATAGACAAAGAATAGAGACTAAAATCAGACCAATGGATATTTGGGAGTTTTGTATATGAGAGAGGTGATAATAAAATCAGTCAGATGAACTATATAACAAATAATTCAGAAGATACTGGCTATTATATGATAGAAGGTAAAATTAGATATCTACGCCACATCATTCACAAAACTGCATTCAGAGGTTAAAGATCTAAATACCAAAAGTGAAGGTCTAAGCCTTTTAACTTAAAAATGGGAGAATGTCTTTATGCCGTTAATAGAAGATAATTCTCAAACACAAAAAGCACAAAGCAAGAAAAAGCATTGATATATTTTTGCTACATTAAAAAGAAAATGTCTAATTGATAAAAGATGGATGAAAATGAAATACAAGTCATAGAATGAGAAAAAGATAGCTTCAACTCATATTACCATTGAAATATTAATGTCCAGAAGATATAAAAATGTCTTAGAAATTAAAAATATCAGAAGGAGAAGTATTGTCAAAGGATACAGTCAATTCACAGACAACAAAAGATAGTTATCAAATATATGTAAAGGTGTCCAACTCCTTTCGTACTTTGAAATGTAAATGAAAACAAAGATATAACATTTTATATTTAAAATTGTATTAATTTTGATAATATTAACTGTTAGTGATAATGCCGAGACACAAGCATGGCTGGGCGAGGGACGAAGGGAGTAACCACCCTGGAAAGCCATCTGAAACTACCACGTAAAACTGACAACGTTCTACTTCTGAGGAGTGTTTCTCAGGGAGCAACTTGCTCAAGGAGGCCTGGACAAAGATGCTTATTTCTGAATTATTTGTTCATTGTTACAGGGCTAAGCAAAGCTAAATGTCAGACAATAAGGGAATTGAAAAATACCAGTACATTGCAGTTTGGGCCAATAAGAAGCATAGAGTGAAAATGAATAGACTAAATTTGAATGTATCAATGTGGGTAAGTCTTAAAACATAATCTTGCAGGTGAAAAATGTTGAGTATAAGATACAGTACCAAATATTTAGGAAGTTTACCCAAAGGGAGAATAAAACATATTTGAGTTTGATGACACCTATTTCAGGAAAGGTACCTCTGGGTAGGTGCGGATGAGGAGAAAGGTGGAAAGTGGGACTGTCGCTGCATTTGCAATGTTTTGTTTCTCTGAAAATAGAAATAATCTAAATGTAGCAAAATATTAATAGAGATTCAATCTCAGTAGTGAGTATATTGATATCTGGTACATTTCCTATAATTTTCTATTGGGCATAAATATAATAACATTGGAAAAAAATCACGTTAAAACTATTATGTAGAAAAAGTTAACATGAACAATAATAAATGTTATAAGTAGTGCTTAAATTATTTGTGTTAATATGGCTCTAAAGCATCAATTAAAATTTTGTTGGTGGAAAAGATGCTTGATATAAAAAATTAGTAAATAGAGTCTGGGTCTTTTAAAAAAAGTTTAAAGGTGGGACCACTGTCTGGTGTTTTCATACTACAGAACTCTGCATGGGGCCAGGCTGAAGCTAGACTACAGGTGAAATCTTACTCTGTGGTATATAATATTCTGGATCTATACCATCCAACCTGGTATCCACCACCAATTATGGTTATTGAACACTTGAAACGTGGCTTGTGCAACTAAGGGATTGTGTTTTTAATTTTATTTAATATTTTAAAATTTAAATTAAATAGTCACATGTGGCAAGTGGCAACAGTATTGGCAAAGATCCAGATGATCAGGGATTAGCAGTTGCCCCCAAGTCAGAAACTGTTTTCTGTGTTGTATTATCTTTTGAGATTAATGTTTTTGCTTTCACTTTTGGTTTCTGGGACTAAAACAAAAAATCTTCTCCATTAAACTATCCATTAGAAATATTTAAAAAATGTATTATATTGCACTGCAGTCAGACATCCTCCGAGGGGTCTCAGATTGGAGAGGGTGCATGCTGGACTGAGGGGACCCCCCACCCATGCACGAATTTTGTGCACTGGGCCTCTAGTATAAATATAATATTTTAATGTAATATTTAAAATTTAAAATAATATATATTATATACTTAATATTTAGTATAAAATTATACTATATAAATATATCTATGAAATATACTAAAAAACTTTTTTCTGAGAAACACTTTTCCATTAAACTATGCATTACAATTATTTTCAAATACTCACCTGAGGCTATGTTTATTGATTTGGAAAAGAGAAATACCACTGTGAGAGAGAAACATAGATCAGTTGCTTTCCATATGTGCCCCAACCAGGGATTGAACCCAAAACCTTTTTGGTGCATGGACCAACATTCTAACCAAATGGGCTGCATTAAAATATTTTAAAAATATATTATCTAGTATTTTTAGCTATACTGGGGATTTTTTTTTCAAGGTATCTAGTTTGCTACATTGCTGAAACAGAAGTTGGAGGTGATATATAAGCAGATTCTTGAATGTAGTAAGGAAAAAATTTATGCAAAATGAGTTCCAGGGAAAGACCAAAGGCCCTGGTGCAGGGATAGCTTAAAATGTTCAAGAACTATCAGTACAACAAGTGTAAGCAGCATGAAACAGCAAGGGGGAATAATAAAAGGAGTCAAAGAGGTAGGTCCGAGGTAGGTGCTGTTCGATAGTCTTATATCGCATGGTCAGGATTTTGGATCATTCCAATTTTGGTGGGAAACCATAAGTAGTTAGATTGGGGGTATGATACGGCGTAATTTACATTTTAAAAGGTTACTCTGGGTTTTTTTCTGTGGAATATAGATAGCAGGGAGAACAGTTGGGTTTTGAAGTTTTCCAGGTGGAAGATGAAGACTGTAGGGATTGTTACCTTGTTCCTGAAACAAATACAAAAGCGCTGAATACTGTGGCATATGGATGTTATTGGCGGGTCTTTATTTATTTTTTTTACCAGCATCACAATGCCTCATTTCTACAGCTGCTATGAGGCAGGCCACTTGGAGATGAACTCATGTAATAGGGGATTTTTAATGCCATAATTTTACTTCTGCAACCTCTGCTTCCATTAATTATTTTCAACATGGTATATTTTAGTAAATTCCACAGTTGGTCTTCTTGGTTAAGGTAATTTCTCATCTAGTTCCACAAATTACCTGGAATATATTATTGAATTAAATAGAGTATCTGGGTGGAAAGGCTGTTTATAGACAGGGCATCGTTTATTGCACATAAGTGCCATTATTCATCATTATGCTTGTTATAGTACAAAGGATTTATCTGCTTTTGACATATTGCCCTTTAAAGTAACCCAGTTTTGGCTGCATGTGGAGGGTTAAGAAGTACAGCCCATTTTTCTAATGATGGTGCTGTAGAAGCTAATGGCAGCATAAACCATTCCAGACAACTAAGAACAGCTCAAGTACTACTTTTAAATACTTTTAGAGAAAAATTTGAAAACATATCAAGAAGGAAAAAATGAAGTTTACTTTAGATAAAAGAGCTTTCACTTCTTGTTATTGCATCATGGATAGGGGAAAAAGGAAGCACACCTCACTATGATAGAATTTTCGTGATGTGTGTGTGTGTGTGTGTGTGTGTGCATAGGGTGTGAGGGTGTGTGTGTAATTTTCTATAGAGAGATCTTGGCCTGCATTATGAGGAATCAGAAGTTGAGTTTGAGTTCAAGTTCTGATTTGACCATTTGTTGAGTGACAGTAGGCAAGTCATCTGGCCTTTTGGGCTCCATGCTCTGATATTCCACAGTTCTTCAATCTCTCTTCTCTCTAAGAAAGAGGGGGTCCGTTCCCACTGGTCAGTGTCTCACTTGTGGATAACTGCTTGACAATTGTGATGTTTGCCTCTGCGACTGTGATCCTCAGAGGATCACAATCCTTTCTGTGCTGCTTATGGTGTGTGATAGGCTTTAATGTTAGTTTTTGGTGACGGAGGTAGTGCTGAGAATGAAGTTGAATGTGCATGAACTTGAACACTCGTTGCATTTGGAATCTCCTTTATTAGGAAGCCTTCTGAAAATGTGCTAAGAAATACTGCGCCCAGGAGCATAACCTACCCATGACACCCACTGTCTTCTCTCTCCAATTTTTACTGGTGATATACTCCTTATAGAACATGTCTCCCTAAAGAAAGGACAGGGAGAGGAGTAACTATTAGATATTTAACTTCATTGCTGCTTAACTTCGGTGGTTTAAAATTTTTAAATTTTTACTTTAAAAATAACTTTCTGCCAAAACCGGTTTGGCTCGGTGGATAGAGCGTCGGCCTGCGGACAGAAGGGTCCCGGGTTTGATTCCGATCAAGGGCATGTACCTGGGTTGCAGGCACATCCCCAGTAGGAGATGTGCAGGAGGCAGCTGATCGATGTTTCAAACTCCCTCTCTCCTTTCCTCTCTGTAAAAAAACAATAAAATATATTTTAAAAATAAATAAGTAAAAATAACTTTCTGAGATTGCTTACCCAGGGTTAATAAGAGGCAAGAGCAAGAAGATGTGACTATAAGAAGGCATGACTTACAATTTTTTTGCTAAAAGCTAGATATAATGTGTTGGGTAATAGGAACTGAGGAAAATGGGCCTTTAGTGTGAGATTTTATTTTTTTGGCAAGAAGCTTGGCTATGTTTACTGTATGCCATGGCTGTAGGTATCAGAGGCTTCAAGTTCTTCTGCTATCTTTGTTTTTGTCCTCTCTGATGTATTTGGGTTTTCCTAGACACTTCTTAAATTGTCTGTGTTCTGCTGCTCTCTCAGTTGCAATCCTCTGTTATTATCCTGGAGCTCTGGTAATATGATGGCAAGATATGGGGATATTCTCTCTCTCTAGCCTATTACATACACAGGTGATAGCAAAATATTAGGACAGCTTAAATATATTCTATTACAGTATATATATATTATAGTGTATATATTATTATTTTGGAATATTCTATTATATTGGGATAGTCTATGTAATATTCTATTCTTTTATGATTAGATACCCTTTTTAGGTATTTTTTTTAATGATAGTGTAGAGTCCCTGGGCTGTGACTTTCAGAAGTATTTCTTAGACATTTCCCCCCCTCCCTTATGTGAGACTAAAAGACTAGTAGAGGCGGGCATTGGCTAATTGTTCTTCCACAGGTCAGATGAGGCTTTTGTAGTTTCCTTTGACAGCTGACCTTTGTTACAAAGAACAGAAATAAGAATAGAATGCTTTAGGCATATTTCAAAATGGATAATTTCCACCTGTGTATATTTCAAAATGATTGCTTTTATTTTTCTTTCTTTTTTAAAAAAATCTTTATTGTGGAAAGGATTATATATGTCCCCTTTTTCCCCCATAACCCCTTCTAGCTGGACCCGTCCCTGCCCCAGGCTTTCACCACCCTATTGTCTGTGACCATGGGTTATGCATATATGCATTCAAGTTCTTTGGTTGATCTCCCACCCACCCACCACTGGGAGTTCAGTGTGAATTCCCAGAAATTTGTCTATTGCAGTTTACGTGTTTCCATGGGTGCTGGTTCCAGATTGTAGCTTCCTCTCCTAGTAAGTGGTGATTCTCTATATTTTCTTGTCTTCACTTTTTGAGGCAGTGGCTAGTTCTATGACCCAAGTTTTCTGATGAATCTAAGAAGAGTTTCTGATTTTCAGTGTGTTCAAATTTCTTCATGTTGTGAGGACAAGAGTGACAACATCCAGGCTCTTTACATATCAGAGTGGAAACTATGTGTCTTCTATGTGGATTTTAGACCTAAATATGAAAAGTAATAGTATAATAATCATGTAGAACTATATCTCCATTACTTGAGGTAGATAATTTTCTTAAATAACTCAAAAAGCACTAACTATAAAGAACAAAATGGATAAATTGAACTTCATTAAAATTAAAAAATTCAATAGACATCAAGATAGTGAAAATACAACCAAAGAGTAAAAAAAGATATTTGCAATAAAAAAGGATTAATATTTAGTATGTATAAAGAATTCCTACATTAAACACTTGTATTCAGAATGTGAGAACGCCTACAAATCAAAAAGAAAAAAAAAACCCACCCAAGTTAAAAAAAATGGCCTACATTTTTGATCATGTATTTCCCAAACATGACATCCATATAGCCAGTAACCCCTAAAAACAACATTAGTCATTAAGGAATCACAAATTAAAACCAAATTAGATAACCCTATATATCCACCAGAAAGGCAAATTTAGAAACAAAACAACAAAAACCTACAGTGTTGATAGTGATGTTGAGCAACAGAAATTCTCACATGCTACTAAAAGTTTATTTGTATAACCACTTTGAAACATTTTTTGGCAGTATCTACTAAAGCTAACACATGCATTCTTTGACCCTGTAAATCTCTTAAGTATATACTCAACACAAATACATCTAAATGTGCACCAAAAGACATATACAAAAATGTTTATAGAAGTACTAGAGGCCCGGTGCACAAAAATTTGTGCACCCGGGGGGGAAGTGCAGCCTGGCCTGTGCCCTCTTGCAATCTGGGACCCCTTGGGGGATGACCACCTGCTGGT
>NW_006289558.1:18683-21348 GCF_000327345.1 Myotis davidii | reverse complement strand
CTGGCCTTTGCTACAATGTTGCGATCCTGCTGGCTGAAGTCCCACGGTATTTGTTACATAGTTGCTTAGAGTTGCAGCTCAGAGGCCTGCAGCGGCAGGCAGGGAACATTGGTTTCCTCCGTCACTGAGGCAAGCAAGCCTCATGTTAGTTTCAAGCTGCCTGGCTGCCGGCCGTCACCTTGGCTGGCAGTTAATTTGCATATTTCCCTGATTAACCAATGGGAAGGGTAGCGGTTGTACGCCAATTACCATGTTTCTCTTTTATTAGATAGGATTATTTGTAATAACTGGTAACAGAAACACCCGTATTCTAGTAAAAGTAGAATGGATAAATATTTTGTTATATTCTACAGTGAAAATGAACCAAGTCCTGCTGTAATATTAAGTGAAATAAAACAGCTAAGAAAGAAAATATACTGTATGATTCCATGTATATAAAATTGAAATATCTGCACAAAAAAATCAATAATATTGAATAGTGGTTATCAGAGCTAGAGTGGGAGAGGACAAAAGGAAGGCTTCAAGTGAGCAAATGATCTACTTCTTGATCTGGGTGGTAGTTACACAGATGTGTTTACCTTGTAAAAGTTAACCACACTGTTAACTTATGATTTGTATGTGTACTAGAGGCCTGGTGCATGAAAATTCATGCACTGGAGGGTGGTCCCTCAGCCCGGCTTTTCCCCTCTCACAGTCCGGGAGTCCTCAGGGACAGGAGGCGACCCGACGATCAGAGGAAGGCGATGCCCCATTACACCTCTGCTGCTGCCACTGCGGGCAGCCCAAGTCTCGGCCGGCCCTGGTTACCTGAGCCTCAGGCGGCCCTGGGCGGCTGGGTAGCTGCCATCTGAGGCTTGCCTGTGCCTTGGGCCAGCTCTGGGTGGCTGGGGGGCTGAGGGGATGGGGGACTCCGGAGGCAGGGCTGAGGGGACTGGGTGCCACCATCTTGTGGCTATGGGCACTGCCATCTTTGAAAGCGTGGCAATCAATTAGCATATTCCCTCCTTATTGGCTGTGGCCTCTGCCATCTTTAAGGACGTGACAGTAATTAGCATATTCCTTCCTTATTGGCTGTGGGTGCCTCCATCTTTGAGGGCTTGGCAGTCAGTTAGCATATTCCCTCCTTATTGGCTGTGGACACCACCATCTTTGTAGCCTGTTGCTCAGTTGCTTGGTCATCCCACACTAACCCCCCTGCCAACCTGGTCGCCCCATGCCACCTGTTCTGTTGTCTGTTTGGTTGTTTTGGTTATGACAGTCACTTAGGCTTTTATATATATAGATTATACTTCCACTTGAAATTTTAAGAAATAGGCTATGTGATAATATGTAAAGTGTTCTCCAAAATTATACACAAACAAACACAGACACACTGGAAAGATACATGCCAAAATGTTAACAATGTGTACAGAAGAATGGTAGAACTTTTATTTTTGTGGGCTTTCTTGTTGATGCACTTTGCAAATTTAGTTCAATGAACCAAATTACTTTTATGATTAGAAAGTATCGTTAAGTTTTACTCAAAATGAAGATTGCTGAAGCAACTGGTGCAGGATAAGTTTGGGAGAGGTATTGGAGAATCAGAGGCATTAGCAATATCCATGTGAGAGGGTAAGAGTGCCTGAACTGAGGTAGTCTGTTTGGAAAGTGAACTGGTATAGCAAGCTGAAATCAGGGGTGCAAAAAGAGTAGGTCTGGTTCTCTCTCTCTCTCTCTCTCTCTCTCTCTCACGCGTGTGTACAGGTACAGTTTGAAACATGTTGGGATTATGTTTCCTTGGAACATCCAGGTAGAACTGTACTACTGTAAACAGTTCAAATTGTTACCTAAAATGTCTGATCTTATTATTTTTATGGCTATCATTTGATACTTTATTCAATGTAACTGAATAAAGTGAGTCAGAAAATAGAATAATTTTACCTGTAACATCTTCCTTCACTTCCTGGCCCTATGCATTAACAAGTGAGGTTTTTTTTTTTTTTAAATCTATCTATAATAATAAAAGTGTAATATGCTAATTAGACCAGACAGCTGAACAACCTTCCAGACATACCGGACGTCCTTCCAGACATCCTACTGGATGAAGCCTTAGCAGCAGGGGCCAAGGCAGAGGCAGGGGCAATGAATGAGGCAGGCAGGCATGTTAATGTTGTAAATTTTATGTATTCATCTATAATAATAAAAGAATAATATGTTAATTAGACTGGACAGCTGAATGACCTTCTGGACGTCATTTTGGACATCCTCTGGATGAAGTCGCGGCAGCAGGGGCGGAAGCAGAGGTGGTTAGGGGTGATCAGGCAGGCAGGCAAGTAGTTAGGGGTGATCAGGCGGGCAGGCAAAGTGGTTAGGGGTGATCAGGCTGGCATTCAGGCGAGTGGTTAGGAGCCAGCAGTCCTGGATTGGGAGAGGGATGTCCGACTGCTGGTTTGGATCATGCCTAAACTGGCAGTTGGACATCCTCCGACGTGTCCCGGATTGCAAGAGGATGCAGGCTGGGCTGAGGTACCCTCTCTGTGCACGATTTTGTGCATCAGGCCTCTAGTATCTACACTAATAAAAGAGAAACATGGTAATTGGCATACGACTGCTACCCTTCCCATTGGCTAATCAGCGAGATATGCAAATTAACTGACAGCCAAGATGGCGGCCGGCAGCCAGGCAG
>NW_006289558.1:14920-17773 GCF_000327345.1 Myotis davidii | reverse complement strand
CCTGGCTCTGTCAGAAAGAAAATGTTATTGTGTTTTATAAAATAGAAATAATAGAAACAATACTCTCTGATCACAATGCAATCCTATCTAATAAGAGAGTAATATTCAAATTGACCATCACTCCAACACATAAGATGGCCGCCCCCATGTGGACAAAGATGGCCGCCACAAGATGGCCAGCAGAGAACGGCAGCTGAGGGCAACCAGGCCTGCAGGGGAGGGCAGTTAGGGGTCACCAGGCTGGCAGGGGAGGGCAGTTTGGGGTGACCAGGCCAGCAGGGGAGGGCAGTTAGGGGCATCCAGGCCTACAGGGGGAGAAGTTAGGGGGTGACCAGGCCAGCAGGGAAGCAGTTAGGGGGCCATTAAGCCAGCAAGCAGAGGCAGTTAGGGGTGATCAGGCAGGCAGGTGAGCGGTTAGGAGTCAGTGATCCTGGATTGCGAGAGGGATGTCCAACTGCCAGTTTAAACCCCATTCTGCAGGGGTCCCAGATTGGAGAGTGTACAGGCCGGGCTAAGGGACCACCCCCAACCTGTGCATGAATTTCGTGCACTGGGCCTCTAATAAATATAAATGTATATTTATTTTTATATTACATAAATTACTCCTAACCGCTAGCCTGCCTGCCTGATCACCCCTAACTGCCTCTGCTTGCTGGCTTAATGGCCCCCTAACTGCTCCCCTGCTGGCCTGGCTAACATGCAAAGTGTGCCCTCAGGAGTTTGATCGCTCGCTATGAAGTGCACTGACCACCAGGGGGCAGCGCAGAATGAAGGAAGGGCCGGGCCAGCAGCTGGAAGGAAGGCCCTGGCCAGCAGCCATAAGGCCCAGATTGGCCCTGATCGCTGGCCAGGCATAGGGACCCTACCTGTGCAAGAATTTCATGCACCAGGCGTCTAGTATCATATAAGTGAGAAACAGATGCCTTAATGAGTATCATCCTCTCTATTGGTACTTTATTCCCCTAAGGCAGTGGTTCTCAACCTGTGGGTCATGACTCCTTTGGGGGTCGAATGACCCTTTCACAGGGGTCACCTAAGACCATTGGAAAACACATATATATTTACATATTGTTTTTGTGATTAATCACTATGCTTTAATTATGTTCAATTTGTAACAATGAAAATACATCCTGCATATCAGATATTAACATTACGATTCATAACAGTAGCAAAATTACAGTTATGAAGTACCAATGAAAATAATTTTATGGTTGGGGGTCACCACAACATGAGGAACTGTATTAAAGGGTCGTGGCATTAGGAAGGTTGAGAACCACTGCCCTAAGGTGAATTTCTATGGCACAAATTACCCATTAGAAAAAAAGGCACAACTTCTTGCAAGACAATATCTGAATATAGGACAGTGATGGCGAACCTTTTGAGCTCAGCGTGTCAGCATTTTGAAAAACCCTAACTTAACTCTGCTGCCGTGTCACATATAGAAATTTTTTGATATTTGCAACCATAGTAAAACAAAGATTTATATTTTTGATATTTATTTTATATATTTAGATGCCATTTAACAAAGAAAAATCAACCAAGAAAATGAGTTCACGTGTCACCTCTGACACGCATCATAGGTTCGCCATCACTGATATAGGAGGTGAAGATTAAATGGCTGAGAGCTTAAATTAAATTGCATCATCATTAAAGATTCTGGAGTTAAAAACAAAGTAATTAGATGACTAAGTATTTTCCCTTTATCAATATACCTAATGTGAATTGAGAGAGAAGAAAGAAGTATTAAAAATTTTGAGATTATGCAATAAAAACTTTTCTGTATCAGGAGAACCTAAATAGATGATGATATACAAACTCTTTTAGGTATATAAATAGCTCCTTTACACCCAACTTTTTCAGGAGTTTGTGCATGTGCATGACTCTTTAATGCACATATTATATATATACTTAGTCTTTAAATTACAGTAATTTGCAGCATAAGAGGCAGTTTGAATAGACCATCATCCTTAGGTGCCATAGGAATAAAAATATATTAATAATTTCAAACCATATGCACAGTTGAGTCTGTAAAATCTTATTGCTAGATTTGCTTAGTTGAAAATCTCTTCCTCTTTTTTTCTCTGTGTCCTACATAATTCCACAAAATAATCCTTAGATTTGGATGCCCAGAGTGATGGAAGTATCTTTCAGGGATTAGTTGTTAGGTTTTTTTGTGTGTGTGTGTGTGTTTTTAAAGAATAGTTTATTGATTTTTAGAGAGAGAGGAAGGGAGAAGAGAGAAACATTGATGTGTGAGAGAAACATCTATTGGCTGCTTCCTGCATACCCAATACTGGGGGTCAAGCCTGCAACCCGAGCATGTGCCCTAACCAGGAGTCACACCAGCCACCTCTTTGTGCATGGGACAATGCCCAACCAACTGAGTCACACCAGCCAAGGCTGGTTGTTAGTTTTGACCTAATTGTTGACTGAACAGTACAAGATACAACTTGACAAGACATCACAAAGGGAACAAAACACAAATGTACTCACAACACCGATAACCCCAAGAAAAGTGCCCACCAGAGAAAAGATAATTAGGAGAGAGAAAAGAGAGCAAAAATGTTATTGAGAAAAGGAAAAAAGGTAAGAGAGAAAAGAAAAAGAAGAAAAAAGAAGGGAAAAATATACATATATGGGGAGAAAACTCCACAAAACAAACAAATAAAGCAAAAAATGCAAACAATAAACACCCAGAAAAAAAGGGGGGGGGAGCAGAATCTGTAGAGGCAGGGCTTATATCTAGAAAGTAAGGTAAAGGAATTGAATGAGTAGGGGAATGGCCTTTGTTAAGTATAGAGGAGGTAGAAAGAGAATGAGTGGATAAGAAGAAGAGTAAAAAACAAAATAATC
>NW_006289558.1:13162-14722 GCF_000327345.1 Myotis davidii | reverse complement strand
CGAGAGGGCAGTTGGAGGCAATGGGGCTGGCAGGGGAGCAGTTAGGTGTCAATCAGGCTGGCAGGGGGAGTGGTCAGGGGGTGATCAGGCTGGCAGGCAGAAGTGGTTAGGGCCAATCAGGCAGGTAGGCAGGTGAGTGGTTGGGAGCCAGCAGTCTTGGATTGTGAGAGGGATGTCCGACTGCCAGTCTAGGATTGAGCCTAAATGGGCATTCGGACATACCTCGAGGGGTCCCAGATTGGAGAGGGTGCAGGCTGGGCTGAGGGCCACCTCCTGCCCCGCCCACCCGTGCATGAATTTTGTGCACCATGCTTCTAGTCAGTAAATAAAAAGATAAAAAACATTTTTTAAATTTATCTATCTATAAATTCATTAATTTTTGGAAAAGGAGAATAGAGGAGAGAGCAGATAGGCTTGAGTTTAGTGAGTGAAACTAATTAAGCATTAGGAGAAGAAGAGAGCAAGAGAGGAAAGGAAAAACAAAAGCATAAAAAAAATGGCTAGCAAAGAAAGAGAAAAGAGAAGGGTGCATGCACTTGGAGCAGGGGAGAGGAAATTAGATATATGAGTAAGCCAACAGAGACTACAATAATAATAACACATCGATAAAGCAGGTAATGAAGATGAATTTTTAACAAGGGGTAAAAAGAAAGAGAGAAAAACTAAGGGACAGGAGAAGAGAAACAGGTTGAGAAAGGAAGAAGTGAGGAAGAAAATGGTGGAAAAAGAGAAAAAAGAAAAAAATAATGATTAAAAATAGAATGAAGAAAAATACTATAAAAAAATAAAAGGTTAAAAAAGTAAAAGAAAGAAAAAGATATTTTTAAGTAAAAGATAAAAAATAAAAAAGTATAATGTCATTCGCTTCAGCCAAGTTTTAATGTCCCATGGGGACTGGTTTAAGATCCCTCTCTACTGCTCTGTCTGCCACTTCTCAGTTTCCTGTTAGATAGGCAGCAGTGAGTTGAAGTTCCTAGTGATCTCCCTGTCCGCTGTGTCTGTCTCCACAGCCTTGGTTGCAGGCAGGCAGGAGCAATCTGCCCACTTTGTTTGTCTTTCTGCTTTCAGTCTTATTTACACAAGCATCTATTTATGACATGGGCTTTAGGTGGGGGTGTTGCTGTATTGGTTTCTGGGACCAAATGGCCCCTCAACCCAGTCCCATTCATGGATGGAGTCTCTTCTCAGAGTGTCTGGTTAATAGCTCACTCTCTACCATGGCTTCCTGGGGCTATTCAGATTCTTCATTTTCTCTGCAAAGCTCCAGGTTGAGTATGGCTGCACTAGTTGTCTGCAGGTGCTTCTGGGAGGGGCTGGCTCTTCAGGAGAAAAATAGCTGCTTAGGGTTGAAGGGTCTGGAATGTCCCAGTGCCAGATTACTGGTTACCTCTCCCTGTCCTGCTCCTCTCCACAGCCTCTCCCCAGCCTCCACAAAACTGCACCTCCACTGACATCACAGCCTCAGTGAGTGTTTGCAATGGAAAGGTCCTATTAACTGGGTTTAGTGAATAAAAGCAAGGAAAATATAAAGGCAAAAAAAAAATGTGCCACTGCAAGTCG
>NW_006289558.1:0-13132 GCF_000327345.1 Myotis davidii | reverse complement strand
CGCTCAGATCAGGCAGTTTTTCAGGATGCCTTTTTGGGTGCAGCCTCTAGGGCTGTGGACTTAGACCTAGATTCCACAGCTGCCAGCAGCCCTGTGGACCTCCCTTCCACAACCGATTGTTATGCGTGTCCCCAAGGGACATGGACTTGGTGCAGCACAGGTCCTTCTGACCCTCTCATCACAGTAGTTGTGCGTCTCTCTCCAGCCCAGATCCCCAATCTGTTCTCCAGGCATCCTCTGTCCTTTCCAGCCATGGATTGTCTCACCAGGTGTGTTTAACTTGCCAATTCTGGGTGGATGTTATTTGATTTAGTTGTTCCTTCTATCTGCTCCGTGAGAAGGCACAAGACATGTCTGTCTATTTAGCCACCATTTTGAAAAACAAAACAAAACAACAACAACAAAAACTTCTCTCACCCTTTTCTTAGAGAATACAGCCTGAACAATGAAAAGTGGGAAAAGCAATTTTGAGAAAGAAAGAAATTAAGGCACTAAGAATGAAAGAAGGAAGAAAGTAAGGGGCGGGGTAGGGGGGTGGGGGGGGGAGTGGAAAGAAGGAAGAAAGGAAGGAAAAAAGAATGAAGAAAGAAAAAAGGAAGGGAAAAATGGATGCAGAATATGGGCTAAAAACATATATGGGCTCTGATTTTAGAGGGATTCTGTCCATACCTAGGCTTTTGACTAAAAACAGCAAAGTTTAACATTCTATTGTGACTGTTTAATGATAGAAGGGAGATTTAGCAATGTATTCAAGGTCAAGAAATGTTTCTTTAAAAAATATGGATATGAAGCCTCCTTTGGCAAGCTCATTAACATAAAATGATATCTTTATTATTTGTCAGTGTATTTCTAATCAATTGCCATCTAATGCAACAATAATCCAGGTGCCAAGATGTAGAGGGTGCCTGGAAGAGCACCTGAGCAAGGGTTGTCAGCTGAGTCCAGTGGCGTCGGCAAAGCCATGTCTTGGAAACATAATTTGCCAAAAGGCAAGAATGTTGTCAGTCCTGACCTATAGCTCAGGTGCCAGGGGATGGGTGTAGTTATCTAAGTTCAGCCAGGGGCCAAGGGTGGATGCAATTATCAGGGTCCAGTCAGGCCTGACGATTCTGAGAAGCCACAAGAATGAAGAATTGCAGCTTGATCTTTAACCACGATTTCACATAATTTCCTTTGTCTTAAATTCTAGTAAAACTTCCTGGTATCATACTGTATATAATAAACATGCTGCACTAGCTCTGGATCATTGTCTCTCCAGCTGAGAATAGTGTCCCACCTGGTCCCAGCTTTACCCACTGTCTCTGTGTCTGTCTCTTTCTTTTTCTCAATCCCCAGTAGCCCCTACTCAGGACTCATTTGCTCTCTAGCCATGCTGGCCGTGGCTGGAGAACCCCCATACCAAGATGAAGTATTGTTTAAATTGTGAAACCAAACCTATAGTCAGACATGCCGTTAATAATGCAAATGTATTTGTGAATAGCTAGGAAGACAAATTTATTTATAAAAACAGATAGTGTCAGGAGAAGGTTAAAATATATATGCACCACATAGATGAAATAATTGTAATCAGGACGGTGGAATTACCACAATTGGAGAATTTCACTGAATAGCTGAATTTCATGTATAAAACAATCAAATTTTCTGCCTCATTCAGTCTCAGCAGTGTTCATTTTTTGATATCCTGATTAATTTAAACCATGGTTAATTGAACACTGAAATATTTGGGATACTATAGACAGGAACACTCTACTATGGACAATTTCCACCTAGTTTTAAGATTTAGAGGCTATGTAGGATAGAATGAGACAGGCAAGATAAATTATGTATTTTTCTAAATTTCTATCAGGGAGGTAGAGGTTTTATTTGTGAAGATATAAAGGAAGGGGCTATAAAATGCTAAGGTTAAAACATTTGTTTGAAAAGAGGAATATAAATAGTTATGAATGAATTTCAATGTTCATTGGCAGAATAGATTTCAGAGTTCCAAAGTTGCAATCCTGCCCTGACCGGTTTGACTCAGTGGATAGAGCGTCTGCCTGCTGACTGAAGGGTCCTAGGTTCAATTCCAGTCAAGGGCATGTACCTTGGTTGAGGGCATATCCCCAGTAGGGAGAGTGCAGGAGGCAGCTGATCGATGTTGGTAACTATCCCTCTCCCTTCCTCTCTGTAAAAAATCAATAAAATGTATTTTTTTAAAAATCAAAGTTGCAATCCTGAGCTAGGCTTGCATTCATGTGGTATTTTCTTACAAAGGGAATTTGCCTGTTCAAATGCATTTTAAAAACAGCCCATTCTTTTCATTATGATAAATTAGAATTTTTTGTAGTAAAACTGCTAAAATGAATTAAAATTAGAAGTGGTTTTATAAAACAACTATGTATATTTAGACATTATTTATTGATTCTCAATTTTCAGATCTAGTCAGATAATTTAAAAACACTGGTTACTATAACCTATACATTTCCCCACTGCACCCCATGTCCCCATCCCTTTAACTAAATTGCTCAGTAGCTCTGCATTGCTGTCAGCAGACAGCTGACAATATTTTCACAATATAAATAATGGAATGATGATATTCTCATGGTATAGGTACTTAATGTTGATGAGATGAATGTCATAGGACAAGTTATTTCTTCAGGTAACATCATATTTTCTTTTGAACAGAATGTGGAAGCCAGTCCCACCCAGATATCTACCCCTAATATTGGAGCAATATATTGGTAGTTAGAATTGTTGATGGTAGAAATGGGGTCCTTCCATGGAGTTGCAAAAAAAGCATTTCGGGACCCACCTATGCGAAGATGAGATGTAGTGGTAAGATTAATTGGGGTAGAAATAGAAGACTGCCCCCCCACCCCCAGGTTCCCAGTGTCTCGTCTCCTACCGTCCCACTGTGGTAGAAGTCCCATCTTCTCTTCATCAAGCCCAGAAGAAAAGCCAGAGTCCAGAAATTGTACTATTGATTCAGTTCAGTTTAGTCTCTGTCCCATTGAAATAGTTTAGCCTTTGTTCCTGGCTGTGCTCTGGCCAGGACTCTGTTCCTTAGCCAGGCTCCCGCTTGGAGCCCCCTTGGAGTTGTGTGCTTGGGGCCCGAATGTGCAAACCAACAGGGGAACAGAATGAAGGGGCGGGTATTACCGGGAGGAGGAAGATCTTGCCTTTCTTAGGTTTATTGTATGATCTCTGACTTGGGAAGGCCCAGGCGGTTTTTCAATCAGTTTCCCAGTCCTTTGAGGGCTTGTGCTGGACCTTCCCCTTAACCAATCATTTCCTGGACCGTCAGGGATTCTGTATCTCTTATCCAATCCGATCCTTTTCTCAGGCTAAGTACCTCCCCTTTATGGTCGTCATCTTGGCTCCTATTGAGCATGCCTCAAAGTAGAAGGACCTTCCCTGCACCCAGCAGAGGATTTTCGCTGCTGTTTTATCCCTACCCCTCAGAATCCCAGCTAATGGCCAATAACATCCTTCCTGCACTTTAGGTCCCAAGTGGGGAAGATGCAGTGGTCCTCTGGAGAGTCTGAATGCTGCAACTCCCTAGTGAAGCAGGCTTATTGTCCAAATCAGCTCCCTGGTTTATTATGTTTAATGTCTGATTCCTTTTCCTTCCTCTCTTTATTAATATTTAGCTAGCTACCTATGCTAATAGGATTACAAGCCTTAAAGATTTGTTCATTAAAGCTATCAAAAACGAATTCACACAATTCTGAGCCAACCCTTTGCTACTATTATCATTTTAATGGCGATATAACTAAGGTAAACATTTATCGGTAACAAAATCTGTTTTATGACATGCCCACATATGTTGTCTTTTAATCCTCATGACCCTGCACCAGCGGCAAGTTTTCCTGATTGGATTCAATCATCATTAGACACTCCAGAGCATCTGAATTGTTGAGACAGGGATTGTGAGGACAGTCTGAGGTCTGCCAGTGCTTATTATGGAAATCATCAGCAAGATAAGAGATAGAAAACTAAAAGGTGATAAATCTTGCTGTTTCCATCTGAAATAATTATTCTACAAAAAGCATGAGAATATCAAATGTTAGATCCAGAAGTAACCTTGGTCTATCCAGGCTAACATCCTTAGTTTACAGGTAAGGAGCTATGGTGGTTCATTGATTATTCATTCCAAGATCACACAGCTAATGACGGTATATTCTCTAGGATCCCAAGTCAAAAGCAGCATGGCTGTAAGTGGGGAAAATGAGAAGTAGATGAAACAGTTCATAAGACTATGTTAAGCCTCTGATGAAAGGACATTAGAGGACGCAGTGAAAAAGTAAGAATGTGTGAAACTTAGAGAAGGTAGTCAAAGGGTCGTATCTTTGTTAAGTACATGCCATCACCACACCATGCATAGTTGTCGCTCTCCAGTATTAGAATCTGGCTACAGATTATCCCAAGTCCTATGGTCTGTGGTTTTTCTATTTCTGTGACTTTCTGGTGACTTACAGGCTGTGTGTGTGTGTGTGTGTGTGTGTGTGTGTACATTGACCATTGACCTCATTTATTTATCCCAGCATAATGACAACAGATTGAGAGTTATAAAAAAGAAGGAAGTCATGAAATATGTGATAACATGGATGAACCTTGAGGACATTATGCTAAGTGAAAAAGCCAGTTACAGATGGACACATTTCCATGATTCCACATATATGAAATATCTAAAATAATCAAACTCTTAGAAGCAGAGAGCACAATGGTGGTTTCCAGGAACTGGGGGAAGAGGAAAATGGGGAAATGCTAACCAATGGATATAAAATGTTAGTCATGAAAGATGAATAAATTTTAGAACTCTGTACATGATTGTGGTTATAGTTTACACTACTGTATTGCACATTTAAAAATCTGTTTGAAAGAGGAGGTCTTATATTAAAAATAAATAAATCTCTTGCTTCTAATATCAAAAAGAAAGTATTCAAATTTAAGTATGGCTCAAAAAGGAAAACAGTTAACACAATTATTTAAAAAAAGAGTTAAACTGCTTTAGGTATTTTACCGATTACCTTTCCCTTAATTCAACCATAGTTTCAGCTGAAGAGGTTATGAAACAGACAAGTGCTCCCTGTTCTATTTATTTTCCATTTTTTGGTTTTTGTAGGAATTCATGGAGTTTTCTAATATCTGCTGCAGGAAGATAATGAAACTCGTGGTTTGGGGCAGTAGAAGAACCCATGGAAGGAAGTTTCACATTTGGTGAGGCAAATAGAATTTCTTTAGGGCTTACTGCTTTTGAAAACTCTTTAAAAATTTGCTTAGTGGTTTTGTAGTGATCTTGTGACTTGTAGAGCATATAAAATATTAAAAAACTATCAGGGAACAGGATCAAAATTCTCTCTTAAATGCAGTCAGTGGCACTCTACCAACTAGCAATTCTAAGCTACTGTAAAATCAAAATTGATCAAAAGAATTACCATCCCAAAGTGTTTATATCTTTCTCCTATCCGTCAGTCAAATACTTGTCTGTGTGTCCATGCATCCATCTAATGTTTATTGCATGCATGATTTAATGCTGTATGAAGTCCTAATGCCTTTTCAATATACTATGCTACAGAGAATGTAATAACTAATATGCAGAGCAAAATAAGTATGTTTTCAAGTCTTGCTGTGTTTGAAGTTTTAGTGCTGTATGCTAGAAATTGTTTTCATTTCAAGTAACACAATAATACATTACATTTATTAAAAATTCAAATATGCCTGACAAAGCAAAAGTATTCCAAGCTTGAGTATTTGGAGTGTACACTTCTAGATGGAAACATATACATTTCCATAGTTTTATGTCAATAGACTCATGTTGTATGTGCTGTTCTGCATCCAGCCTTTAGCACTTAATACATCAAGGAGAAAATTGATTCATCAGTATAGTTGTCCTAAAAATATCTTTGTGGTTACTAGGGAATGTACTTTTATCTTTGGTTTAATAGTCATATTCACATGTCAAGCAGAAAGAGAAACTACTTGTCTAGTAGTGAAAATTGTGAGGCAACTGTGGGGGATTTCCAATTTTCTGGTGGTTTTCTTTCTAAATTTCTGCTTTCTACTGGAGAAGAGTTGAAGAGTTAACATAGATAAAAGTGTAAGCATTGTTGACTGCACTGAAAAGTTAAAATTGCAATTCTCCTGATAGAGTTGTCACTGGGGAAAACACCACCTGAAGTTTATAGTGACTGACAAATTTGGTTAATACAGGCAATTCAGGTCCTTTGGCCATGAATTCTAAGGTGGATGAGAGTGGATCACCATATTCTTCATATTCTTTCTCTGTGGGACAGAATGACTTCACAGCTAAGTCTGTGGCTGAGGGACTAACCTCCTACATGTTAGAATAAGTGCCTCAGTCAAAGAGGAACCATTTGAAACCCAGCAGAGATGAGCACAAGTTATTTCAATACTTCTTCTCCTCTTTGCACAAGATTAATACTATTAGCATTTTACTAATATTACTTATATTGAAATTGTAATCATCTATGTATATAAAAGCCTAAATGACCAGAACACTGGAATGACCAGATGACCGGTCGCTATGATGTGCACTGACCACCAGGGGGCAGGCGCTCAATGCACTATAAACTATTGACATAAAACTGGTGGTGAGTGCACTCCCACAGCCAACCTCCCATGGTCCCTCACCCATCTGGCAGGTCCTGGCTGGCAGCCGGAATGCCCCGATTGGCCCTGATCCCTGGCCAGGCCTAGGGACCCCACTCATGCATGAATTTCATGCACCAGGCCTCTAGTTTTCTAATAAATTTCAGAAAATGGAAGAAGTTAGCTGGACCATTTCCTTCAATTTTATAAGCTCTCTTGCCTTTGCATAGTGGTGAAAATATGTGGATGAATAATTTCTATAGATGCCATGATTAATTATTTCATTATAAGTAGCTTATTGTAACTGGGCCTCCAGAACATGGGGAGAGAATGCAATTTCATTCACAAAGAAGATCGAATCAATTTTAACTCCGGCATCAAATGCTTTGAGTTGGTTGACTTTGCCAGCTGTGTTTGGTCCTGGGGAGAATGAGGTCTCATTATGCAACTTCAGCACCAAGTCCTAGCTTCTCAATGTTTGCCAAACCAGCCTTCTTCTTCAGAGGCCAGTCTCCTCCCAAAGCCCCGGAGAGTGTAAACAAAGCCCTTTCTCTCAGGGTTACAGGAAAAGCCAAGTCATCACCAACACAATAAAATAAACTGGTAAAGGAAAGAACCAATCAAACCTCTTTCATTCTGAGAGTTAAAGAAAGCACTTAGAAAACCGTATAGTCTGCCTATCCGAGGAGAAAAAAGGCCCCAATTAAATGGGAAGAGTACTCATTTTAAGCACTCTAAAAATGTTAAGATTTAAAAAATACAGTGCTTTACGTTCTGTAGAGCTACAACAAAGAATACACTAACCTTAATATTTACACACCAAGACTCTGCCAAGCCATTTCATAATGTACCTTAAATAAATTTCATGCTTTCTCACAAAAAGACGCCCCCTCCCTCCCTTGCTGATGGCCCGCACATTCCCAGGCATGTGAATTGTATAATAATTTTGAAGTTATAGTGAGGCTGGTAGCTTGAAGGTAAAGTTGCTGCCAATAATGTTGTTGCACCTGGTGCTCAGAACTGTTACTGCTGAATGGCTTATTTTTTATTATGATATTTTCTCCATATGATTTTGACTGAATAGACCACTTTTTTGTCAGGCCAGTTTCATCTACATTATCTGTGTTTTGGAAAGTGGAATTAACCACCTGTTAGTTCCATTTCTATTATCTTTACCTCTACAAAAAGCCATCCCACCCATCGTGCCCCTATATTCATTCTATTAAAACCTATTATTAGTAGTTTAATTAAGCTATTGATTGTGATATTTATTATATTAATTTTTCTACTTTTTTACATAGCTGCAGAAATTATTTTCTATTACTCTAGTCATATGCTGGAATTAGACTCCTTCTAAAACCTTATGAATAGCCCAGCCGGCATGGCTCAGTGCTTGAGTGTCAACCTTTAAACCACAAGGTCACTGTTTAATTCCCAGTCAGGGTACATGTCAGTGTGGGGCATGCAGGAGGCAGCCAATCAATTATTCTCCCTCGTCATTGATTGGCAAACATTCCACCTCTCTCTCCTTCTCCCTTCCTCTCTGAAATCAATAAAAATATTTGAAAAAGAAAAAAGAAACAGATTTTAAAAAACATATACAAAAACTTATGAATAGCTTAACTGGGGCACTGCCTACTGAAATGAGATAATGTTAGCAGAAACGCAGAGATTTTTCTTTAACAAAAAAAAAAAAGGATTTTAAGACCAGCTTAGGAAGGCAGTTAAAAATCAATTACCATAATTGTATTTGAATTATAAAACTTCCGAATTAAAACAGGGACTTAAGAGACTATCTATTTGCCCTGGCTGATGTGGTCAGTGGTTAGAGTGTTGGTCTGTGTACCAAAGGGTTGCAGGTTCTAGTAGCCTATACCCTAACTAATACATACCCTTTCGTCATAGGTTGGTTTCTCTAGGAATTGGAATCTGAGACTATGATACATGCATGTAGGAGGTTTGGTTTATTGGAAAGGGGTCTCCGTATTATGATGGATAGGGAAGTAGGGTTTAGCAAAGAAAGAATGTGAACCACACACAGTGATAATAGAAGCTACTGATTATTCCAGGGGAAGCTCTGAATCTGAAATGTCCTTTCTTGTTGAAGCAAGAAGACTAGACATTTGTACCTCCAGATTGGCCAATCAGTACATGCAGATTGTCCCTGAGGAAGAAAGGAGAATATGAGTAAGGATACTGTCTTTGGCTGAGAAAAATACATGGCTATTTTCAACAAGTGTCAGGTGAGAGCCGAGAGCCACCAACATGTCCAACAGTTGGGAATGCACATCTCAACCCTGAAGGTAAAGCTGAGTAATGACAGTACTCACTTCAGTCCACTCCTGCCATAGCTCTGACCCACTTGTTTCAAATAAGTCTTTTGAACAGTAAATCCTGGATCCTAAGTTTATCTCTTTCCTTGAGGAAACTTATAGGAAGTAAACAAAATTTAGTCCCAACCACTGCAGCTGGTCTCAACATTACAGCTGATTGTCACCATGCCCTCCTGTATCATGTTGTCTCAATTCTCCTCATTCTCAACTTATACATCTAATAGTCTAGCAGACTTTTGCTTTAGCACTTGTCCCTTGGTCTAGGGAGCACCAAGAGATGCTCCATGGATCACTGGGGCACAAAACATACAGTTCTCTGCATTCCTAACATCCCTACCTCCAATGGATGATCAGGGTTAATTACTCCTGGAAGGATGGTGACTCTTTTTATTTTCCTGTCACTTAGCACAAGGATCCCTAGTGACTAGATGACAACTACAGCCTACAGTTTAGTGAGACTTTTGCTGTGTCCTTTGGTGGAAGTGTTTCTGATTGAAAACCAGGAATTGTAAACATACAGATACTAGTGTTGTGCAAATAGAAGGTGTAAATTTCCCAAGGAGGTCAATGGGAATGACAATAAGAAAAAACACTTCTGCTTCCACTCATATGTCTCTGGCCTCATCTATTCTTGCTGGAAACTAAACAGCATTTAATCATCTTTGATGTAGAAGAGATGGTGCATCCTAGAGGAGGGTGCTCTATTCTTACTGAACGAGGGCTTCATTTGCACTAGGCAATCCGTGTGTCTATCAGGCTAGCAGTTTCTGGGTGTGATAAGTGATAGAACCAATGTTTTCCATGGTCATATCCCATCACAATCACCTCCTTTGCTGAAAAGTGTCCCTTGGTCTAACATGATATTTTATGGGATTCTTTGTTGGTGCACCATACACTGTAATGATGACTAAGTCAAATTCCTACCTGTGACATTTCTAGTCTAGATAAATAGTGTCCTTTCCAGGGTCGTGGATTCCAATGTAATCAACTTGCCACCAATGTCCTCAAAAAATGGTGGTAGGTCAAGAACAGAGTGTGTATCTATGTTGCTGGCACACTGGATATTAGCTGGCAGTCGCTAGGCCAGCCTTGGTGGGTGGGAGTCCATGAAGAGCTTCTTCTATGAAATATTCTTGAATCCATTTATGTATCAATTGTGTTGTTGAGAGAGCTGACATCAACTGGTAAAGTCGTTCTATATATTTACTAGTATTTATTGCTTCTTCCTTGTTGGCTACTTTAACATATGATACAGGATATTTACTCTATTTCTTAGGTCTACACACGTCTCACCACCAGATTATTTTGTACCACATCTTCTAATGTTTTTCTTTCCAGCTCCTAATCAACCAACAAACCCATTCACTACTACCCAGGAGGTTTTTTGTTTGTTTGGTGTGTGTGTGTGTGTGTGTGTGTGTGTGTGTGTGTGTAAAACCTTAGGCCACTTCTGTTCCCTCCCAAAATTGAGGCGCAGGTGCACCATTAGAAGCTCTGCTCATAGGAAGGGTTTCTTCTGACTATGCCCCCATTAAGGTCTTCCTTGAATGTGGCCATAGTCTATTTTTAACTTGCACTCAGTTTTTAGCATCCCCTACAATCAGCCACCACCGAATTTCTCAACAATGCTGGATCCTGTCTCATCTGCATATTCCCTATCACTTATATAATTGGGGTATCTACCAGGCCCTCCTGATGAATATATTCAGCTGATAGGTGTTCTAGCCTTATACATATTTCCACTTGAGCATATCCACCTCTCTGAGCTTTTTTACCCCTTTTTATATCATCTGCCAGTGAGCACCAGCTGCAAGAGGTGTGGTAAGCAAGATTATACAGAGGGAGAAGTTGAACTCTGGTAGAGTTGCAGCAGAGGTTTCAGAAGGTCTTACTGGGAGCTCTTGAAATGGGATGGGTATTCCGAAGTATCTACCTGGAAATGAAAGGGATTGGCCTTTATACCTCTGTGACTTGGATGTATACTGTCCCAAGGGAAGGGATATGAACTTGGACAAGGCAGCTTCCTTTTGATTGAAGACAATTCCCAAAAGGGTTCAGCTGAGATATTGTAGAACAAGCATGTCAAACTCACGGCCTGCAGGCCACATGCCTCGTTTATTTGGCCCATGTTAGCCTTTGAGTTTGACATATGTTATAGAACATCAACACTCCCAGCAATCCAGAATGTGTTTCAATCCTGAAGGGGTTCTGGGCTGTTTCCCACAGCACCCAGGACACCGATATCCACTACACTGTGAGCCAAGCTCATCTCTAACATCATGCCAAAACCATTCTCTCCTGACTGCACATGTTGCTTTCCCATCTTGGGTCTTCCCCATGCAGCTAACTCAAACCTCCTCAAAATAGTTCAAGTATTTTCTCTTTTGTCTTTCCTGACCTCCATTAGTCTATTCTGCTTTACTGCCTCTCCTTTTTTTTGCTCCCATAGTAATGCTTATTATCATTTTATCACATTATATTGGAACAATTTAAACCCACATTAAATAGGAAACACCTCGAGGGCAGGGACTATGTGTTATTCTCCTAATTTGACATGTTGCCTGGCATGTAACAGGCACTCCTCCAATGTGATTTATTAAAAGTGTGAGTAAGTGAAGGAGTTAATAACTTAGTGAATGTTCACATACACTCTCATTTTTTTTCCAAAATGAATTTGAGGCAGCCAAGTTCCCAAAACCCAACATACTGCAGCTTATGGAATAGTAGCTCAAAATATGCAAAACCTGGCAGAAATGCATGTCTCACTCTATGGAATGGCACACTATTGGGGTATAAATATGAGTCTTGGAAAAGCCCTCATTTCAATGCTACAGATACCCAGATTGGTGACAGCAGGGTATCTTCTCACAAGGACAAGAGATCCCAGCCAATAGCACTTTCAAGAATGTGTAAGCAAAGAGTTAACAGTCTCACAGCTGCCTTCCATTGGAGGTGTTAATGAGGTGACAGGGGGAAAGATTTTAAAATAAAATTGCCTTCACTCATTCCAGTTACATTCCAGTACAATGGGAAGACTGGAATCTCTCTCCACTTATCCTCTCTCCCTACCCCCCACTCTAATGAGGACTGACCTTAGCTCTGTGGTTGCATGCCTTAAAATGGTCCACTAAGAATTTGGAACTGCCCACTTAGCTTCCAAACCTCAGGTTGCTTTGGGAAGGTTACTAAAATTTGGTTACCAAAGATACTTGGGTTAGAGAAAATTATTCAAAAAATAATGAGTGGTGAGACAGAGCTGGGATGTCATCTGTGCGAGCGATCAGAAACCCGAGCATGAAGTCATCCCAACGTACCTTCTGCTTGTTTATTTAGAAATTCTCTGTTTCTGTGGCATGAATCAGAAGTAAAGAACATTTTAGAAGGAAAGAATCCCTAAGACACGGTCCTGACAGAGTCTTTGCGAAAGGTCTCAAACATGGCCAAAAGACAAGATCGTCATTCCAGCTGCAAGTTTTCAGCATCCCACAGTACCCGTCACCCTGTCATAGAAAAGTTCGAGATAAAAGGAAGCTGCAGTAGGTACGTATTGCTGGAGGCATCAATGATTTAACAAATTGTCAGCATCCCACAGTACCTGTCACCCTGTCATAGAAAAGTTCGAGATAAAAGGAAGCTGCAGTAGGTACGTATTGCTGGAGGCATCAATGATTTAAATTTCTAAGGAAACTACTCCTTCAAAGATGAGGTGAGTGAGTCTCACTATGAAACAGAGAGAAGGCCATAGTCTAAGGAGTTCCAGAGACACGTTTACGTGAATTGGGCAAGCAATTCGCCTCACTGAATCTCAAAATTATCAGCTATTGTTCCTACCTCGGTGGGTTATTATTGCAAGGCTTAAATGTGGTAAGATGCAGGAAATATTGAACACAACACGTATGAATATTATTGTAATAATTATTGAGGAGGAGGAGCATTTGTCTAGGAATTCTCTATTCATGATAGAATGCATATGCCATTTGTGTTTATAATACTAAAAGATCTCTATGAGTAGAAAAGGCTATGTACTTGATTTTCTCAGGACTAGTTATAAACAAATATGGGGAGAAATACTAGTTGTTCAACTAGAATGCTTCATTCTATTGAGAAATTACTTCATCTCTCTGCCTTAGTTTCCTTATCGATAAAATGGTATTCATAAGATCTACCTCAGAGGCTTTCTATAATATTTAAACAAGTTAGCAAATATA
>NW_006289557.1:2478193-2478502 GCF_000327345.1 Myotis davidii | reverse complement strand
TCAGGCTCCACTTATCATTGAATGCACAAATTTAAAAAAAAAAAAAGCAATTGATCCTGATTATTAAGGTGGAGAAAAGGTTGGTGCTACACAACGCAGGCAGGAAATAATTTGTCTGAAAGGCATAGGTTCCTCCAGTAACCCCTTATTTCTTCTATAATCAGGGATAAAGATAATAACCCAAAACAAGCAGGAATCAAGGGGTTCAGACCCTCAAAATAAGGGTTTAGGAAACCTCCCTAGGTAAAGTACCTACCAGGTAAAGATAAGGTGCTGACTCAGAGCACAGGCACAAATGATACTGTAGGA
>NW_006289557.1:2474244-2478152 GCF_000327345.1 Myotis davidii | reverse complement strand
TCAGGCTCCACTTATCATTGAATGCACAAATTTTTTAAAAAAAGCAATTGATCCTGATTATTAAGGCAGAGAAAAGGTTGGTGCTACACAAGGCAGGCAGGAAAGAATTTGTCTGAAAGGCAAAGGTTCCTCTAGTAACCCCTTATTTCTTCTATGATCAAGGATAAAGATAATAACCCAAAACAAGCAGGAACCATGGGTTCAGACCCTCAAAATAAGGGTTTAGGAAACCTCCCTAGGTAAAGTACCTACCAGGTAAAGATAAGGTGCTGACTCAGAGCACAGGCACAAATGATACTGTTAGGAAAGAAGCCATCCATGAATACCAAGCACAGTATTGTTACCAGTGACAGAAAAGATGACTAGAAGCTATTCAAACTATTTTCCTGTGTTACTTATATATTCATAAATTGACATTTTCTTCCCATGTATTAATTACAGTAACTTGTATTACCTTTTTAAACAGATAATCCATACACTAATTATGGATTAAATCAATGATTTAACATAATAATGATCTGATCTTTACTTGTATGGCCAGATACCAATGTTCTTTGTTAATCAGAAATTTTATTAGGGATACTAGAGGCCCAATGCACAAAATTTATGCAAGAGTCGGCCTTCCTTCCCCCGGCTGCTGGCACCAGCTTCCCTCGGGCACCTGGGACCTGGGCTTCCCTTGCAGCCCCAGTTTCATCCAGAAGGTCATTCGGTCTAATTAGCATATTATACTTTTATTATTACAGATTCCTACAACCAGAGACTTGAAGAATCCAAGCTGCTTTCATCTTAAGGCTCTACCATTTATTGACATCAAAGTTCCATTGTCCTCATCTAACTGGTAGCTGGGTAAAGAGCAGGAGAAATTGAAAGATTGTACACCTCATATTTAAATAATTCAGCCTTCAAGGATACTCACACATGACCTGCTGAGAAATGGGAAGGCAGAGGCACTTATTTTTTCTTAGGTGGCTTTCCTAGAACTAGGTGCATGATCGGCTATAAATCCCAGTGTAGAAATGGTGTATTGCTACAACATTCCCGTTGTACCCCCTGGGCACATTACACCTATTTATTTAGCATTTCAGCCTCGCCCTTGGCCCATACAAGTTTTTTTGTGCTACCTCATAGGCTTACAAACAAATGTCTTCATGCTAAAACCAATGGAGTGAGTTCTGTTGTTTGCAGTTAAGAACTCTGAATGATTCATGACTCAAAGGGTGAACTATTGTGCATAGTGGTGATTTATGGAAGGAGATATTTTCAAGCAGTGGAACTCTCAGATAACTTTAAAAACAAATTCAAATTTTGTGGAATTTAAAACCCAGTTATTAAAATAATAAACAATGAGGGGAAAAGACCACTCCCTTCTCAAGAAAAATCATTTCAGGACAGTCAGGATCCATTTTCCTCATGAACTCCAGATGTATTCTTTTCAGAGATATTTTAATTAATAACCTTTGACAATAACTCTATTTACCTAGCTTTTAACTTGTTTTGTCCTTGCACACAGATTGCTATAAATCTAATTTCTTTCTATCTCAATTTGGTTCCACTATAAATAAATCTTTTGGAATATCACATGTGCTGTTAATCCAAGCTTTCTATTTTGTTTTAATTAACACAATGATATAGCTGGGAAGAACTTTAGAAGCCACTGATTCAATTTCTTCAAATTATAGAAAAATTGTGACCTAGACAGAAAATATTAATTATCTATGGTCAGTAATGTTTAGTAAAGCTTAGCCCCAAACCCCAATCTCTTGGCATCTAACTCAATGACTTTTCAATACCCCTCTTAAATTCACAGTTCCTACCAGGATAGTCATTACTTTGTAATTCTCCAATTATGAATGTCACATTATGATCCATATTCTCTCAAAGGCACAGAACCTAAGATTAATAATTAATGCAAAGTTAAATGGCTCTGTGTTAAAAGGTGTTATATGAAATAGTTGCTAAAATATAACATTCAAAAGCTTTCCCTTACTTGGGTTCAGGTTTTGATTATTCTAAATTTCCCTCACCCCATTAACTCTCTTCTTGCATTCTCATTGTCATAGTTAAATGTATTGTGTCAGTATGAAGAAGCAAGCTTTCCCACTAAATTAATTAGTCTCCATAATGTTTTTTAAACACATTTAATGTATTCCTAGGAGTGACTTTGGTTACATTTTGTTGACAGTCATCAGGGTCTATCATGCATAGCTAATTCCAGAGATATATTAATTATCCCACTTCGATAGCATGCCCAGATACATCAATATTCCTTTTCTCAGAAAATTGCTGTTTTCATGAAAGCTATTTATTAAATGCTTTCTCTCAGAACATGAATTCCTGTCCTGATCTTATGCACTGCTAATTGAGTGATACAACAAACCATATTTAAAGTGAATTGAGTAATAGAGATAATACAGCTAACTACATTTAAATGTGGTTAGTGATCATTGGAACAACAAAAATCGAACTGGAAGGTAAATCAATAATCAACCAAAAGCAGTCCTTTTCCTGGACATTCATTGGTATGTACCTCATCCCATTGTATCAGCTTTGTCCCCCAAATGTTTTGCACAAGACACTTCCTTCAAATGAAAATAAACAAAATCTAATATTAAAAGAGGTAAAAGTAGAGCTGCTCTGCTGGAAGTGCCTGCTTGAATCCTCTCCTCAGTTCCCATGCTGGACCTTGATGGCACTAAGAGGAACACAGAGGACACCAAGGAACACAATTTGAAGGTGCAAGAAATGTAACATTGAAAAGCATCTTAGAGATAACCTTGTCTAGAATTAAAAGCAAAGGAACTTAGAATAAATAAAATCAGCAGCCATGAGCTTATAAATACACCATAAACAGTTAGCGCGGTACCCTCTTCTGTTACACTCTTTGACCATGTGCTCCAGACTAGACAAGAAAGAGCCCCTCTTGGTTCGTGTGCACTGTACTTCTGTTTTATTGATCACACAACATGAAATACTTGGATATGTGCCCTAACATAGTTAGTATTTATATTCAAACGTTGGTAGTTTGGAAATTTACTTCATCATTCCTTTATTAAGTGTTTACTGAGAATGGAGTAAGACTGTAATTAGGGAAGCATCAGATACAAGTGAGATTTAATGGGCTTTGGATTTCAACGATATTGCTACTAAAAAAATGTGTTGCTCAATGCCTGATAAATGCTAAATGCTAAAAAGAAATGATTCCTGAAACTTCTATAAACAAATCTTTTCATAGTCTTTAGTCATACATATGACCATTCATTGTATTATGTTTAAGAAGTGTTTACCAATTGATAATTTTGACCTAGGTTTATGTTAACTTTAGTAAAGCAAGTTCTGTAACCTCTCAGGTAACCATCAACTTTGAATATCTTGGTAAATCGACTGCTTGTTTAGATTCCTATTGCCCCAGCTATGTAGGAACCCAATGTGTCCTTTTTGCTTCTTCATAGTCCATTTGCCTTTCCCCCAAGGTGGTGCCGCTTCACCTTACTTCAGGATTAGTTCTTTCTAGACTTAATGAACAATCCAGACATTAGTTAAAAGAAATGTAGGAAGCTTTGGCTTAGTACAAAAGAGACTCACACTCGAGTCAAATTGATTGCTGATTCATACGTCTCCACTCTAGTAAAAAAGACCCCTCTTGGTTCATGTGCACTGACTCACTTAACTAGACTCTTAATGTGTTTCCCGGTATCTGGTCCCTATGCTAAACCATTTCTTTTCCAAACACAACCTTAGTTGTTTGGACCCCAAGTCCAACAGTAAAGGCATGACAATTACTGGGACTGATTCTTGTGTAAAAGAGTTAGATAATCCTGTGAAGAAAAATCCTCAGCATCAAATATTTATGAGGAAATCATGAAAAATAATATTTTGACAAAGAACTTAAATAAAAATCAGCCTTT
>NW_006289557.1:2461321-2473765 GCF_000327345.1 Myotis davidii | reverse complement strand
GATAGAGAGAAACATCAATGATGAGAAAGAATCATTGATTGGCTGCTTCCTGCATGCCCCCTACTGGGGATCAAGCCTGAAACCCCAGGCATGTGCCCTGACCGGGAATAGAACCGTGACCTCCTAGTTCACAGGTTGAAGCTCAACCACTGAGCCACCCTGGTCAGGCAACAGTGTCTCTTTTTTTAAAGTAAACTCTAGAAACATAACACTTAACAATGAGGATAAACATAACAGGCCCAAACAACTGCTGAATATGGGTCCAGATCATTTGCTCCCCTGAAGTATGAAAAAATATATACTAAGAAGAGAGCTTAAGATTCTTTGAAGGATCAAGATAGGGATCTTCTGGATTCAGGAAATATTCCTTGTTAAACCAGCAATAACTCTTCTAGAAACTGTCCACACTATCTCCCAAGAGGTGAGCATTAGATCAGGTATATCTGAGGCCAGGGAACATGGGTTACTGCTCATAAGAAAGCCAAGACAAGTAGAAAAAACTTGCTAGGCTAAGACAATTGAAGGCAACCTCTAGTTATAATCACCTCTACCACTTGGAGCCTTACCTGAGGGTTCCCCAGGATTTTAGATCCTGCTTGCAAGATCTCTGAAGGTTTTAATGAGTCCAAAGTTAGGATGTTCTCCATGTATTTTAGGAGGAACTTTAGCTTGACACCTGATGTTATGTATCCATAGTAATTTAAATGTCCTATTGGTCCTTCTAAAGTCTTTCCCATAGTATAGCCATAGGAATTATTCCAACAGGAAAATTTGACCCTATATCAACAGGGTTTTGGAAGAAAAAAAATTATTGTCTTGAATCTGGCTAGGAATGAATGCATAAATTATATTCTTTAAAAGTTCTGGATTCATTTTAATTCAGGACTTACTAAAACATGGCAAAGGCAGTAACATAAAAATGATACCTACCAATTTATTTGAGCAGTACCTGAGCCATTGGAAGAGAAACAATATATTCTTTAATATGCATTAATCTTATCCTTCCTAAGTGAAAAGTAAGGGAGAAGGGACATCAGCCTCCTCTAGCCAAGTGAGGAGATCCAAAGGGAAGAAAAACACTTGGGAGACTGAGTTGCTTGCCAAAATGGGGAACTGGGATTTTTCCTTTGCTCCTGAAGGTTTACTAAACTCCAGATACTTATAAGCACATCATCAGGCTGAAGACATTTGTGGAGAGCTTGAAATATGTCTCCTGCAGGATGGGAGGGAGCATACATAATTTGGAAATTGGTGTCTGCATTTCAGTTAGTAATTCTGAAGATCAGATGCTCCTTAAAGCAGCTCTTGTTAGGCCAGGGCAAAGAAAGAGAGTATTAGGATGACAAATCTGCAGTTCTACTGCTGGGTGTGGTACGACTGATGGGCTTTCTGTTTGGCAAATGTATGTTAAGGAAAGTAGCTCTTTTAAAGGGAACCCACTTTATTGGGGAAGATGGTGAGGTAAATGGACCTCAGGGTATAAATGTGGTGAAATGTCCAAGTAGCACCTAGAAGAGGAAGCATTTGCAAAAGTCCTATCAGAAGTACAACACCACCACTCCCCCCCGCAAAAAAAAAAAAAAAAAAAAAAAAGAAAAAGAAAGAAATACATTTCCCAGATGTGTGAAAACTCATATGGTGGTTTTGGTTGGGCTTTCAAATAATCCAAAAATATAATGAATGGACACATCTGCAAATACTGAGGACACAAAATATTAAGAGATCAAACCATGTAGTACAAATCATATAAGGTTTTCTCACTCTCCTTTAATTCTCATCCCCTGCCCCCACCTCAGCAGAGTCAACAGGTTAAGGGGTTGGGAGTATTGAAAGAGCCAGACAAAGAATAAATAAAAAACTATAATGTCTGTCCCACTGCAGGTCTCTGAGCCACAAACTAGACCTCAACTAGAAAGAAGACCGATGCAAAGAAATAGACTGGAACTGTATTTTAATATCTTAAAATAAGTTGTAGTTATGAGATGAGACCTTTATAACTAAAACAAAACATCCACTTTCAGCCAAGATGGTGAAACAGATCATAATTTATAGTTATAACTAAAACAATAAAAAATAGGAAAAATATATGAAACAACAGTTTTTTAGATAACACAAGACAGTCATTCTTGATTAAGGAGAACACAAATAAGATAAGCTGTGCAATTGCCACCACTTTACAGTCCAGAGAGAGTGCCTTTCTCACAGCTTAGGGAGAACAACCATGGAAAAGTCCCCTCACTTAAGAGACAGACCTGGGGTCCCAGGATGTTAGACATCCAGATTTCTTAAGGCAGAGGACTGGAGAAGAAAGAGCTCGGATATCTGTGCAGAATCCTCTCAAAGTCTTCAGCTGAGTACTGATAATGCGTGTGTGAAGATGGGATGATTACAAAGCGTATGAGGAAACTTTAAGGAGTGATGGATGTATTCACTGCCTTGATTGTGATAGTGGCGTCATAGGTGTATAAATATGGCAAAATGTATTAAATTGCACACTTAAAATCTGTACATATGTTTAAATTGAGATAAAACCCAGTAAAGCAGTTTTAAAAATTGGGGAGTGGGAGAAGGCACTGAAAAGTGGTATATGTGCCCATAATCTATCTTTTCTTTTTAAGGAAAGGAAATTATGTAGTTAGAGGTAATCATAAGAGAAAATAAAGGCATACTATTTATACCCTCTTTGAGCTCAATTTATTCCATAAATTGGTTACAGCTACAAGTGGCTTCACACCATGTGCAAGTTATGGCTTCATAAAATAATTTACTGAGTCCCTCATTATATGATCTCACCTGTTTTTCTCCAGCCTTCTCCTTTCAGACACACTGCACTGCTTCCCTACTGCGTTCCACACTCCTGAACTTGGCATACCTTTAAATACGCATGACAGGAAGGTATGCCAGGAAAAGCAGCCACTTATTTGTTTTCAATTCCAACCTTTCAGTTACAAATCTGTAACTGTAATATTGCTTATTCTCCTTTTGCAAAATTTATCAAAGTCTCCTAATTGAATAAAAAAATTCAATTAAGCATTCTCCTAACATCCAAACCTGAGCATGCTGATGAGTGGAGTTCATAACCTTACTCTAATCCATCTTCCATTCCAAATTTCTATATTACATAAAAGTCCCATCATTCCTAGGGTCAAAATGATGAGCCATCTTTGGTTTCTTTGTTCCTCACCTCTTATATCAAATTGAACATACAGTTCTGCCAAATATTCTGCAAATGTGTTATGCAACAAGTATTTATTATGGGCTGATGACCTGCAGGCACTGTAAGAAGCACTGATATGAAAATGACCTCTACTATCAAAGGCTTAAAATATCAAAAGAATAATATTATAAGCAGACAAATGGCTAATATGCTACTGAATAAAGAGATGTCCATACAAGCCTGCATGTACAGTGTGTTCACACAGAATAAACAACTGTGTTGTAGAAGCTCACAGAAAGTTATGGCCATGTTCAATTATACAAAAATATGTTGTGGAGAAAGCTTTCAGCAGATATAGGTGAGGGTGAAGATGTCTGAAAAATGTAATAAGACAGTGTTTAATTAGTGTATGGCCCTAGGTGGGCAGGGTAGACTGAACAATAGGGAGGTAAGAAATTGATACATTTTAAGCAATACTATTTTAAGATTAATCCATAAAATTCATCAAGGTTTTCAAAAACACATTGGGGAGAAAAGAATTAAAACTAGAGATTAAAGTCTACTGGGAAAAATTTATCCATTATGTATATAAACTAAGATGGTTATAATAAGAATAAAAAAATAGGATATAGCCCACTGCATCTCATCTGTAAAGATACTGGTTCAAAGTCAAGCTCAGGTTAAAAATGAACACAGTGTGGGTCTCATTTACTTTACAATCTATGTCCATCAGCAAACCAATGAGTTAGGATTTTAGAAAAGTTTGTTCAAATAATTCTAAAGGCTATCACATGTAAGGCTGGTTAGAAGAGAGAAATGCAATGTACTATTGGTATCAATTAGCAAAATTCATAGTTGAAATAAAACACTATTCCCTCTCACAGGGATTTTATTTATTTATTTATTTATTTATTTATTAAATATATTTAATTGATTTTTTACATAGAGGAAGGGAAAGGGATAGAGAGTTAGAAACATCAATGAGAGAGAAACATTGATCAGCTGCCTCCTGCACACACCACCACTGGGGATGTGCCCGCAACCAAGGTACATGCCCTTGACCAGAATCAAATCTGGGACCCTTGAGTCTGCAGGCTGACGCTCTATCCACTGAGCCAACCTGGTTAGGGCAATGATCCATTTATTTAATCCAAGTCAGAACAATGATCTATATCAGTTATTCAGATATTTTCTAGCTCCGTAACCACACTCTGTATTCTGGGATTCTGGGCCTGAGACTGCAGACTTCTGCTTTGCTATCTTTTCCTTGACAGATGCCATCATCAATAGAGGGCACTAGGGAGGCTGCAAGTTGGAAGAGGAAGAGAAGACTGCTCCTTGCTTGTTTTGCTGAGGGACCTATCTGCCTTTGGTCCCTGTGAGTAGCACCCAAGCAACACTTTGTCCCGGTGATGGTAGCAGCACACCCCTCTCAGCTGGGTCATGGCCATGAGGCCCCTCCCTTGAGTCTCAGGGACACCAGCAGTGGAGCAGCAGAGGCCTGTCTTCTGAAGGCTGAGTTTTAGGACCACAGGACCTCTCCTCCCTTGTTCTTTTGTGTCCTCAGCTGTAGGGATGGCAGCAACTTCCAGCAGTTGCCACCTCTCTTATACCTTGGAATTCTTCTTTTACTTTTTTAATAGTTGGCACTTGTATACCTAATTAAAGTTATTTCTTAATCCTCTCTTTCAAATAACTGGTATGATTTCTGTCTCCTCTCTGGACCCTAATACATCAAGTCTCCTAAAACTCTCCTACTAATCAAATATTTAAAGAGAACTTCAATGGCCTCTTGCTAGAATATCTATTAAATACTAGAGGCCTGGTTCACGAAATGTGAGCAAAGGGATTGGCTCCCGCAGCCACGGCTTTGTCTGGAATGTCGTTCGGATGTCTGGTCTAATTAGAATATTACGCTTTTATTATTATAGATGTTCTTAGAAATTTACCCATTCTTAACAATTTTACTCTTACTTTATATACAATGCCCCTCACCCTACAAGAAAATACATTCCCTTTGGTTCCTGTACATATTGTTTTGGAATGCCTTCTTCCCACCCCCTACCCCCATTTTAATGTTTTTTTTAAATTTTTATTTATTTTTTATTATTATTTTCATTACCATTTATGCCCTCTATGCCCTCTTCTACCTCCATTCACCCCCCTAATGGCTTTTTAGATATCCGAGAATATGAAATCATCATTTCTTCACTATACATTGTTTCAAAATTTATTTTAGCAGTGCAAATAAGCCCCCAAATGTCTAGACACAGGGGGCCTTTTAGTAAATGACATATGACCAGGACCACCCACTTTCCTCAGCCACTTCCTTTTCAAAGCTTCCAGAAGGGTCTTTCTCATTCAGCTCAGGCCAGTCAGCCCCTGCTTAAAACCCTCAATGAGTCCTCACTTCTGTTTGCATAATCCCCCAGTTCCTCGGCTTCGTTAAGGCACACTCTGGTGGATGCAGGAGACATGGTGCAGTAGATATTGTCATATAGAGTCATTTCTCTAACTACAGTTTGCTCACTTTACATATGTATAATTTTCAAGATGAAATTCCCATCAATGTAGGGTAATGAAGAACAAAACGTTTGGAGCTAGAAGGCTCCAATTTCTAACAATGTATCTATACACAGTTTATTCACTTCTCTGACCCTTATTTTCTCATCTATAAAAATATTTTTTTCAAAACTTCACAGGGTCATTTTGAGGATTAAGGAGAGATGACCTATTCTGTTAAAATGCCATATAAACTGAAAAAGTCTTATAAAATAAAGTATTTTCTCTTCAAATTATTTTCTTTCTAGTCCTAACTTACCCAAAATTCTTTACATCATATCACTCCCTGAGCCTCTATATTTTCTCTAAATGCTTTCTTTTTGTAAACATCCATTATAAAACTACATTTTGAGCACAAATATATTACAAATAAGTGGAATTTTCCTGCAAGGAGCAGTTGACTTTTTGGGATGCCCCCTTCCTCTCTCTCTCTCCTCCTCTCTTTCTCCTCTTCTCTTCAATGTGGAATTTGGTGCATCATCTAAACCTACAAAATGACATCCATAAACACAGACAAGACGTTTATTTAAGATGAAGAGCTGTGTCCTACAAGTAGGGTTCCCAATGAAGCAGGTTCCCTGAAGATCTATATTGCTGTAATACATCTTAATTGATCACCGTCAGCATAAGTCATTTTAATGGCCTCATTATTCTAACCTTTCCCTGTTTAGAATTCTGAATTTTAAGAAGAACATATTTCATAAAACAGCTTTTACAAACATAATCAATGTTAGGGGAATACTTGGCTGCTTTGGTTGCCAATTCTATTTTTATACAGGCATTACATTATTTGGAGAAAATGTTTTTGATATTAAGAAGACATAAGCATTGGACTTAATCAATATTCAATTACTCTTATGTTACCCACTTGATATTCAAATTATTACATGATTTTGATGGTATATGGAGATCTCTTATGAATAGATTATCTCCTGAGCTCTCTATAGAGAGCTATATATGTTAAGAATGAGATGGTAAGAAAGTGCAGAATGCATTTCCATTTTACTATTTTAGGCACTGACCAACCAAAATTTAAAGCAATGAGAATTCTTAGTGGTTTTTCAACTATTTCAAATTTCTTCCCCCTAATACTGAAATGTCTTTAACTGCATCTCAGATGGAGCCATGTCTTGAACATGTCCTGGGATAGAGTTCATATATACTTCAAGATAATCAGTTTTCCTTGATGGGTGAATTCAAGTACTTCATTTAAATACTGAGCATCCATTAATATAAAGCTGTGATGGGGGACAGATTACATGAGTCAAGGTATTTGTAGCTCACAAGGAACCAAAGGAAAACTTGATACCCATGTCTATTACAGCAGTAATCACACCATACTACACATAAAATATTGTGCCTTTCCTCTGGATGTACTATAAATTTCATGAGAGTAGAGTCCATGTTTATTGATTTTCATAACCAGCACTGAATAAATGTTAGTTAATGAATGAATAACAAATGAGTGGGAGGCATAAAAACAATACAGTGTGTTTATATATATTTTTATATTCAACTCAAATAATCACTCTTTAACTTGTACATAATTCAACTAGTTTTATCTTATGAAAATATGCTGCATAAATAAATGTTCTTCATATTACCAAGGCTAATCTTTATGTATAGCTTATAATACACTCTTTTCTTCTACAAACTGAATACCCTTTGTCCCTTTGTGTGTTCTCTATACATGATAATTGGTTGACCCTTCACCACAATGATTATCTTCCTTTTGGCACACTTTACTTTGTCAACGCTCTAACTTATCTACACTAATAAAAGAGAAACATGCAAATTAACCATCACTCTGCTCCACCCACCAGCCAATCAGGAGCAAGTATGCAAATTAACCCAACTAAGATGGCGGTGGCCACGGAGCTGGAGCGAGGAGGAGGCTTGGGTTGCCCCCAGCGATGGGGAAAGCCAAACTTCCCACCTGCCCTGCCGGTCCTGGGCTCTGCTCAAGGCTTCAAAGTTTCAATTATAGAGGATAAATAAACCCCAGATACCTGCTTCCAGCTGCCCCTGGCCTCCGCTCAAGAAGGTAGGTGCTGAAAAAAAAAAGAAAAAGAAAAAAAGGAGAGGCTGGGAGCTTGGGTCACCAGGGGGGCATGGCCAGCCCAAAAACAGCCATCAGCCCCTCACCCAGGCTGGCCACACCCCTATGGCATAAGGGTCCCCACTGGGGGGTGTGGCCACCCTGAAAATGGCCCTCAGCCCCTTACCCACGCTGGCCAGGCACCCCAGCGGGACCCCCCACCCTGATCCAGGACACCCTTCAGGGCAAACCAGCCAGCCCCCACCCATGTACCAGGTCTCTATCTGTACTAATAATAGGGTAATATGCTAATTTGACTGGGAGACCTTCCAGATGTTCTTCTGGACAAAGCCATGGTGGCAGGGCCAAAGTAGAGGTTGTTAGAGGCCACGAGGGGAGGGCAGTTGTGGGTGATCAGGCTGATTGGGGGTGTGGCCATTGGGGGTAGGCAATCAGGCAAGCAGGCAGGTGAGTGTTTAGAAGCCAGCAGTCCTGGATTGTGAGAGGGATGTCCGACTGCCAGTTTAGGCCCGATCCCTGTAAACCGGCAGTAGGACATCCTTTGAGGGGTCCCAGATTGGAGAGGGTGCATTCCATGCTGAGAAACACCTCCCCCCACCCCCCCACCCCCCGCACAAATTTCATGCATCAGGCCACTAGATCAGGAACAAAATAAAAATGTGGGACAATATTAAAATGTTTTCTTCCATAAAAATAATGTTTTATTTGCAAAATTAAATATATGTTTTTACCTAGGGAAGTAGCCTGAAAATGAAAAATATTAAAAGTATCAATTTCAGGGAAAAACATGAGTTGGAGGATCTAGGTCTTTTCTTGGCCTCAACATCAGTTATTTATCCTCTACTTGTGACTTGTTGGTTTACACAGTCTACATCCTTAAATTGTAGTTCCATGCATTTGCTCCCATTTAGACAGAAGAGTATTTAAAATGACTTAGTTTCTGTCAATATAATGGCTTGAGATTCTTGACCTTATATGACATTAATTTACAGAAACATGTTTAGTTCTCACTAATATTAAGTTTCTAGTGGTTGAAGAGTTTTTGTGGAATTTCAATGTGTGAGTTCAATGAAACAGTAACATATGTTTACAAATACATTCCAAACACAAAGTCTTGGAGAACTGTAAAGGTATAATCATTGACTATCATATATCAAATAAGCAACATATAAGATCATTGCATTCTCCAATGATATAGCTCCATCTTTTTCTATACTGAGCCATTCTTTTGGTTTATTAAATAATTATTCTCCATTAAGTCTCTTCTCATATTTATTCAAAGGTATTATTATTTTTTCTATTCTATATGGCCTCCACAAGATAAATTCTCCATAAGGTAAATTATCAAACTTTTAGATTGACAAATACTAAAAATGTGAAACTCATAACTTATTTGAGGATTTTTTTTTCACCTTGCAATGGGATAGACAAAATTGACGATGTTTATTAAATCTTGTAGAGAAAAGGATTGTTCAAGCAACCAAACAGTATTTATATTTTTGAGAAAGATTGATGATATCGATCAAGGTTGCAAAGCTGTTGTTTTGCATTTTGTTTTGTTAGTCTTGCTATCAAGTCCATAATTTATTTTTCTATCACTGTTGTTGAGGGGAAACTAGGGAGACAGGATGACTAGAATATTTCCCTCACATTGCAGCATTGCGAGCTGATAAGGAGTCATTACATTTACAATATTCATCTATGTATATATAAAAACATTGTCCTATAAATATGTTTCATATACTCATTCTATTTTTCTTCTCTAAATGACACAGTAGGAAATCAATTTCAAAAAAGAAGATCAACTTCATTCAGGGAAACCCAAGGGTTTGATTTTTATAAAAGTGGAAATATGGCTTAATAGATCCTTGCCTGCCATGTTTAAAAATGAGTGTGACTTGCAGGGAAATGGGAAATGGAAATAGGAAAGGTGAAAAATAAACTTTAAAATAACCTTCCTAAAAAGGAAAACAGATCAATCAAATTATTTTAAATGAGGTATTTTAAATGCAAAAAGGACCAGTATAAAGAATCCTATTCTTTAGACGTCAATTTTTTTAAAATTAAAAAAGGTATTTTAGATATGAAATTCAAACTTCAAGGACACGTGTTTCTCCAGAGAATGAGTCTGTAACTGTGACAAAAGATCTGAGCTGTTCTGATTCTGCATCAGAGGTAATTTTGATTAACTGTTACAAATAAAGATAATTTGCATAAATATATTTTAAAATTGATTGATAAAATGCATGTTAATATTTGTCCTATAAAGATACTAAAATAAGATTATTTCCCACTGAGAAAGGAAATCTATTATCTTCCACAATAAGTCCCAGTCAAAAATATGACTTAGAGCTCTGCTTTCTGCATAATGTATTTTAATTCTCTCCACTTTTCCAAAAGTTAAATAGTTAAAGAATCAAAGTCCTGGTAGGTTAACCTGTATTGATCCTCTCTCCTCTTTCTAGATATGCAATTTAAGGCAATTTTTTTTTTTACCTCCCTCGTACAATTGTAAAGAAAATATGTGGCAAGGAGTAAATTTATGTATATAAATCACTTAATCTACTAATGAATAAATATTAACATTTTATTATTTTTATTTTGATGGGTTTTTTTGGACAAAGCAGTTAATAAGTTTCTGGTAATCAGTTGGCCTCCTCGTTTCCTCTCTGTTACTCTACACCTAAGTCAAGTTTGTTTGTCAGACCAGCACCAGGTTAATTTTCCTTCAAATAATTTTAATTTAAGTTATTATTTTATCCCCCCAAAATTTAGTGATAACCCAATACCTACCAATTAGAATTAATTGACAATAAAGCAATTATCGGAAATATTTTTTATTATTCTACCTAATAAAGTTTTTTTTGATACTGTTTAATACAGAGAAACTACATTCCTATGACAGTGAAACTACATTTCTCTTTTTCACAGTTCACATAGTAGAGGATCTGACAAAAATAGGCATTCACATGATTCTCAAATGAATGAAAGAGTGAATGGATGCATGAGTGAATGAATGAATGTTCTGCTAATGAGATTTATGTCAAACCCTCCTCACAGAAGTTAACCAAGAATTGTGGTTATAGGTTTAGGTTGTAGACATTTGTGGTTTCTCTCTCTCTCTCTCTCTCTCTCTCTCTCTCTCTCTCTCTCTCTCCTCTCTCTCTCATAAAAGCACCTTGTTTTCATTTAGGGAACTACTTCTATCAAATTGCATGTGATCTTGAAAGCAAGGTCAACAAATTCACCCACTCTTTAGAGGGGAGAGGGTTGCCTGACAAATCTGAATCAATCAACTATTCCAAAGGACTATGCTGTTTTATGTTTCTTTTTTAAATATTAATTTATCAATTTTTCTTTGATTATTTAAAGACATATCACCATATTACTAATACAGTATTTTATACTAAGTTAACTATAGTAGGTTTCTGTTTCTTACAATCGAACAATTCAGCGGATAAACTACCAGGTATAGCTAATAGATATCAAATTTAGTTAGGAAAGTAGTCCAATACAAATAAACTACTGTAATATCAATACCAGTCTGATAAATGACACTTTATATTAGTAATATTGATAAAAATGATAAGGTCACAATTACTATTGAAGTTCCTCTAGCTCAACCCAATTTAAATAACATCTTCCTTCAAGTCTAGAAATATATGAAGGACGAAAACATTGAACACTGAACCATACTGCTCCAAGACAGACATAACAGATGGCTGTCAATGAACCTATTGCAAGGTCCTAAGTGATTCACAAACCATGAATCTGTCTGGAAATTGATGAATCGGCTTCTGGCAATGAAGCGTCCTCTCTACAATTACCTTGACACATCCTTCCATATAGATCCCCCAAACACAACTCTGCAGCAGTTGTGTATTCTGTGGAGGTCAAATAATTTATACCTAAATAGAGTTATAGACAAGGTAATTTAGGGGGGAAAAGTACCTTATCAGGAAAATTCTACCATAGAACTGCCTCACACTGTTGATGCAAATTTTTCACTCCAGAGGTAGAGAGGAATTGTTTGATGTAGTTTGTTCAGTATCTCAAAGATATTCAAAGTCAAATTCCACAGTTCCCCAATTCTCACTTTTAAGAATCCCTTCTAGTCAAATCTACTGACATAAGATTTGAGGATTCTTCTAGTATTCACAGATTTTCTATCTAAGATGAGGCAGGAGAATAAAAGCAAGGAGTCTAGAAACTCCTGTAAATTCTACCCCCAAATCTGAGCTTTATTGACAAGGACCAGTGTTCCTTTCTATAAGATTAGCCTATTTTTTATCTCTTTGTCTTGACTGGCATTTATTAACTACTAGAGGCCCGGTGCACAAAAATTTTTGCACTTGGGGGGGGAGGGGGTGGTGGGAGGAGTCCCTCAGCCTGGCCTGTGCCCTCTCACAGTCTGAGACCCCTCAGGGGATGACCACCTGCTGGCTTAGGCCTGCTCCCCAAGGGATTGGGCCTAAAATGGCAATCAGACATCCCTCTGGCAGCCCAGCAGCCCTCGGGGGATGTCCACTTGCCAGGGGGGAGCAGGCCTAAGCTGCAGTTGGACATCCTTAGCGCTGCTGAAGAGGCAGGAGAGGCTCCCACCACCACCACTGTACTGGCAGCCATCAGCCTGGCTTGTGGCTGAGCAGAGCTCCCCCGTATAGGG
>NW_006289557.1:2449946-2461075 GCF_000327345.1 Myotis davidii | reverse complement strand
CCGCCTCCGAGGCCCCGGCCAGAGCCGCCTTCTGTCCTCCGTCTTTGCTGCTCTGACTCGCCTTCAGTCTTCGCTCCTCCGCTTGGAGCCTACATATGCAAATTAGCTTCCATCTTTGTTGGCGGTTAATTTGCATATCATGCTGATTAGCCAATGGGAGGCTTAGTGAAGGTACAGTCAATTACCATGTTTGTCTATTATTAGATAGGATGGGCAGGACAGGAAGGCTCTCTTTATTATCAGTGCTAGAAAAAAATTATATATATATATATCACAAATGCCACCAAAGTTTGTTCTGAAATTAGCAGACTACTTAAATTTTTTTTTCTATGAAATTTTTTTCTGACCATACCCTGGTAATTTAGTGACAGAATGCAGAAAAATCAGACATTTCAACCATCCAAGTGGAAATTAAGAGAAAAAACAAAATTGGAAGTATAATAGAAGATTATTGTCTTGATATTAAAAGAGAAAATAAAATTGAACAAGACAAATTTTATAAATTTGGATTGTTACAAATATGAACGTATATTATACTAGAGGCCCAGTGCATGAAATTTGTGCACAGATAGGGTCCCTAGACCTGGCTGACAATCAGGGCTGATCTGTCAGGCGACTAGTAGAGTAATCAGGGGGCCCCTGCTGGCACCCGCCTTGCCAGACTAGCACCACCTGCTTGGAAGCCCCGCCCCCTCTCACTGAGCGTCTGCCCCCTGGTGGTCAGCACGTGTCATAGCAACCAGTCATTCTGCCATTTGGTCAATTTGAATATTAGGCTTTTATTATATAGGATGCATATTATCAATCATCCCTTCAGATCTGCAAGAGAACCAAAGTGCAGAATGTGAAATCTCTGCAGGTATCTGTTTATGAATGAGCTTAATTGATTTTTATCTGGCTGATATCAAAGAAAATGCAAATGGTCCAGGTCCCCATAGCTTCTTCAGATGGAAGAAGAGAATGATCAGTGGAAGAACTGTATAAATAAGTCATCACTGTCAGCAAGTTACATACATCATTATAAACTCTTGAGGGAAGTCCATAGGCCATTTTTAACAAGGATGGTAAGAGACTGCTATCACCAAGTACAGTTTTATTATGAGTAATGACCAAACAAGGCTTCTTTCATAAACAACTCAGCCTCTCACACTATCTCAAGAGTGTGCCACAAATGGTTGCTATTCTGACCCCCAGTTTCATGATACATTTTAGCATTACGATATGAAGTAGGAGTTTGGAGCTCCAGGGTACATATGGATTAAAACCTGTGTGAATAGCAGGGCTCCTTTCCCTCCCTATTGAGTGTTTGAAAGCACTGGGATCAATGCCCTTCCCATACTGAAGTCCACAAGAGCATCCATGGACAAATCTGAGTGATTCTGGAATTAGTTGTATTTTTTGAATACCTATACTTCTGCTAAATGTAGAACATTCTTTGATACTAGTGTCATTGAATGTTAGTAATTAAATATGTGTCACTTTTCATTTCATAGCTATTTTTCTCCTTAGAATTTCTTTCCTTTTTTCTCCTATTTTCCTTCTTTTAGAGTAACTACACTCTTAGTTCCAAAGGGTGACCTGAAATAACAGTGCTATTTGAGCAAACACAAAGATTGTCCTGAGGAATTCCCTAGAAAGATTGTCCATGCCAATTCATCTTTCTAAAGGTAAGGTCAGGTGAGACCCTGAGCAGATTCCTGAATTCAAATGGAAATTTAATGAAACAACTTTCATTCAATTACCCATCCAGTGATTCTATGACTTTATGAAATTACTCATAATCACCTTTTTCAGGTTCAATTACTTCACCTTTTTCTATATTTGTCAGCTAATGCTATATATGACCTTGACCACAATAGGCTTAGATGATAATAAGGAGTTCAGGGTTTCCAAGATTGCAAAAATAACTGACACTGCATAGCCTATTGGAGCTGAAGGAGCAATGACATCTCCGTCTGTGAGGGCAGGCACATTAGAACATAAAGGCTAATCTGTGGGCTCACAGAGCCTCGCTAATCCTTGCAGACCATAAGCTGCTTTGCAAATTTTATCATGAATTTGCAAAGCTTGTTTGCCACACTCTGAAAATCACAGAATCACTGACATGTTTGGTTGGAGGACCTGGTAAAGTCATTCACTAAGTATTCATCAACCTGTCTCCTCAAGTCTGTTCTCCTTAAAGCATTTCTGACAGAGGAGAAGATTCTGTCTCAGATTTCTCAGGGGAAGGACAATTCATAACCTCTATTGTAGTCCTTTGAAGACACCTTAAAATACAGATTTTTTTTCTTATTGTTAACTTATACCTTTGCTTTAAAAACAGAACATCTTAAAAATTAAATAAAGCAACAGCCCGCTATTGCTTAGGAAAAAAAATAAATCCCATAAAGAATAGTAGTCCAAAGAAATATATTAAACTATAATCACCATTCTTCTTCAACTCTTTTTTTATAAATATTTGATGATGTTTGTTTGTAACAGTTTTATCTATATCTCACACAAAGCCATTTGTTATTTGCTCCCTGACTGTATTTCCAGCCTCACTTATATGATCACCTACTCTTCTTTCAATCATTACATTTCAAGCCCACCAATACAAGTTGTGTTGATGGTATCTAAAGTTACAATCATTTGTTTCTCAACCTGGAAAACTAACATGGTTCCTTAAGGCACATTTTTCTTCCATGTAAGCTTCCCTGACCTCCCTTCAATCTTCTTTATCTAAATTATATCCAAACACAGTACTTTTGGAATAGAATACATCACAAATTTGATTAAGTTACACATATTTCTTCTATGTTCTATCTACTCTCTTTCAAATTAGAAATCAGATCTTTTTTTTTATTTTTAGGTCATTAGTGGCTGGCAAATCATTTATCCTCAATAACATTGATTAAGTTCAATGTGAGTTATATATGTTTAAGTTATAGAGATAAAAAAAGTATTTCATATGATATGTTATAAATATTCTTCCAAGAGTTTTTAATCATCCAAATTTCTCTAGAGCATTTAGAATCAGTGCTGTTGCCAAGATAAAGGTTTAAGAAGGAGAGAATAGAGCTCTAGCAAAGAAATTTTAAGTTTTCTCCTTCACTCTGATAAGCAGACATAAAATGATGGCTAAGAAGATGGAAAAGAGGAATTAAGTAATTAAAAGTATCTCATGGTTAAAATTACAGTAATTCCCTTTGGCATGACATGTAATACCTAGAGAAAACTTCTTCATTATACATATTGTATTAATTATTAATATAAAAGATCTTAGAAAAATTAATTACATTTTAAATCCTGGGTAGTATTTTTATCCTGTGCAATATTCAAAATATTTAAGAATTAGAAGATGTGCAGATGAATATCTCATGCAGGCGTCAATTTTAAATTGTCATGACCTTCTTATTGGATGGCTATGACACCAGAGCCCAGTATCCTTTGATATATTAAAAAAAAAAAAAAAAAAAAAAAAAAAAACACCTGAGAATGATTTCATTAAATGTCTAAAGGTTAAAGTTATCACAGAACTTCAACTTCTACAATGAATAAATAAATATTTAATAATATTATTTTCTATATTTCTATAGTTATTTTTTAACCAAAGTGAGTTGGTCTTTTTCTCACATTGATTTAACTCACCAACTAATCTAGGCAAAGACGAATGAATTCAAGAGGTGATTGAACTTACTCACAGATCACACTGATAGTGCACACTGATCTGCACTCTGAGATTAGGTCTCTGTGTCTTATATCATAGCTACCATGAGAGCTGGAGTATAATATTAGGGTAGATTTCAGCAATAGAGGAAAAGCCCGGATTCTTGGTTTTAACTGTGGCATGTAAGAGTTTGGAAATTGTTTCTCCTACTCATTACAAGAAAACGCTGGACAAACTGAAAATCAATTACTTTTCTTGGATGTGTTTGAGAATTGAGGTCAGAGGCATCACTTCAAAATCTGGAGAGATAGATACATCCAGGGAGACATTGCCAAGGTCTGTTTACTTGAAGCAAAATCCTCTGGAGCCACAGACTCCAGAGTAGAAGAAACTCTTGATTTTACCCGTAAGAAGCCCATAAGATTTTAAATGGAAGAAGCAAGAAAAATTTCCTTATAGATCTGGCAGGGTAAAGTACCCATTTTGAAATATTCATAAAGTATTCTCCATACCAAAGGCCTACTCTCCAATGGTAATTATCAATATAACAATGTCAATAATAACTTTAAATGTAAATGTCTATATATACCAATTCAAAGACAAAGATTATCAGATCAAATAAAATGAACAAGAACCAACTATATGTTTCCTAGAAGAAATCTACCTTAAATATGAGAACATATATTTAGGTAGGTAAAAAGTAAAGGGATGAAAAATGTACTATATTAACCAAAAGGAAGCTGGAATAGCAGTCTTTATTTGAGACAGAGTTTACTTAAGAGTAATAGAAATTATCAGGAATCTAAAAGAGCATAATGATAAAGTTGCCAACTATAAATAAGACATAGCACTTTTAATATATATGCACCTAATAATGGGGCATCAAATATTTGAGACAAAATATGCAGTAAGAAATAAACAAATCCAAGTCCACGATTATAGTTGGAGACTTCAACATACCTCTACCATTATGATAAATCTATCAAGCAGAAAATAAGCAAAAATATAGTTGAACTGAATAACATTATCAAGCAACTTGATCTAAGTGAAATTTATAGACAAAGAAATCTCAGAAATCCCAATAAAGGTATGAGGTTGGAGTACATCTTACTCACCTCATCTTGCTGGTGTCAGGACATATTAAGAGTGAGTAAGTGTGTGTCTATTCCTACTACTGAGACAAATAATGATGAAACCAAGTATGGCTTGAGTAAATATTTATTTAATCTGAATTTTTAAAATATTATGATGCCTTACCTATAATTATTGTTTAAAAGTTCCTCTTTTTAAATCTATTTGCCACCAGAGAATTGAATCTGAACCTTGGCTTATTTTCTGGTGCCTTGCTACCCACTAGGACAGTGATGGCGAACCTATGACACGCGAACTCATTTTTTTGGTTGATTTTTCTTTGTTAAATGGCATTTAAATATATAAAATAAATATCAAAAATATAAATCTTTGTTTTACTATGGTTTCAAATATCAAAAAATTTCTATATGTGACACAGCACCAGAGTTAAGTTAGGGTTTTTCAAAATGCTGAGACGCCAAGCTCAAAAGGTTCGCCATCACTGCACTAGGAGAACTCCCTGTTGTTTACATATTTGAAGTTAAAAACACTCACTACTTAATTCAGAGGGCTCTGATAAACCCCACTTATACCTACAGGAACTCTCCCTTGTTGGCTAGAACTGCTGCATATGCTGTGCACACTCTCTTTAGCTGCTCTCTGGATTCAGATTGGCCTCTGCATTTGTCCTCCCATGGGCTTCCCTAGGGCCCAGCATACGTATCCAGTTCCAAGCTCCCCCAGCTTTTATTGATCTAAGCCTTCTGTACTTAATTCTTTCATTCAAAATACTTACTATTTTACCTCATTAAAATTAAAAATCTCAGAGCCACTTTGGTCCACATTGGATTGACAACTATACAGACCACTGAGTGATAGGACCAATCAGTCATTCCTTTGAAGTTTTCAGTATCTCCATAGAATGCATTTCCTCTGAAGGTACATGAGCAAGTTTCTTAATTTTGTGCCATTTCCAACAACAAAAGAAAACCCAGGCAGTGAAGTCTTGTAAGTAGCCAAGAGGTAGACTGAAAAAGAAACAACTATTTTATTTTTTTAACCATCACATAGAATATGGTAGTTATGTTTATGGCTTTAGGAGTAAGATAAACTTGAAATCTTAGGTTTCTTATCCTCTCTAACCTTCAATTTTTCATCTATAAAATAAGTATAAAATAACTAATTATTATAGGATTCTTTGAGAACTTAGTGAAATAGCTTGTGTAAAATACCTAGCTCAGTGCCTTGCACACAAGCTCTCCAACAGATATTCCCCGTCTCATCATTTTCCACTCAGGACCCCAAAGCCAAAGATTAGAGCTCTTGTGTTTTATAAACTCTGGGTGAAAATTAGATTGTCATGTGCTACCCCCAGGCATGTCTGGCTTAGTAAGAACTATTCATGTTGTTAATTTATACTATCCGTCTATATCTTCCTCCCTTCAGCTTTCTTTCCTCACCCTGAGACTTCTCTGTGATACAAATTCCATATCATTGACAGCTAAGATAGTCCTGTTATTCCACCAAGGACAGAAACATAAACCTGGCCCTGAGTGATGTAGCTCAGTTGGTTGAGCATCAGCCCATGAACCAAGAGGTCTCTGGTCAGGGCATATGCCTGGGTTGTGGGCTTGATCCCCAGTAGGGGTCATGCAGGAGGCAGCCAATCCATGTTTCTCTCCTCCCTTCCTCTCTCTCTAAAATCAAAGAAAACACATTTCTTTAAAAAGAAACATAAATTGTCTACCACTAGATCTTGTGTCTCTCTAGAACCCAGACTTGAGACAACTTGATAAGTCACTTGGCTGCTCAGCCTTGGTTCTGCTAAGGGGGCATTGAAAACTCTCCAGATGTGAATAAACATTTTCTTAAATATTTTATTTTACTTGTTAGTAAAGCCTAAGATTTTTCTGTTGGAAACCAGACTAAAACATGGCATAATGCTTCTACTAACCAGGAAGGGTAAAGAAGTGTGATAAGAAGTATGTTTTTAGATATCCATTCAACTCTGGGGGAGTCTGACAAAACAAAATGCCTACTATGATTAAAGTACCTAAAGTTAACCACAAGTCCTAATGGGTTATTACTATAATCAGGTAGCCTTTTAAACTTGAAGTTATGTCTTAAAAATTGACTATGCATAAAAATAATCTGACATAATAAGTATTCAACACAAACTTATTCACTGGCAATGTGTATCGGGTACAGAGCAGATTCAGTTCTTAAAAAATACTTCCCAATGGATCAGACCACATAACCACTGGAACCCTTGAGTATCATTTTATTTGGTTCCTATGTTATGTGAGACCATTGCTAGATGCTTTAAAGGGTATAAGAAAAATTAAGAGTATTCTTACATTCCAGGGAAACCTAGATTCAAACCTTAGCTCTACTACTAACTAGATGTGTTAGCCTTGATTTCCCTATTGGAGCTTGTTATAAAGTCCATATGGTTTTTTTGTTTTTTTTACTATAAATATATCTTGTGCTACTGATACAGCTTATACTGTGGCCTGGACCTGCTGGTCCTTTCATTCTTTGGACCCCACTCAAAACTGACAGTCTTCTATTGTCACCAGGTAAATGGGCCAGAGCCACGTATGAAATATGCTATCTCCAGATCCCAGAGGCTGCTTTCCCAGTGATAGAAGTTGAGAGATAGATTAATTTGTCCTTTACTTATTCATGAGATGTTCCATTACACTCTCAACAACAAGGATTGACAAACTATAGGCCACAGACCAAATCCAGACTGCTACTGTATTTTTTTGTGAGCAAAGTTTCATTTTTTACAGTCATGATGATTCAGATATGAATTATCTATGGCTATTTTCATGCTACAATGGCAAAGTTGAGTAGTTGTGATAAAGACTGTCCTTCGAGGCTTAAAATATTTACTACCTGACCTTTTTCAGGAAAGGTTTGCCAACAGCTGCCCCAAACCTCTGAACACTTAATAACTTCTCAAATCAGCAGAAATTCTGAATCTTTATACTGTTTATGTACCATCATTCACAGTCCCTGTACTTTACCATATCTAACCATACTTGTCAAAGTCTACTAATCTATTCTCATTAAATAAGATTATGAGCTAGCAAGGACATCCTCTGACTTTCAACTTCACCTTAAATCAATAATTAATCACACTTAGCCTTTCACTGTCTTTCTCCAGTGCATCAATCATACCTAGCAATGGCCATTCAATCCCATAACCCTTCACTGACTACTTCCCTGTACCTCTCAATCACCTGGTGTATTGCACAAGGAGAGCATTCTCATTCATACAGTGTGCTTCCCCAGTTCTCCATCAGTGGAACTTTGAACCATTTCACTGCTGCTGCATGGCACGTCTATCAGCCTCCCACCCACCACCAGGTAGGTGATGCACCTTGCAATTCCATCGTGGTGTCTGCCCTCTTGTATTACACCTGGTATCAACTGTCTTGGTTTGGGTTCCTTAGAAAAGGAGACAGCCTAAGAAGTAGGAGATCTTTTTAGGGGTGTGCACTAAAGATCAACTCCCAGAGGTGAGACAGCAAGATTGGGCAAAAGAAGGAGTTTGAATTGTGATGCAGTCACAACAGAGTCCTTAGCAGATCCCCTGAGGAGCTCTGAAGCTGGAGCTGGATAGGCCTTTCAGAAATGTCCCAGATGGAGACGAGAAGCAGTTAGTTGAACCTCCCCTTAACCAGATTTGCACATGGTCTTCCTTGAAGGCTGGAGTGAGGCAGTTCTCTTTAGTCCAGAGAAATTATTGGAAAAGCTTCTACTAGTAAACTGATAACAGGAAACAGTTTCAGCAGCCGGTGGAATAAAAGTGTTGGTCCTGAAGGGAGGATCTGGACAGCATGCTAAACTGTCTACTAAAAGAGGTAATAGGAGAAAATACTAACAGTGTGGTGTAATTCCAGTTGTGAGATTGTTGGAACATTTTGTAAGAACAAAATCTAACAGATCTTGTGTTTCTTAGAAATGAAGACTGCATGCAGGGTTACATATATGCTGCTGGTAGGACACTCTGGAAAACAGTTTTGATAATTTCTTTTAAAAATTAACTTACTTATATATAACCCAACAATTAAACTCTTGGTCATTTATCTCAAAGAAAGGAAAATTTATGTTCACATAAAAACAACCTGTATAAAATATGCATAACATTTATATTCATGAAAGCTAAAAAATACACGACCCAGGTATCCTACAATGGATGAATGTTTAAATAAACTGTGCTACATCTATACTATGAAATACTACTGAGCAATAAAAAGGAATGAATTATTGTTACACATAACAACTTAGGTGGGTCTTTGTACTGAATTTTTAAAAAGCCAATCTTTATGCTGAAAAATAAGCTAGTGAAAGAAAAACAAGTACCATATGATTTCATTTCTATGTGAAATATAATGAACAAAATAAACTAACAAAGTGGAGACAGAGTCATGGATACAGAGAACAGATTGACAGCTGTCAGAAGGGAGGGGTTTAGGGGCTGAGTGAGAAGGGTGAAGGGATTTAGCAAAGAAAAGAAAAGAAAGAAAAGAAAAGATGACCCAGATGACAGTATGGTGACTTCCAGAGGAAAAGAGGGGCTGGGGGAAGTAGAAGACGATAAAGGGAGAATAAATAGTGATGGAAGGAGACTTGATTTTGGGTAATGAATACAAAATACAATATATAGATGATGTATTAGACAATTGTATACCTAAAACCTGTATAATTTTATTAACCAATATCACCAATTTTGAACAATAAATTCAATGTAAAAAGCCAATGTACTCCATTATATAGCATTCTTGTAATGACAAAAAAGAACATATTAGCAGTGGCTACAGTTATAGCAGTTAGAGATGGGGAAGAGAGGAACTGGCTGTAGCTATAAAAGAATAGCATGAGAAATCCTTGTGATGGAATAATTATTTATGTTGACTGTAGTTATATACACAAGCACACAAATGAATATATGTAAAGCTGGTGATATCACAATAAATTAAATTTTAGCAATGCTCATTTTCTGGTTATGGTATTATACCAGATAACACAAGACACTACCAGTGAGTGAAGAGCATACAAGATCTCTCTGTATTATTTCTTACAACTGCATGTGTATTTACGATGATCTCAACAACAGAAAGTTTAAAAACTTGTTATGTTTTTTACATTCTAGAAAATATTAAAATGGAAGTTTCAACAAAATCATAGTTTAGAAGCATTTTCAGGTGTGTTTTTTAATTGTTGTTGGCAGTGGCGTTTGCTTGTATAAACTTGAGTGCATCTAGATCAGGCTTTCATTCACCACATCTGGTCTAGGATTGCATATGGACAGAGGACTCACATGTTGTCTTGCTAGAGGATAATATGCAGGCTTACATATATACTGCTAAGTATTTCAGCTCAGTATAAGGAAGAACATTAGTGCCCAATAGCAGAATAAGCTGACTCAGAATGCATTGGGTTTTCTCATCCCAACAAAGATTCAAGCAGGAAATGGATGGCTATTGGAGAAGAGGGATGCTTTAGTGGGAGTCAGTAAAGAGTGGGACACTTTACACATGGTTTATACATGGTTTCTAATTTATTTAGCATAATTGAAGGAATACTTTTCAATAAAAAATTATTTAATATTTATATTCTTAAAATAGTCAGAAAGTCATTTCTTCATGAATTAAAGTTGGGAACTTACAACTGATGCCCAAGAAAATAGGTAACACCCTTTGATGTGATGCAACATTTTCTCTTTCCCAATAAAGTGAAACAATTTGTTACAACAGCTTTTTTTTTATGTATGCTAAATGAACTTTTATTCTAAAATAAGAATGGGAATAATAATTTACATTGAATCAACCCTTGGCTTTAGAGTATTAACTACATTTTTCCACTGGTTTTTCTTCAATATTTAATAGCAACACCTCCACTTAATACATTAGCATATAATTTCATCATTGTGTTTCAAATGCTCATTCCTCCTCATCTGTCCCTTCTTTAAGAAGAAAGACTACTAGTACTTATTTTCTAATATTCTGGAGGAAGTGACTCTTATGAAAGAAAGAGTAAATTTATATTACATTGATGAATTATATTTCAAATAATGATAAATTCTCAATGAAAATATATGAGAAAATTTAACAGCATTAATTTTTATAACTGGAAAAAATAACATGTTTCACACCATTTGCAATTGCCTTTCCTTTGTGAATATATATATATCCATCCTATATAATAAGAGAGGGATATGCTAATTAGCCCAGATATGCTAATTAGTCATGACCAATATGCAGATTGACCATCACTCCAACACACAAGATGGCTTCCCCCATGTGGTCAAAGATGGCCGCCCCCATGTGGCCACAAGATGGCCTGCAGGGGAGGGCAGTTGGGGGGGACCAGGCCTGCAAAGAAGGACAGTTGGGGT
>NW_006289557.1:2443461-2448394 GCF_000327345.1 Myotis davidii | reverse complement strand
ATATATATACTAATTAAAGGCCTGTGGTTGTGATGCCGTAACATGGAACGACCAAGCAGCCGGTCACCATGAAGTCCAGAGACGAGAACATGGCGGCCCAGCAGGGACATGCACCCCGATCAAGGGTGTGGCCGGCCTGCAAACAAACAGTGCCCCAAACCAGGCCAACCTCGCCTCCCAGCAGAATTGGCCCTCAGGGAATCGGCCATTGGTCAGCTTGCTGTCAGCAGCCTGACAGCCAAGTATCCCATTCACCCATACCCAGGACCCTGACAGCAAGGTCGTAGAAAATTTCTCAATTTAAAGTACTCAAAAATATATATATGTATATATATGTATATGTATATATATATATACATATATATATATATACTAATTAAAGGCCTGTGGCTGTGATGCCATAACATGGAACGACCAAGCAGCTGGTCACCATAAAGTCCATAGACCAGAACACGGCGGCCTAGCAGGGACATGCACCCCAATCAAGGGTGTGGTCGGCCTGCAAACAAACAGTGCCCCAAACCCAGGCCAACCTCGCCTCCCAGCAGAATTGGCCCTCAGGGAATTGGCCATTGGTCAGCTTGCTGTCAGCAGCCTAACAGCCAAGTATCCCATTCACCCACACCCAGGACCCTGACAGCAAGGTGGTAGAAGCCCCATCTCTTGCGGAATCAGCTATTGGTCAGCTTGCTGTCAGCGGCCTGACAGCCAGGAATCCCATTCACCTGTACCTAGGACCCAGATAGGTTGTTATTGTTTATTAATAAATTTATATATTACTTTCATATACACTTTTCTAATTTTCTTTAATCTCTGGCACTTCTATTATAGAGAAAGGGCAAATAGTGGTATTAATATATTTCTTCTAATTAATTCCCTTTCAGTGTGCAAAAATTCTTGCACCAGGCCATTAGTGTGTGTGTATATATATACACTAGTGGCCCGGTGCACAAAATTCGTGCACTGGGGGTGTTCCTCAACCTGGCCTGCACCCTCTCGCAGTCTGGGAGCCCTCGGGAGATGTCTGACTGATGGCTCCTTCAAGGAGCAGGCTAAGCCGTCAGTCAGACATCCTTAGCCCTGCCACAGAGGTGGGAGAGGCTCCCGCCACCGCCACTGCACTTTCCAGCTGTAAGCCCGGCTTCTGGCTGGGAGGTGCTCCCCCTGTGAGAGTGCACTGACCACCAGAGGACAGCCCCTGTGTTGAGCATCTTCCCCTTTGTGGTCAGTGCACATCATAGTGACCAGTTGCTCTGCCATTTGGTTGACTTGCATATTAGTCTTTTATTATATAGGATAAATATATATTAGAAAGGAATGGCAGGTATGTCTAAAACTAACCAGAATAAGTCTTGCCCCATGAACTGTTCAGATCAAAATGCACGCTAATTTACAGAATACATGTATTTTTAAAAAGTCTATTTAGCCATTACTTAGGTAGGTTAATTGGTATACTGTCTGCTAAATACTCAGGGTAAGAAATAAAATGTCACTAGTATAATTGAAGACCACTCACAACCGTCTTGTTCCACATAACTGTGTCATTCTCCTTCCCAATCAGAAAAATCATTATCATGAGCCTGGTATTTGTGATGTACATACATTTCATACCATTTCTTCCCAATTACTTTTAGCATCTTTTAGGTGTATTTAAGAAAGGAACACAATGTGGTTACACAATGTATTTACTATTCATCAGCAAGATATACCTATTGAACCCTGCAGTTGAAAATGCCTGATGGTCAATATAAAAATTTGTCAGCATTTATGAAAAAAGTTATTATAACTGAGGTGTTGAATATGTGAAATATTATAAAGAAATGTTACAGAAGTAACAATAAGTACGTTAAAAGAAAACAAATAAAAACACAGGGCTTGTAACAAAATTAGTCATTCCCAGCTTCTCACCAAAACACAATACTTTTTTGGTTATTTTTTAAATTTGGGTTCTGTGCTACTAGTAGCCTACTTTCCTAGTTCATTAATTCTCATAAAGCCATCAATAAATTTTGATCTGTGTAAGTTACTCAATATTGTCCCACTAATTAACTCTAATTTTAATGAAGATGAAAAAAATATCATTATATTTCCATGCATTCTTATTCTGAGTAGATATTCTGTGTGTGTGTGTGTACGTGTGTGTGTGTGTTGTTTGCTTTATTTTTGAATAGGTACTTTTCAAATATTAAAACTACTTCTGGTCTCAGAAAGTTTATACAATACAGGCTGGAAACCAGTGAATTGAATAATCCTATTCATATTCATTGTAAAAGAAGCAAATAGATCTAGAAAGGGGATATATAACTTGCCTCTACCAGGGGTGGGCAAACTTTTTGACTCGAGGGCCACAATGGGTTCTTAAACTGGACCGGAGGGCCGGAACAAAAGCATGGATGGAGTGTTTGTGTGAACTAATATAAATTCAAAGTAAACATCATTACATAAAAGGGTACGGTCTTTTTTTTTTTAGTTTTATTCATTTCAAACGGGCCGGATCCAGCCCGTGGGCTGTAGTTTGCCCACAGCTGCCTAGTCACCAATTCACAGGTTTAGCTGATGCTGGAACTCAGGTCTCCTTGCTGCTCTCAATAATCCCATTCAGCTCTAAAATTCAATGTATGCGTTCTTAGTGCTTTCACTACTCCAAACTTTCACCCACATTGGAATTTCTAGATGAGGACAATTTTTAATAACTTTTAAATAATTATTTTAAAATTTCCCTATAAATTTCCCTATAAACAAGTGGATGTTTAATTACATACAATTTTATAATTGTCTCTAGGAATTTAATTTGATTATTTTCTGATTTGCTTTCTGCAGCATTACATTTTACCAAGAGGTTTGAAATTTTACTGGTAGAGAATGTTTATCCCTGAGTGTTCTGTCGTCAAAAAGTGCATATACTATATTCAGAAACCATTTCACTCACCCCAAGAATTTGAAGTATGCAGAACACACACGCTCCAGTTGAAATATTTTTGTGCTCTGCAATTAAATTAAAAAGTAATAATGAAGACTCCAGAGGAATTTAAGCAGTAGCTAATGCTAAAATGAAAGTTACATCAATACTAGAAAGTGTGAAAGAATCCTTTCACAAGCTTGAGTGATCAAAATGGATGATTAGAAATACTTTTCATGCTCTGAGCACAAGCAGCTGTCTTTAGTAGAGAGCCATCCCATGTGAGTGTGTGTGTGTGTGTGTGTGTGTGTGTGTGTGTGTGCAATTCTAAGCAAAATCTAGATCACGGTCTTTGAGTATCTAGAGTAAATTGGGTTGAAAATATGTTTTGAATTTAGAGGATAACTTGGATTTCAAAAAAAATGTATTTATACATGCTCTACAGTCTTTTGCCACTAATAAGTCATATAAGTGCCAATACAGGCTTCATTTTCACTTTTTAGAGAAAGATTAATATATGTCAGGCTACTATCTAAACAGACTTGCTTTACATTTGAAGATTGACTATGAATAGCAGGAGTCTACATGACTAAGAGCCTCTACTACTCTAAATAGATGAGTTTTTAGATGTTGATTTCTATATTGAATGATTCAAAAACAGAAGTATTTTAGAGTAGTGAAATCATTATTAAAGTATAGGTACCATTCACACTTGCATCAGAATAACATAGGATGCTTATTAAAAATTGAGTTTTGGAAATCTTACTTAGATCTAATGAATGAAGATAGCAGGGTAGAGGAGCTTAAGATGGAAAAAATAACTGAGAACTAAATTTCAGGAAAGTTCCTAGATGGTTCCTTTGCTTCACATGTTCCATCTAGTAGAATAAACCATATCTCCTCCCTGGCTCCATCCAAGCCCCTGGAATTTGTGCCACCATAAAAACAAAATAATTCTAGAATTGAAATCGGCATACATTTCCAGTGCTCCATTAAAAATTGAACATAACTTGTGAACTTAGTAACTTAGCAGATCCCTACTAATAAGAATCTAGAAAGTACTTACATAGTTAGAATCATTGGAGAAATTACAAGAAAGGTTTGGTAATGTTATTAGTTCGAGTTCAGAAAAGATTTTATCTTAGAGAACAGAGCATAATTATTAAATCAAAAACACATAAACTTCTCCCAGAAGCAATATTTTAATTGACTCGGCAACATGTTGCCTTGCATTTTTACTGATTATTTCTAAAGGAAGTTGATGTGTGTGTTGTTTTATTGTTTTGGGGGTAGGGGTACATGATTAATAAAACATCTTCCAGCTCTTTGGTTTGGAGGCGGGACCATCTGTCCAAATTAATATGAGATTCACAGGCCCAGAACCTGACATAAATTAGACTGAGATGAAGGAGAAAGTTTAATGAAAATTGAAAGTAAATCCCATAGCACCTACACTGGGTTTTTTCATATAACACCAATTTTCAGCTGCATCATTATGATGATTTTGTCAAGAGTGAATTTGACACGTGGTGTTCTTTCCTGGGGAGGGGAAAGGCAAGTTGAGACAGTGCTGTGTATTTTTACCCTATTAACAGGAGACTGAACAATCATTTTGTTTGTTTGTTTGTTTTTTATATATATCTTATTGATTTTTTTATAGAGAGGAAGAGAGAGGGATAGTTGGAAACATCGATGAGAGAGAAACATTGATCAGTTGCTTCCTACACACCTCCTACTGGGGATGTGCCCGCAACCAAGGTACATGCCCTTAACCAGAATTGAACATGGGACCTTTCAGTCCACAGGCCGATGTTCTATACACTAAGCCAAACCAGTTAGGGCAGAACAATCAGTTTTTTGTGTTTTTTTAAATCATCACTAAAACACATAAAAAGTCATTACAATTGAATCTATTTAATTCTGAATGCAAATAAAATATTCAGATGAGTAACTAAATTTATATTAACTTGTTTTGATTTGATGTTAGCTGGGGAAAAACATTCACCATAATCTTTAAAATAAAGCATTGGGTTA
>NW_006289557.1:2440355-2441651 GCF_000327345.1 Myotis davidii | reverse complement strand
ATACAATGTTGCGATCCTGCTGGCTGAAGTCCGGTGGTATTTATTATATAGTTTCTTAAACTGCAGGCTCAGAGGCCTGCAGCCACAGGCAGGGAACATTGGTTTCCTCCATCACTGAGGCAAGCAAGCCTCATGTTAGTTTCAAGCTGCCTGGCTGCCGGCCGCCATCTTGGCTGTCAGTTAATTTGCATATCTCGCTGATTAGCCAATGGGAAGGGTAGTGGTCGTATGCCAATTACCATGTTTCTCTTTTATAAGTGTGGATTGTGGCCCTCATGGTACAGTTTAAGGTCGAATCTTGCTCAGAATAAATATTGGAATGTTTGAATCAAGCTATTAGATATTATTCCTAAACATTAAATATCTTCTACCAGATATATTAAGATTGAGATGAAAAGAAACCCATTTGCTCACTGGCTAAATATGGAAACAGGACTAAAACTTGTTATATCATTCAGTTGTACAATTAATAACATAAATGTAGCATAGACATCCTTCCTAGTGTCTAGTATTAAGTAAAATAACATTCACTTTTGAAATGCTATTTCTCTGTTCTTTATTTTTATTTATTTTTATTAAAAAAATCCTCAGTGAGGATATGTTTCCATTGATTTTTAGAGAGAATGGAAGGGAGGGGAGAGACAGAGAAAGAGAAACCATGTGAGACATGTGAGAGAGACATTTTGATTGGGTGCCTCCCTCATACTTGGGCTGGGGATGGGGATTGAGCCTACATCCCATGTACTTACTCTTGACCAGAATTGAACCCAGGACCCTTAAGTCCACGGGCCAATGCTCTACACTGAGCTAAACCAGCTATAACTCTGTTCTTTATTTTTTTAATGTAAGTTATTTTATTTTTTATTACATTTATTGAAGTGACATTGGTTAATTGAGTCATATAGGTTTCAAGTGTACACTTCCATGATAATGATCTATAGATTTCATTGTGTGCCCACCACCCAAAATCAAATTATCTTCTGTCACCAAATATTTGGCCATTTTTACTCTCCCACCCCGACCCCCATCCCTTTTCTTCTGGTAACCACCATACTGTTGTATGTATCTATGAGCTTCAGTTTTATGTGCTACATATGAATGAAATCATATGGTTCTTAGCTTTTTCTGACTGACTTACTTTGCTTAGCATAATATTCTTAAGGTTTATACATGTTGTTGCAAGTGGCAGTACTTCATCTTTTCTTATGGCTGAGTAGTATTTCATTGTATATATGTAGCCCTTCTTTCTTTATCCAATCCTCTATCAAAGGACACTTGGTTGACTTCATGCCTTGG
>NW_006289557.1:2436456-2439916 GCF_000327345.1 Myotis davidii | reverse complement strand
TGCAACCAAGATCCATAAGTTTAGTATCTATGTGTGTTTTTTTCTAGGTAATTTACTGTTTCAGATCTTATATTTAGGTCTTTGATCCATTTTCAATTAATTTTTGTACATGGGGACGAACTGTAATCTAGTTTTGCATGTGGCTTTTCCATTTTCCCTCTTCATTTATTGAAGAGGCTTTCTTTTCCCCATTGTGTGTTTTTGGCTCCTTTGTCAAAATTTATTTGCCCTTATACATGTGGTTTTATTTTTGGCCTCTCAATTCTGTTATATATAGATTCTAGCTAATCACAGTGGTGCTTAGATTTGCAGCAACCTTGTCTCCTGGGAGCTTGTTAGAAATGTGGAATCTCAGGCCCCACCCTGGACTTGCTGAATAATTATATTCATTTTAATAAAATTCCCAGATGATTCAAATGAACAGTAATGTCTTAAAAGCACTGATTTGGACTATAATAAACTGTCACTGTTTAAATTAACATTTCACTTTGCTGGGGCCTAAACAAATGAGTGTGGTATTTTGCCACAACATGAAATGATTTTAGAGCTGGAGGGCAATCTTTGAAACGATCTTACCTAATTCTTCTTTTGTATTGATTAGGAATCTAAGAGCTCAAAAGATGAAATGACAAGTTCAAGGTCATGCAGCTATTTAAACACATAGCTAAAATGCAAACTCAGATACCATTCATTCCAACTCAAATGTGGAAGAAAAGCAAGACTCAAAAAGTAGTAAGTGAAATTTGAATAATTTTTTCCGACCTTTTATACCAGAAAGAAAAATAGTACAACTCTCTCTCACTTTTGCCTCACAAAAATACACACATTTGTTTGTTTGTTTTCTCAGATTATACATAATTGGAATAAGCTATCATTTGTACCTAAAATCAGACTTTAAATATCTCTTCCCCTGAGAACCTTTATTTTGCTAGTTCTGTTCATCTGAATCTCTTGCCTCTTATTCTGCCAGTCATTTTAAAGCCAGTGTGTTGCTCTGATGAGCTAACTAAACACTATCCACACTATTGTGGAAAGAACAGGTTGTTTAGCATTGAAAGAAAAAGGTTCCTTTGAAGGCAGGGGGAGAGAGAACAGAGAGTGGGGACTTGGATGGTGTTTTTTAATGGTTGGCAACTAGTAGTTAACCTTTCTAGTCCAGAATTCTCAGGGCAGTGCAGTTACATCCATGTCCTAGTAAAAGGGAGTGAATCTTCAACACTAACAAGTCACAAGTTAGTGTGCTCCTGAGGCAGTTCATGAGCATTCCTTGTATGCTGTTTTTATAGCTAATCTTTGCAGTACATTGCTCAAGCTATACATGTAGCAGAAATGCAATAAAGAAAGAGTCGTAGAAGGGTAACTACTGAGAAATTTAAGGGAATGTTTTCAAAATTTACTTAAAATATTTTACCGGCATAGAAATAAATACAATTCTTAAAACATTATTATGCTAGAATTTTAAATTCTTTTCAGTGTGCAAGTTACACTTTAAAAATAAGGTATATATTGTCAAAGATGATTAAGTAACTCTCTCTTTAACACACACACACACACAGACACACAGGCACGCGCACACACACACATGCACACACAGGCACGCACACACACACAAAGGAATGATAAATTCTGGCTAATGAGTACCTCAACAACAGGGAAGGACAAGGATGTGAGAAATTTAGTTGGATCCGCACTTTTTAAAAAAAAATTATTAAAACTGACATTAATTAAAGAAGAAAGTGAAATGTGTCTTGGGCAGAAAGAAAGTATAGGCAAAGGCCCTGTGGAAGGAGGAAGCAGGGCATATTTTGGGAATCAAATGAGGTCCAGTGAAGAGGGAGGGGTGGAAGGAAGGGAAAGACTAGAATTAGAGACACTGGAGGCAGACAAAGCATGAAACCATGCACAGGAATGGTTAAGCAGAGTTACACTGAGTGAGCAAAATTTAAGCACTGACACATTTGTCCATTGCTAATAAATGGAGGCTTTTAATGGATTACCATATTTTGCTAAGTGAAAGATAGACTTACCATCACTTTAGACCTATCTATGGTTAAGGATTACATTAATATCAGTGTCATTACTTAACTCAAACAAAAGGTTTTAGAACTAAGACTAATACTGTGTATAGTTACTAGAGAATTTTCTAGACTTAATCTTGCCTTGAACAAGATTGTGTATGTACTCTGGTAGGTAGACTATCTCTCTAAATATGTTCATTTTTTCATTTCAAAAACCCGTGACTACGTTACCTTGCCTGGCAAAAATGCATTTGCAGATGGGATTGAGTTAAGTATTTGGGGTATTTGAGATTATCCTGGATTATCCAGATGGGTGCAATGTAATCACAAAAATCTTTATAAGAAAGAGGCATGTGGGTCAAAGTCAGAGAAGATGTGGCCACTGCAGGAGAAGTTAGAGCAGTGGTTCCCAACATGGGGTACATGCTCCACAGGGGGACAATTTGATTTTAAGGGGGGCAATTCAAGAATGAGTTATTAACAGTGAATTTTTCGCATTTCTTATGGTAAGTTTCTCTCACACAGACATATTTGAAATACATTGTGACATATTTATGCAGTTCAGTTCTCTATTATATGTTTTGAAAATTTATTTGCTATTTTTTCATATCACTTCATATTATTATTATTATTTAACAATTTCCTAGTGATTTCTTCCTCAGTACTTCAACTGTCCTTTCATTCTTTTATTTTTCTCTTTCATGGATGCCATGTTCTTTGGAAGCTTGTTTAGACCAAGTTAATGGCCTGTTAGGCTTCCCCCAATTTAAACCTTTGACCCCAGGAGCTGTAAGATAATAAATGTCTATTGTTTAAGCCACTAAATTTAAAAGTGGAAATTTGTTATAACAGCCATGGAAACTAATATGGGTACCTAGAATAAACTGAATGAAAGCATAAAAGTAAAGCAATTTCAAGGATTTTTTTTTGTTGGGTGATATTGATAAAGGTATGCAACTCCTCGATTTACACAATTCAACAACATAGAGTTGCACCATCCAATATAGTAATCACTAGTGCCATGGGACAATTGAGCACTTGATATGTAACTAACCTTGATTGAGAATAGATGAAAGTATAACATACATAGTGGATTTAGAAAAGAGTATGAAAACTGAATGTAAAATGTCTTATTAATAATTTTATATTGATTAAATTTTTAAACTAGAGGCCCGGTGCACAAAAATTTGTGCACTCGGGGAGGTCCTTCAGCCTGGCCTGTGCTCTCTCGCAGTCTGGGACCCCTTGGGGGATAACCACCTGCTGGTTTAGGCCCGCTCCTAGGTGGCAGAGGGCAGGCCCAATCCCTAGGTGCAGCCCCTGGTCAGGCTCAGAGCAGGGCTGATTGGGGAGTTGGGGTGCTGCCCCCTGTCATGCACAGAGCAGGGCGGATCAGGAGGTTGCAATGCCACCCCTAGTCACGCTCAGGGTAGGGCCGATTA
>NW_006289557.1:2432854-2436175 GCF_000327345.1 Myotis davidii | reverse complement strand
CCACCCCCAGCCACTCAGGCTGGGTTTCCCCTCCTGCTTCCAGCACCTCAGGCTGTGTTTCCCCTCCCACCTCCCGCCTCCACAGCCTTGGCTTTATTCCTGTCTCCGCCGCCTCTACTTTGCTCCCTTCTGTAGCGCATCGCTTCCATATTGTCTTCAGTCCTTGCTCCCAGCCGGTTTATGCAATTTAACTGCCATCTTGGTTGGAGTAATTTGCATATAGTCACTCTGATAGGCTGGTGGGTGTGGCATAAGGCATAGCAAAGGTACTGTTAATTTGCATGTTTGTCTTTTATTAGATTAGATGGTAATATTTTGGATAGAGTTAAATAAAATATGCTGTTAAAATGGGTTCCACCAGTATTTTACTTTTTAATGTGGCTAGTAGAATATTTGAAATATTCTAAATAGTCAAGTTACAGACTACCATTATTTTTCTATTGGATAGGACTCATATAGACATTTCTATAATGGCTCTACAATTTAGACATCGTCTTGTATTGAAAAATTCCATAAATTCAGAGTCAAACTCCAAGTTAGATATTGTTGATACTTAAAAAATATTGTTAAACAAATGAACTCACATTTAATATATAAATATGTGCCAGCTCAGAGTGTACATATGAATGTATTTTGCATATATAAAAATCACTAAGGTAACCTGCAAGACATTCTTCTCAGTATCAACTTTGAAATCTAATGTTCTTTGAAATTTTGTTATAAAGCATGTCTATTCAATCTCATCTTTTATTTTGATTCTCTGAATATGGCATGATTTTTCCCTTTCTCAAGTTATGTAAACCTCCACTGAATTGGAATAATGTACCTAAGAAATAAAGAACGGTTTTGTTCATCTTGGCAAATACTTTGCATTGATTTTAATAATACTTGCTGTCACATATGTGGCAAGAGAATAAATTGGACACTAATGGAAATCAATAAACTAAATCTGTTAACTGAACAGTCTAAATATGAATAGCTATGAATTTTAACAAGTCCCTTAATTAAAAGTTTTTTAACCTCCACCAATTGGAATATTTCTCAAGATACATTTCATAATTACTTAAAGCTTCATAAATTGTATTTTTTACTTAATTATTCTTGATGCTTCATAATTATTCTTGATGCTTCATAAATTGTGTTTTTTTACTTAATTAGGTAAAGTATAAATACACTCCCCCAAAAAATAACCCACCATATTTTGATGATAATATTGTATAATATGTGATTTTTTAGTGTGAATCATAAAGAGGAAATTAAATGGTATCAAAGGTGAAAAAATAAATTATGGTTGCAAACAAATCATAGTTATAACCTTGAATAAATGAGAAGTGGGTCTGAAAGTCATTTCCCTGGCAGCCCATTTGTCGATTAAATTTCTCTCATCTGTTAAAGTGTGTCGCCGCAATTATCATTATTCATGCAATGTACAAGAATTCATTCTAAGTGCCATGTCTGTCTCCTCTGCACTTATTCTAAATGCATTTAAAGGGCAATTATTCTTAAAGGATAACTTAAAAATCCTCTTTCTGGTTATATTTTCATTTGTAAAATCAGATTAGAATCTAAATATATTTTGCTCACAAAATAATTTCAGCAAAGATGATGGAGCCATATTTAAAATTTCTAAATCTAAATTAAAATAGTTATAAAACTTGCTTTCTTTTTAATTAAAGGCCCCAAGTATTCTGGCTTACCTCTCTCTAATCACCAGTAATCTTCTATAAAAACAGAAGCCAAAAGACAATTTTTGAAGTGCTCAAACAGTGTTGCATCAGTTTATTTGTTTTCAGTAAGTAAGCAAGTAATATAACTATCTTATATCAGGTGTAGTGAGTAGTAAATTAAAGTATATTGATAAAGTGAAGGAAACACAAATATCGAAACAGAGAGAACACCAATGGATGAATTTGAAAGCATAGTGGTTTTAAAGGGATGGCATAAAAGAGAGCCATTTAAAAGAAATTAAGAAAAAGCAGCCAATGAGATAGAAAGAAGCCCAGATAAAAGTAGTTGTGTTATGGAAATCCAAAAGCATGACTCCTTATAAAGTTGAGTCTGGTCAAATGTCACATAGGCATCAAGCAAGACCAGGATTAAAAAGGGTCTATTAGATACAGAAATTTGAAGGTGTCTAGTGGACTTACTGAGAGCAATTGTTCTTGGAAACAAAAGAAAGGCAATCAGGTTGAGATTAATAAATATAGAATATTAAAAAATTGTTAAAGAATGTTTATTTGTATAATGCATATTTACTTATAAAATATATATTATGCTAATTTTCAAAATTATAGCAGCTGAAAGAGTAAAGAATTAATGCTCCTGTTCTACTTTCTCCTTCTATTCCATTCTCCCTACAGAAACTCACTCTGAAAAAAAATGCCATTTTTACCTCAATATACTTCGATCTGTTTCAGACTCTCCTGCTCCCTCTTCCACTCATCAACCTTCTCCAAGATAAGGAAGCAGTGGCAGGTTTGGCATGGGAGGCTTAAGATAGCTCTCTATTGGGATACATGTCACTTGGTAGAAGCTCTATTTTATAAGAACACTAGTGTCCCAGTGCGTGGATTCATTCACGTTGAAAGGAAATTAATTAGAAGAAATATTTTAATATCTCTATTCACCCTTTCTCTATAGTAGAAGTGTCAACCAAATTCACAATCACAATGACAGATTGAAACACACACGTGTGGTTGGCGCCAGCAAGAGCTTTTTATGTATTGCACATGCACAAGTCAACTTATATACAGATACTCTCTTAATGAGACCTGCTTTCTGATTTAGCTAAACTTTTTCCAGCCCAGTGAAGTACCCCAATTTCTCTTTCAAATAATTGACACCAACAGAGCAGTAGGAGGCTCCATTAGAGGGGCTCTTTTAGGCAAATTTTGAAAAAATTGAATATAAAAAATTTACTAACTCTAACGAATTGTATAATATTGAGCAAATAAAAAATGAAGAATAGAGATACTTAAAAGGAGAATGGTCAAAGGAACTAATATGACATCATTGGACTAGACTATTTCACTAAGACTTTAATTAAAGTAAGAGGATTTGCCTTATATTTATATGAAAAAATTAGTAGGTTTTTTTCTCTTTTTGGTGAAAGCTCTTTATAGAATAACTAGGGGCCCGGTGCACGAAATTCATGCACTTGGTGTGTGTGTGGGGGGAGTGTCCCTCAGCCCAGCCTGCCCCCTCTCACATACTGGGAGCCCTCAGGCATTGACCCCCATCACCCTCCAATCGCAGGATCGGCCCCTTGCCCAGGCCTGACGCCTCTGGCCCAGGCATCAGGCCTGGGCAGGGGACCCCCAG
>NW_006289557.1:2427954-2432302 GCF_000327345.1 Myotis davidii | reverse complement strand
TTGTGCCTACATATGCAAATTAACCGCCATCTTGTTGGCAGTTAACTGCCAATCTTAGTTGGCAGTTAACTGTCAATCTTAGTTGGCAGTTAACTGCCAATCTTAGTTGGCAGTTAATTTGCATATTGCCCTGATTAGCCAATGAAAAGGGTATTGGTCATACGCCAATTACCATTTTTGTCTTTTATTAGATAGGATGGTAGCAAATATGTATTACATATAATCTTACAAATTGAAATGACAATTTTGCAATCTACAGTAAAATAATTGTTTTAGGCAGGGGTCATTAATTACTACAACCATTAGAGGGGAAAAACAGTTGTTGGAAAAAGGATATTCATACAATGCAAAAAAAAAAAAAATCATCCCTCCTTCTCTATACAAACACACACAGAGAGACAATAAGTAGCTTTAAAAGTGTGTGTCTCTTTCTGTGTATCTTTATGATTTAAATTACTATTTATCACCCCCCTTGGAGGAGTGATTACATTTATATTACTAGTAGCGAAAAGAATTGAAATTATGTGTTTTCTTATTATCATCATATAATATAAAGTAACAACCTCATCAATGATGTTATCTTGCAAATGTGTCTTTAATCCAAACAGAATTAAGACATTAGATTTAACTTTCACTTTACAGGAAATAAAAGAAATATAAAAACAAGTTAATGATTGAGTGAGAAAATAATTAGAAAAATGTGAAACATGGAATACTGGTTACTCTGTAAGTACACTGGTATGCTTATTTAGAAGAGTCAGTGTCATGGCCAAAATGTGAAATAACTCTTTATGTAAAACTAAAGGCCTGATGCACAAAATTTGTGCAAGGGGCTCAGCCCTCACAGCCCCAGCTCCCTCGCCACCCAGCTCTAGCCCCCCCACTCCCACCCCGCACCACCACTGGTTGTTTCAGAAGGTCATTCCAGAAGGTCATTCTGCCGTCCGGTCTAATTCGCATATTAGCTTTTTATTATATAGAATAGATAATAACCAAGTGCAGTGTTTGAACTTGACTATATTCTAATTTGGAGAAAGAAATGGTACTAAAATAATATTTTGTATAAATGGAAATATATGAATATGGTCTTGATAAATAATATTGGGGACATTTCAAATTTCTTGAATGTGACATTGTGACTTTTATAACAGAATGCCACTTTATTTCAGAAATTGAGGTTGAATAACTATAGGGGTGACTTTACTTATGCAATATAACTTTTCTGTATATTGGACATTTTTATAGTAAAAATTTAGGGAGATTAATTTAAAATTATTGCTGACAATTCTTAAATGTGTATCTTCTGTCCTGATTGCCCACTTAGCTTCAGATGCATATTGTCAATTGCCCTAATCTCAACTTATCTACCTAACAGGCATCTCCAGCTTGTTATGGCCAAACATGACTACATGATCTCTCCTTCCAAAACATAGCTCTCTATGTGCAGTCTCTCAAAGCTCAGATGATGGCAATTCCACCTTCCAGTAGCTTATGCCAAAGTCTTAAAAAAATACATCATTAACACCACTTCTTCTCCCAAACTTCATATCCAATATGCCAGAAAATCTTGTTGTCTCTAAAATCAAAGATATTCAGATGCTGACTATTACTCATCATTTCCACTGCTACAACATTTATCCAAGCCGCTATCTTAATCTCTTGCTCAGTTCCTGTTTCCATCCTTGCCAATTTATAATCTGTTCTTTTTCCTTCATGGAAATAATTTGAACCACTGATTTGATTTCTTTATTAGTTGATACGACAGTTCATTCTTAACCCAGCAGCCAGAGTGACCTATGTCAGGATTCAGGGTTCCTGGGATAGCAGGGAAGTTTTGCCATCTTAAACATAACATTTTCACAGCAGTTACAATTTTTGTCATTTCATAGTTGATAAGGAGGGAGAAAAAGTACATCAAAAGGATCTTTAAGGAGATGGCCTGAAAATCACATACATTGTTTTCTCTTATATGCTATTGGCCAAAGTTTGTTCACAATTGCCAAGAAGCGAGACTAAGAATCATCGTCACCGTTGAGTGATAGAGTCCAGAAAAATATCAGAGTATATGTTTCTAAAATTAAGTACAGAAAAAAGGCACACTAGCGGCATTCAGAATTACCCCAGTTAACTATTCTGGCTACCCAAGTATCATGAATTTACTGCATCTAGCCTGAAATCCAGAATTTCATAATGTGCAGTCCCTTCATCATATCTGGAATTGGCTCTTTAAAATCAAGCAATCTGTTAACTAAATGACAGGATAGCTGCATTCTTCTCTCCTAATATATAGTGACAGAATAGGAATAGTGTAACCGTAATAAAATTAACATTCAGAAAAATGAAAAAAATGGGAAAGTGTCCCATAGCAGCTATAAAGCTTAATGGACAGAAATCACAAGGAATCTGTAGGGTAGGTGACTTTGTTCTTCCACCTGTCTTTCCCTCGTTTCTGCCCTCTGAGAATACCTCCTTTATCCATTGTCTGCTATGGTCCTTTATCCTGTGTAACCAGCTCTGAAGTGGGATGAATTGGAGAGTGCTTCCAGTTCACAGCCCATTTTATGCCATTAACATTTGAGGGCTCAATGGTTACTCTGGGGGATCAGACATAAGCTCTGGGAGAGCTTTGGGTTTCATTAGCAATGCAATTCCCTCAGGGGGTTGGCCTTCTAGTCTATTTGCCTCCACTTAATACATGTGAAAAGTAGCACACCCAAACATCTCAATAGGTCATTACTGTTAAAACTGCAATCTTTCTTTTTTATTGTCTGGCTTTTGTACTAGTTCCACCCTTTAGGCCAAAATTTTTGTTTTATTTTCCAAAGCTGCATGGGTCCTTTACATATTTGAAGGACCCGTGCAGCTTTGGAAAATAAAATAATTTTTATTTCTCTCTCGCTCTCTTTAGAAGAAATTAAATTACCTGGGCAGGTTCATCTCCACAGACTCCTATAAATGTGCAAATAGTGTGCCACTTACAGTGGATTTTTAATAGACTGCTTGTCGGAACTCAGGTTTCCTTCGCTTCATGCAGAATCAGTTCTTGTTAGGCCTTCTGAAAACAAAGTGTCTTTCATTTATTAAGAAAACACACACTTAATACAGCCAATGAATTTTGATAGGGGAAGAGGATTAGGAGTCATTGTCCTCCTGAAAGGCGGACGTAAAAACTGTGGTTGTCTATGAAGCGTCTGGCTCTGTGGCACTGCATCAGTAGCCTGTCTGTGATACCATGAAGGCCACTGAAGTAACAGAAAAACATGGATGTCTTTGACCTGATATTTACATTTGGATAACTCTGGGTGATCATCTTCTCTCTATCTCTTGCTGTTTGACACACAGATAGAGTTAGATTTTTTTTAACTTTAAATGACTTCACATTTCTGGACTTTTCGTCACTTTAACTTTCTAGCCACTTAAAATCCTTTGGTGTTCTGATGTCTGCCACATGAAACCTGGCCAATTTTTCTTCATGTCTAGTTTCTACTTGTAGTAACTTGCTAAAAGCCTGTGTAGCAGCCAACCCAGAAGATCCTTCTGAATTTTGCCAACTCAGAGGTACAGTTTCGGAGCACATGGTCTGCCTTCTAAGTTACAGCAACAACAGTTTTATTGAGCATGTTGCCACAACATAATGGCATTTTCCAGTTTCCAACTCACAATATTTGTGAGTATTTTATTTTGTCCGTGTACTATACAATCAAACTTGGAAGGCATCCCACTTCCAAGTATGATTCCGCCTTCAAGAAATGCTTAACAATTAGAGATCCAGAAAGGTATCCCAAAATATGGTTTTTATAAGAAAAACTAGTGGCCCGGTGCACAAAATTTGTGCACATTAAAAGAGAACTAATTAGAGGAAATGTTTTAATATTGCTATTTGCCCTTTCTCTATAATAGAAGTATCAGAGATGAAAGAAAATTAGTAAACTGTATATGAAAATCTCCCTCCTGTCAGAGTCTGGGGTGTGCCACAGAACCTAGAGTCAAGTTCTTGCCCACCACCCGTACGCACTTCGAAAATGCAGGAGACCTAGACTCAGCTGGCCCCACCCCCATTGGGTGAGACCCAGACCCAGCGGGCCCTACCCTGGTCTAGCCCCTTTGGGCGGGGGTGCAGCCTCAGGTCCCCCAGCCCAGTTCCAGGTGGAAGGCGCAGCCTGAGGTCCCCCATCAAGCCCTGCCAGGCGAGGGGCATGGCGGCCGGAGGTCCCCTGTCAAACCCTGCCATGCAGGGGGCATGGCCTGAGGTCCCCCACAAGCCCTGCTGCTTGGGGGCGCAGCCTGAGGTCCCTATCAAGCCCCGCCAGGTAAGGGGCAGCCTGAGGTCCCCCGTCAATCTCTGCAA
>NW_006289557.1:2427608-2427932 GCF_000327345.1 Myotis davidii | reverse complement strand
AGGGGGCATGGCCTGAGGTCCCTGGCCCCAGCCAGGCTCCATGCAGCATCAGGTCCCTACTGTTCAGTCATGACATTACGGTGTCCTGGCAAATTTGCATATTCCTCTATTATATATATAGATGTTTTTGTCTTCAATGTTATGGTTTAGAAGTACGTTACTAAAGACTGGTAGAGAAGTTCCCAATTTGGCTCTAAGTCAGTATTCAGCTGCCACAGAGGCGAAAACAGAGACCAAGATAAGCATCTTAAAGGAGATGTCCAGGAAGTTGTACCCATTACTCTTTCATATAGCACAGGTACGGACTTCATCATGTGGGCACAC
>NW_006289557.1:2426752-2427232 GCF_000327345.1 Myotis davidii | reverse complement strand
CAGGGCCTGAGGTCCCCCATCAAGCCCTGCCAGGCGAGGGGCATGGCGGCCGGAGGTCCCCTGTCAAACCCTGCCATGCAGGGGGCATGGCCTGAGGTCCCCCATCAAGCCCTGCTGCTTGGGGGCGCAGCCTGAGGTCCCTATCAAGCCCCGCCAGGTAAGAATCTCCCTCCTGTCAGAGTCTGGGGTGTGCCACAGAACCTAGAGTCAAGTTCTTGCCCACCACCCGTACGCACTTCGAAAATGCAGGAGACCTAGACTCAGCTGGCCCCACCCCCATTGGGTGAGACCCAGACCCAGCGGGCCCTACCCTGGTCTAGCCCCTTTGGGCGGGGGTGCAGCCTCAGGTCCCCCAGCCCAGTTCCAGGTGGAAGGCGCAGCCTCAGGTCCCACATCAAGCCCCGCCGAGCAGGGGGCATGGCCTGAGGTCCCCCATCAAGCCCTGCCAGGCGAGGGGCATGGCGGCCGGAGGTCCCCTGT
>NW_006289557.1:2425493-2426274 GCF_000327345.1 Myotis davidii | reverse complement strand
CAACACACACACACACACACACACACACACACACGCGCGCGCGCGCGCGCGCGCACACACGCACACGCACACACACACACAATCCCTAGTAAGTTTCTCACATTCTCACCTAAAACTTTAATTTTCCTTTATTAAAATTTTGAGGCAACAGTTATTGTTCTTTATCACAATCACCTGTGTGCCAGTTACTCTACTGGACACTAGAGATGTAATAGATAAAAACTGAGCAAGATATAATCCCTGGTATTACAGATGAACTCAGTTTAAGGGGAGTCATCTCTTGGCTCTTTTCAAAATTGCATAAAACATTAACTCTCATATAAAGTCACTGTGAAAGGAGTTTTAGGGATGAAATGGGCAGGTTTAGGGAGTTTTAAGAATAAAGAGGGTTCATGGGGGAAGAAAGCATAGGAAAGGGCTTAAAACTGCCCAAAGGCATACATTCACACAGGGGATAAACAAAAGAGGTGCCACAGGATAAGGGGAGAGGAATACATCCATTCACAGAAGATAGGGAAAAGCCACAGGGTATGGGGATAAAAAAAGAAAAAAAAACTTTCACAGAGGATAGAAAAATGCTGACAAATAGGAGAAAGAGGAAAACATATTTTCACAGTAGATAGAGAATTCTACCACTGAAGGGAGAGAAAGGGGGGGGGACATCACATGGGTTTTGAGCTTTGAAGCTGATATTCTACCGATTGGAAGGCAGTATGAAGAGACAAAGAACTGCAGCCTTTATAAACCTTAGAAAAAAGGAGCTCAGAGAGCTACCCGCTTG
>NW_006289557.1:2357653-2406272 GCF_000327345.1 Myotis davidii | reverse complement strand
GGGGGGGGGGGGGGGGCGGAGGGGGCATGGCCTGAGGTCCCTGGCCCCAGCCAGGCTCCATGCAGCCTCAGGTCCCTACTGTTCAGTCATGACATTACAAGGCATACATTCACACAGGGGATAAACAAAAGAGGTGCCACAGGATAAGGGGAGAGGAATACATCCATTCACAGAAGATAGGGAAAAGCCACAGGGTATGGGGATAAAAAAAGAAAAAAAAACTTTCACAGAGGATAGAAAAATGCTGACAAATAGGAGAAAGAGGAAAACATATTTTCACAGTAGATAGAGAATTCTACCACTGAAGGGAGAGAGAAAGGGGGGTGGGGGGGGGTTCCACATGGGGTTTGGGCTTTGAAGCTGATATCCTACCAATTAGAAGGGAATATGAAGAGACAAAGAACTGCAGCCTTTATAAACCTTAGCAACAACAACAAAAAAGAGCTTTGTGGGTTACCCCCTTGAAACCCCCTCCCTGCTTGGGAGTTTGTACTTGTTTTCAATACATGTCCACCCTTTCATCTACCACCTTTTAGTCCATGGCTTCATTCTTCTAATCCATCTGGACATGAACCTGGAAAGAAATCACACTTGCATCCTGCTCAGGAAAACAACTGACCCAACTGCTACCCTTGAAAAGGGGAGTTGGATAAAACATATAATCCTGGGAATAAAGGGAGAAGTTAACCTTGGGAGGTGGCGGGCGGGAGGAAGAAGAAAAACAAAGATTTCTAGAAAAGAGATATGAGAAGAGCCTGGCTGGCATAGCTCAGTGGTTGAGCATCGGGAGGTCACAGTTCCATTCCCCGGTCAGGGCACATGCCCAGATTGCAGCTCGATCCCTAGTAGGGCATATGCAGGAGGCAGCCGATCAATGATTCTCTCTCATCTTTGGTGTTTCCATCTCTCTCTCCCTCTCCCTTCCTCTCTGAAATCAATAAAAGAAATATATTTTTTAAAAAAGAGTTGCCAGAAGGTAGAAAAAAAGTGCCATTTGCTTGAGGATAAAATGATAAGTGAAAAAAACAAGTCATGAGCTGCATATCCTTTTAGTTAACAATTGACTGCATATACAACAGGTTCCATAAGATTACAGTGGAGCCGAAAAATACCTATCACTTAGTGACATTGTAATCATCCTTGACTGTATTATTTTCTCTTATGCTTCATTTAATCTTAGGGGTTTTTTTTTGTTTATCATGGCCCCTAAACTTACAAAATCCACAGCTAATGTTGACAGTAAGAGGCTACGTGGAGTGATGGAGCTGGAAAAAAAAATTAAAAGTGATTAAGGAGTACAAATGTGGAAAATCTGTGATGGCTATTGCTAGCCAATCACGCATGTACCATTTCACCACAGCTACAATCTTGAAAAACAAGAATAAAGTGATGAAAGCTATTCAAGGATTAGTTTCATTTAAGGCAATGAGCCTAATACTCATACTCGAGAGGTGCCTATAACAGACATGGAGAAACGTCCAATGACTTGAAGACCAGACACAGAAGTGCATCCTCTCAGCATCAAGATGGTCACAGACAAAGCAAAAAAATTATTTGCAGTGTTGAAGGCTGGTCTCAACTATGATGTTGAATTGATTGCTAGCTCTGGGTTGTTTCGATGATTTAAGAATCGTTATTCATTACATAATGTGAAAGCGAGTGATGAGTCTGTGATTGCTGATGTGAAAGCAGCTGAAGAATTTTTGAAAAGTAGATAAGCTCATTATAGAAGAAAATTACTTGCCAGAGAAAATAATCAATGTGGATAGAAACCTCCCTATTTTGGAAACAGATGCCTGATAAGACCTTCAGCCGTAAAAAGGCCACGTCAATGCCACTTTTCAAAGCTGTTAAGGACAGGATAATAGTCTTGCTTGGAGGCAATGTGTTGCAGGCAACAAATTGAAATGCTTTGTGATCTGGCACAGTAAGAACCTCAGGACTTACAAACATCAATAAGCATCCACTGCCAGTGTATTATAAGAGTAATAACAAGTCATGAATGACCCATCTTCTATTCCAAGACGCCTTCCTAATTTGCAATTCCAGTAAAGTGGAGAAATACTGTTCAGAGAATAACATACCTTTCAAAATTTTACTTATTATTGGTAATGTTCTCTGGCATTCTTCTTTTATTAGTAATCTTCATCTCAATATCAAAGTGGTATTTCTCCCTCCAAACACCACCTCTTTGATCCAACCAATGGGTCAAGGAGTTGTAACAGTTTTCAAGATCTACTAGGTGAGGAGGACTTTTGTCTGGGTTATTGATGCAGCAGAGGAAGATACTAAAAAGACACCAATGAAATTCTGGAGAGATTGCAACATCTGTGACTGTATCATGCACATTGTTTGGGCTTGGGGTGATGTCACCACGAAGAGTATGAATGATATCTGGAAGAAGACACCCAAGAGGTTTATCCATGGTGTCAAAGGTGTTTGCAAAAATCAACAAGGCTGTGGTTGTAATGGCAAACAACTTTAACCTCTGTGTAGATAAGAACAACAACGAGAAGCTCCTAGATTTGGCTCTTGAATTTACTAATGAGTAGTTGTTAGGAATGGAAAAGAAAAGTATAGCTGCAGAAGAGGCAGGATAAAAGAAAACTACAGGAGAAGAAAAAAAAGAAACCCCAAGAATATTTATAATGAAGGTTTTGCAGAAACTTTTGTAGACCTCAACAAGCTCCTTAAAACATTGGAAAGCATGAAAGCCACAGCACCAAAAGGTTTTTATTAATGAAGAGGAATGTTCATGATAAGTTATTTGCTTACAAGCAAATTTATAATGGGGGAAAAAATAAACAAAGCAAACAAACCACCATGAACAACATCTTTCTGACCAGGGAGATTTCCTGAAGAAGAGCCTCAGGCAGGACTTTCAGGAGGTGTTCAAAGGCATTGCTACTGTAGGTGGTGACCGCTCCATGTATGTTATTTAATTAAAAAGTTCAAAATGAAAAATAAAATAAATTAATTAATATTGGGAGTCATTCTAGATTTCTCCTTTCAAGTTCGTTTCAATATGCAATTAGTTGTTTGAATTTTAAATTCTAAGGCCTTTATGTCCTTACAATTTATATTCTCCTCTTCCTTTCAATTGCTACTGCTTTGGTAGAGACCTTTATCATTTTAGCTGAAAATATTAAAATAGCCTCCTAAAGTAACTAGAGAGATCATTGTAAGATATGTAAATAAATGGACAAAGAAATTAGAAATAAGATATAATGTCTCTACTTTATGTGCTTTCTGTGAAGACAAAATTCCTTGCCAAATGTCAAGCCCCTTCACATAGTGGGTTCTGCCTACATCCCCAGCTAACCTGTGCCATGTCTTCTCATGCATCCATACTGGAGTCAAGCCAACCATGTTCACGCCAAATGCACCTATCCTACTCCAATATCACTCCTTTACTAGGAACTTCTCTTCTATCATTTTTCCCTTATTTAATTCTGACTCATCCTTAAATTGAACTATCACCCATTGTAAGGAGCTTTCCCTTAAATTTCCCCTTGCTATAGCTTTAACACATCTTTCATGATACTCTAGCTTCCTGAAAGATTAAATAATGTGTTGCATAGTTCAATAAGGAGCAATACTTTAAAATTTGGAGAATCCTATATAAAAAAAGGCTAATATGCAAATTGACCAAAGACAGAACAACCAGTCATTATGACGCACACTGACCATCAGTGGGCAGATGATCAATGCAGGAGCTGCCCCCTGGTGCTCAGTGCCATGGGAGCACTGCTCAGCCAGAAGCCGGGCTTACAGCTGGCAAGCTCAGGGGTGGTGGCGGGAGCTTCTCCCACCTCCATGGCAGCACTAAGGATGTTCCACTGATGGCTTAGGCCCACTCCCCATGGGCTCCCAGACTGCTAGAGGGCATAGGCATAGCTGAGGGAACCTCCTCCACACCCAGTGCATGATTTTTGTGCACCAGGCCTCTAGTAGAATAATAAAGAGATGAGAACAAACTCCCAATTTCAGGTAAAGGCACGCTCATTTATTGGGAGGCTGGTGGAGAGGTGAAAATGAATATTGAATTAACCCATAGAGGGAACTAAAAAATGTAGAACAAAATGGAAACATATATTACAGGAAACAGTAGTTGATGTAGTACAGGTATTTATTTGAAACTGGTTTCAAACCAGTTTCTTGATCTCTCCCTCTTTATGTACCTATAGTCAGTTCTCATTATTCACAGTACATAGTTATATTCTATTAAGTTGCAGCAAACATTAAATTAGCACTGAATTGCTTTTAGGAAAAATACAAGGATAGGTTCTTGTGAGGCCCAGTCACATTTTTGTCAATGAATCAGTACATAACCATGTTCTATATATGTTTCCTTTTAAAATACGTTATTTGATATATATTGTTGCTTCAGTAATGTTGAACTTACTATAACCCATGCCTGAATGAAGGTTATCTTCAGTGAAGCTTATCTAACACAATTAGGTTCTTCCTAAGGCACATGAAGCCTTCTTGCACTTACAAACACTAGACAACATGTTAGCACTATACTGGGAGGGCTATTTTAAACAGTGAAATCGCCAACACAAAGCACTAAATGCAAGAGACATGGCACTAAATAGACCAAGGAAAGGGCACTTGCTTATTGCATGATAGGAAAAAAAAGAAAAAACAAAAAAGAGAGTGGCTCCTTGTTCTACCTCAGCTGGGAACATGTATATTGGAGGATTCAATTTTTTTTGCAACTCTGCACACATGTAAGAATGACCACATAAGAGTAATGAGTATTGATTTGGGCTTACAAATAAACTCTAGCTAGTGAGTAAACTAGCAAATACAGAGTAAGGAGGATTAATTGTACCCAACTCGAGGTTTGGATTATCCAAGAGAGACATAAAGAATTATCCTATCTTCTCTTAGCAAGCAGTGTTTTTCCAAACTATAAAAGACATTACTTCACCTAGTAGTTTATTTTTAATTCTGGAAAGCTGAAATGTTTCATGTGGAGATAATTTCAATTAGGTCAGAGAGGATCAAGAGAGGAATAAGCATTCATGATGATAATCTGTATCAGCTGTGGTCCTATCACCACACAGAGGACTTTGAATCACTTGCTGCATTGATGCTTATTAAGTGCCTGCTGCACAATACAATACACAGAATGTATTACAGAGCTGTACACTGAAACCTGTGTGATTTTACTAACCAATATCACCCTAATGAATTCAATTTAGAAGTCCATACATTTTAAAAATCAATAAATAAATTACTAAAAAGTAAAATAAAATGACTGCTGCTGCTTGAATTTTCTCATATAAAAAGTCTTTCTTGTCTTTTAATTCACCAGCAAAAAAAGCTTTTGCACAGCAAAGGAAACCATCAACAAAACAACAAGAAAGCCCACTGCATGGGAGAACATATTTGCAAATGTTATCACTGATAAGGGTTTAATCTCCAACATTTACAGAGAGCTCATACAACTTAACAAAAGGAAGATAAACAACCCAATCAAAAAATGGGCAATGGACCTAAATAGATACTTTTTCGAAAGAAGACAGAAGAAAGGCCAAGAGACATATGAAAACATGTTTAAAGTCACTAATCATCTGAGAGATTGAAATTGACCTTGGTAACTCATTCATTACTTAATAACATGCTATTCAGCCTCCATGTGTTTAAATATTTTGGGGTGTTTTCATTGTAGTTCATCGTTAGTTTCATGTTATTGTGATCTATCTTTGAGAATGGCCCATGTGCTCTTGAGAAGAATGTATATTCTGTAGCTTTGGGGTGAAATGTTTTATAAATATCATTTAAGTCCATCTGATCTAGTGTGTCATTTAGAGTCACTATTTCCTTGTTAATTTTTTGTCTGGAAAATCTATCCAGTGAAGACAGCAGGGTGTTAAAGTCAAAGGTAGGGGAGGATGGGGGTAAAGGGGAAGAGATCAACCAAAGGACTTATATGCAAGCATATAGGCCTAACCAATGGACACAGACAACAGGGGGGTAAGGGCATAAGTGGGGGGGGTAGGGGTTAACATGGGGATAAGAACATATATGTAATAACTAAACAATAAAAACATTTAAAATAAAATAAAATAGTAAAATATAATTTGCTAATCTTTTATAAATACCCTTTGCCTCTAAAGCAATTTTTTAATTAAAGTGAATCTAAAAAAAGACACTTTATTTTTTCCTATAAAAAGGTAACATTGCAATTTAAAACATCATGATAGGATTTTTATTTGCAAAAGAAAAAAATTATCTTTCTATAAGTGCAGAACAGTGACAAGGGTGGTGGTTACTCCCTCAGTGACTATTGCTCTTTTTGTCCTTCAGTTTAGGATTTGTGACAAAGATGGAAGGCCATCTCTTCCCTCAGACTGATCACTTGTCTCCAGTGTATTGGAAAAAGGACCTTTCTCCATGCCCTCACTTGATTTTTCTGTGCATTGGTTAGCCTAGCAGAACCAAAGCCCACATGCTATTAACCAGATGTTCTGCAGAGAATTAGAAACCCTGAAATAATGGACAGACAGGCCCTGTTGGAAGGAAGCACTCATGCAGACAGAGTTGCTATCTGCTTCAGACCTTAGTAGCATGAGGTAATTTACAACCTGTCATTTCCTCACGGAGTGGGAGGAATTCTTCACGTGTTATCAATGAAGCACAATAGAATTTAGAGTGTTTTTTCTACTCTCCAACCTTTTGGCTTCAGTTTCCTGCGTCTTCTGGAGGAGAAAGGTGATTCATAACTAAAAATTTGGTATAAAACTGATGCTTCATAAGTGTTGGTGGTTGCAAAGATATTATAAAAGGAAAGTAGGAAGAGAGAAAATACTTGAACAAGAGGGTCAGTAATATCAAATATTATTGAAAAATATAAGGACAACATTGACTTCAAAAGTGGAGTTTTGATTTGACAATTAGGTTATTTATAAGCAAGAAGCAATAGCAGAGTTGAAGGCCAGAGCCAGATTACAAAAACAAAACAAAACACTTTAAAAAGTGAGTAAAGGTGTCAGTAAAGCTGGTGGATTAAACACATGTACCTAATTCACCCTCTCCTGAAATCTCACCAAAACCAAAGTCCCACTGAAATTTTCATTGATTTTTAAGCCACAAATCTACAAAGATTGGGAGAATAGAAGCAGAGATATCAATAAGAAAATCATAGATGCTAGAAAGCTGATGGAATAAAGACAAATGATGTAGCTCACTGAGAAAGCCAAATCTTAAAAGACACATTGAGAAGAGTCAGGAATCATTTTGAGGAATTGACAGCATTGGCTAACTCTGGGAGTGGTGGTAATGAAGTATAATGTGTGTGTTTATGCGGGGAGGAGGCGGGGTGTAGCAGTAACTCCCCCTCCAGTTACATGAGCTCAATCTAGAAATCCAACTGTTTCAAAGTAGCTGATAAAGATCTCTATTTTAGCACACCTCTGAGCAGATGATGGCAGGTTTATCCACTGAGGAGGATAAAGCTGAGGTCTATCAGCCAAGATTAAAGCCGCAGAGCAGAGTGGGTGCATGTGTCCTGCGATTAGGTGTGTATTATAGGAATTAGACTTTACACAACTGAGGAAGGAGCTGGAGAATGAGAGAAATGATCAATATGAGAAGCCACCCATGTCCAACAATGAAGTGAGGCAGCAAAGAGGAAGCTCATGGAATGGTCTATGGGGAGCTTCTAGGTAGCTAGTACACCTGTGAATCTTCAGCAAAGCCTCTGGCAGTTGGGCATCTATGGTCAGCATGGTGAATGCCCAGGAAGAAAAACCAGATGTGGAGCTCAGGAGAATGAGGGTAAGTGGGAACCTATCAACTTTCAGTATCTGTTTGACCTATTTGACCACAAAAGAACTTCAGAGTGTATTGAGTGACGCTTTACTTCTTCCTTTTAAATCTTACTGAGTTTCTCTTTCAACCAAGCTAACCTGGAACAACACAGAGAAAGTAATTCTAGCAAATGCATGTCCCAGCTTAACCAAGTGGACCACTGAGGATGTCTAAACTGAGGCACTGCAAGGAGGGTTGATGGCTGATGTAACTTATGCAAACAAGGGTATCAAATAAATTGATGCATATGAAATACTGATCTCCCAGCCTTCTTTTCCAATGCTCCCAACACAGGCAACTAGGCCTTTACTGTCCAGACTAGACATGGGAAGAGTCCTCTCATGAAATCTAACTCCCAGCAAAGGAAAAACATCAGGGTTTTTTTTTTTCAACAAATGAGGAATTCAGCCAATCATCTTACAGTGAAATCATTAGTCAACTAATACCTATTCACATGCTCAGAGTTGTTAGTCAAGCTTTTAGTTCATGACTCTCAATTATGAATAGACACTGAGGATCACTAAGTATCTGAGGAAAGCCTTTAGGATAGAAGAGAGTCCAAAACAATAGATTGAACAAAACAATCTGGAGAAAATTGAGGCCATGAAGAGAAAAGAAAAACAAATTTAGGTATCACAGATATTTTCAAAGAAATAAGACTTCATATTGCATTTATTAAGCAACTCTAAGATACTACGAATTAGTATCATTCAGAGAGCAAAAAGATATTCTACAAAAATTACATATGAGAAGAAAAAAATGTCAAACTCAATAGAGTCTTTGTAAGATAAAGTTGAAGCTATCTCAAAAGGCAGACTAAATGATGGAGAAAATAGAGCCAGAATTAAATCATTTAAGGAAAATGTTAAATTTGAAATGAAAAATTGTAAATAGACTAATCAAATTCCAGTAAATATCTACTGGGAGAATGATGAGACAGAAGTTTGCTATGTTTTTGGAGATGGATAGTGAGGAGAAAGATAAATTTTTGTTTTTCATAGTAGGGAGTCAATAGATTATATTCAAATCTGAGAAAAGAAGAAGTGATACCATTGTGGTACTTAGAGATATTAAAAGATAGAGAGATATGAAAATACATATAAAAAGAACTCATTGAAAGTGACTGTCTCTGAAAAAGGAGAAATGGGGAAAAGGATCTGGAATTACTATTTGTGTTAGAATTACTGACTCAGTCAACTGAGCACATGGTTAACTTACAAAATCCAAGCTTAAAAAAGTGAATAAGTAGTGAGGAATTAGATTTAGTTTTATGTAAATAGGAAAAACACACAAAAGGCAATCCATTGTTGGGGAGGTGTGGCAAGAAGGGTATGTGGGAGACTGAGACCAATAGGGAAGATGTGTGAACATTGGAGGCTGTGGAACAGCAACCAATAGAGCTAAAAAGGATGATTACACAGGAAAAGGGACAGTTAACAGACTGATGTATTCAAGAATTCTTAGCCAAATTAAAGTACACACACAAAAAGCTTAACTCTTTGAACGATGAGGGACACAACCTCATGAGAACAAAGTAAAAGGAGAGCAGAGGCATCAAATAAAAATCTGACATAAAGAAGTGGATCTTGCTCTAGAAAGACCTTGAAGCAGCCATGCCAAAGGTCAAAGGAGCAGATTATCTGTGGCAGAGGCACACACACCATCTGAGTGCTGTAACCACAGGGCCACACATTGAGCCTCAATGTTTTGAAGTAGACATGTTATTTTCAAAAGAACAATTTCTCATACAACATATTCTTAAAAATTAATACAAGAATGTGTATGACTCATCTTCCATCCATCTCTCTGATTTTTTTCATGCCCTTCAACTCTAAGTTTAGGTCATGATTGAAAGTATCCACTGTTCAAACAATAAAGGGAACAAAATTATTCTGAAAACTGTAAAAATTAACTAACTACATGGAAAGGCTTTGTTTTCTAATTAAGTAATTGCATTTATTTATATTCATCTTAAATACTATCAGACTGGGGAAATCAACTTGATTAACAGGCAAATAACAGAGAAGAAAATCCTCAAGTATATACCAACACCATTTGTAAGTGTTCTATACCTTAATAAAAGTTTATAAAATACGAGAGTCCCAGTGCACAAAAATTTGTGCACTCGGGGGGGAGGGGGGTCCCTCAGTCCCTCCTGTGCCCTCTCGCAGTCTGGGACCCCCTCAGGAGATAATGCCCTGCTGGCTTAGGCCTGCTCCTGGGTAGCAGAGGGCAGGCCCAATCCCTAGGTACAGCCCCTGGTTGGGCTCAGAGCAGGGCCCATTGGGGAGTTGGGGCACTGCCCCCTGTCATGCACAGAGCAGGGTGATCAGGAGGTTGTGATGCCACCCTCAGTCACGATCAGGGTAGGGCCGATTGGGGGGTTGGGGCCCCGTCCCCTGTCACACTCAAGGCAGGGTCTATGGGGAGGTTGCGGCACCGCCCCCTGTCACGCACAGAGCAGGGCCCATCAGGGGGGTTGGGGCACCGCCCCCCGTCACACACAGAGCAGGGCGGATCAGGGGGTTGGGGCGCCACCCTCTATCACCCACAGAGAAGGGCCGATCAGGGGGTTGGGGCGCTGCACCCTATCACACACAGAGCCACAGGGCGATCAGGGGGTTTGGGCGCTGCCCCCTGTCACGCTGATCCCGGTGCTTGGAGGCCTCGCGGCTCCGCTGATCCCGGTGCTGGGGGACATATTACCCTTTTACTATATAGAATAGAGGCCTGGTGCATGGGTGGGGGCTGGCTGGTTTGCCCTGAAGGGTGTCCTGGACCAGGGTGGGGGTCCCCACTGGGGTGCCTGGCCAGTCTGGCTGAGGGGCTGAGGGCCATTTTCAGGCTGATGGGTGACTGAAGCTCCCAACCTCTCCTTTTTTTCTTTTTTTTTTCTTTTTATTCTGGACCAGCTTTAGCTCTGAGGCCTCGGCTGCTGAAAGCAGGTTTCTGGCCTTGTTTACAGTCTGTATTTGATACAATGTTGCGTTCCGGCTGGCTGAAGCCCAGCTGAGTAAAGCAGGTTTCTGGGGGTTTTTTAGCTTCTATATTTGCAACCTAGTTGCTTAGAGTTGCAGCTGAGAGGCCGGCAAGTCAGGCAGGGAACGTTGGAGTCCTCCGTCACTGAAGCAAGCAAGCCTCCCTGTTCGCATCAGCTGCCTGGCTGCCAGCCGCCATCTTGGCTGCCAGTTAATTTGCATATCTCGCCGATTAGCCAATGGGAAGGGTAGTGGTCGTACGCTAATTACCATCTTTATCTTTTATTAGATAGGATAGAAATGGACATATTTGAGATATTATTTTTAAATATGGCTTTAACAACCCACTTTTTATAAAGCCATTTATTTGAAAAAGCAACTTATCTCACTCTTTGGAGTAAATGTTTGTGTAATATGCATGTGAGTTATATTAGCTATGTACCAGAATGCAAAGAGAACTTGAACAATCTTACAAATGTGGCAGGATTCCCCAAAGCCCCAAAACCACATTAACCAAACACCTAGAGCTCAGTAGGCTTTCTAACAGGACAATTTGTCTCAAGGAAGATCAGAGTGACCTTGCCAATTGCTGAGTCTGCAAATATGTAATTACAGAGTTACAAAGCAAAGGGATTCCATGGTCTACCTCAGCTGAAGATAGTATTAGTATAGAAGAAAATCTGTTCCTTGCCCAAATTCCGACTCCCTGAAAATATCCCCTAAGCTCCCAACACTTCAAGTGGAAACAAAAGGAAAAGTACCATCATTTGCTAAATGTCTACTATGTGTCTGGTACTTTACATATCTAATTGCAGAGCCCTGTGTCTCATCAATACTAAATAGGATGGGGATTTCTACCAAGAAGAAATTACCCACAACTATTATAATTAACATGGATGAATTGTAATGAGAATGAAAGGCATGCTGGGCTCAGAACTGTGCAAGGGAGAGGGGCAGGAATCCTGAGAGGAAAAAAGGGCAGTCTCAGATACACAGTGACTGGCTAAGGATTAGGCTCAGTGGTGACAGGAGAACGCCCTCTAACCCTCCCCAGGTTTGCACATATCAAGTAACAAGTCACTTGCAATAAACAGAGCTTCTGTGAGGCACAGTAGGCAAGGGACAGGAACACCACACACACACACACACACACACACACACCTCTGGCATATTTCATTTACATGTATAAAAATGAAAAACAGAGAAATCTGGGATGTGGCCTGAAAAAAAAAGTTACATTATACAAAGAGGAACAAAGATTAGAATGATAGCAGACATCTCTTTTCAGAAATCATACAGAAAACAAAGGAGTGGCAACTTCAAAGTGCTAAAGAAAAAAAAAAATCCTTCAAACTAGAATTCCATACCGAAAATAATCATTTTACAAGAATGAAGAAAAAATACTTTCTTTAAAATCACAAGCACCCTGGGAATTTATGGCTGGGAATTTATAAGATATGGAAAGGGAATTTATTTAGCCAAGAAGAAATGCCATCAGACAGAAATTTGGATCTATACAAAGAGATAAAGATAACTAAAAGTTACACAAATAAAGGGAATGCAATCTTTTGTTGCTTTTAGTTTAAAATATACCTTCGTGTTGAAAGCAGAAATTGTAACAACATATTTGTGTTTATAGCATATGTAAAAGTAGAAGGCATACAAACAATAGCACAAAGGATGGGAAAATTAGGCAATGAGAATGTGTATTTACAAAGCATGAAGCAGCATAATATTTGAAGATAGACTGATTAACTAAATATATAAAGTAACCCTTAGAACAACCACTAAGAAAGTGGTTGCATGTTGAAAAGTATGACATTTATTGTAGCAGTCTCTTTTCTGATATAGCTCCTTCGACAAGGGAAACAAAAGAAAAAATAAACAAATGGGATTACAACAAACTAAAGAGTTTTTGCACAGAAAAAAGGAATCATCAACAAAATAAAAAGAAAACCCACTGAATGGGAGAACATATTTGTCAATGATACTTCTAATTAGGGGTTAATATCCAAAATGTATAAAGAACTTATAAAACTCAACACCAAAAAAACAAATAATCTAATTTAAAAATGGGCAAAGGACTTGAATAGACACTTCTCCAAAGAGGACATACAGATGGCCAATAGACAGATAAAAAGATGCCCAGTGTCACTAATCATCAGACAAATTCAAATTAAAACCACAATGAGCTATTACCTCATACCTGTCAGACTGGCTTTCATCAATAAATCAACAAACAGCAACTCTTGGTGAAGATGTGGAGAAAAGGGAACTCTCGTGCACTGTTGGTGGGAGTGCAGATTGGTACAGCCACTGTGAAAAGCAGTATGGAGTTACCTTTAAAAAATAAAAAAATGGAACTGCCTTATTATTAGGTGATTGCATTTCTTGGAGTTTATCCAAATGAAACACTAATTTGAAAGAATATATGCACCCCTATGTTCTATACATTGTTATTTATAATAGTCAAGATTTGGAAGCAGCCCAAGTGTCCATCAGCAAATGAGTGGATAAAAAAGCTGTGGTACATTTACACAATGGAATAGTATTCAGCCATTAAAAAGAAGAAAATCTTACCTTTTGCAACAGTATGGATGGACCTGGAGAGTATTATGTTAAGTGAAATAGCCAGTCAGAGAAAGACAAGTACCATATGATTTCACTCATATGTGAAAACTAATGAACAAAATGAACTCACAAGCAAAATAGAGATAGGAGTCGTAGATAGAGGGTAGTTTGACAGCTGTTGGGGAGAAGTAGGGTGAAGGGATACAGTGAAAAAGAAAAAAAAAGAGAAAAAACCTTATAAACAGGGACAATTGTGTGGTGATTGCTGGGGGGAGGGTGAATGGGGGAGGTGCAGGAGAGGAAAAGGGAGTAAAGGGAGATTAAATGATGCTGAAAGGAAACTTGACTTGGGGTGGTGAACACAGAACAGTGTACAGATGATGTGTTGAAGAATTATCAGCTGAAATGTATAATTTTGTTAACCAGTTTCACCCCAATAAATTCAATAAGAAATGAAATAAATAAAAATGTATTCCAGAGCCAAACTACAAGAGCAGTACAAACTTGAACAGTTTGAGCAACACAATAACAATCAAATTAAATTATAACACAAAGAATAAAATCAATATCTCTAAGTCCATGCTGATATAAACAAATGGTTAAATAAATACAGGAGAAAGGACTATTGCATCTCTTTCTCCTAGAAGAATCCCCATTAATACAATAAAGAATCTAAGAGGGAGAAAATAACTATTTAAAATTCACAGTAAAATTGCTTCAGGAAAGACTCATAGAATATTAAAATCAGTAGGTTAAAGTTTGAGGAGAAATACAGAATTTGTATAGTCTCAATGAATTTAATCCTAAATATTTATTAAGTAGAAAGTAGAGGAGGCTGGATAAAAGGTAATAGGAACTCTCTGTGCTATTTTCTGTAACTGTTCCACATGCATAAAATTATTTCTTTTTAATTAGATGCCCATTATTTTTCTGAAGCTCCCTGTTGATTCAAATGTCATTCAAGGTTAACCACACTGTTCTAAATGCGTAAAAGAGAAAGTGAGAATAGAAATATAAAGGGTCAGGACACATATGTAATACCTTACTTAATCAATCAATAAATCAATAAAAAAAATAGGGGCTGCCGGGCACAGGGCGCAGGGCGCAGCAACACACAGGAACCAGGAGGCATGAGGCCCGACCTGGGTCCTTACCCTGCCCACTAGGCCCAGAAGCTCCAGCAGGTGGGCCATGGTGTGCAGCGAGGTGCTGGGCTGACCTGAGGGGAAGAAGCCAGGAGGACAAGGCCCCACCCCAGCCAGAGCCCCAGTGGCAAGTGGTGTGGGTGGGCTGGAGCTGGAAACCCTGGTGAAGTGGGCGAGGCTGTAGCCCAGTGCCTTTTCAGCCTTGGCCTTGGAATTCTGCAGGCAACCAGTGTACTGGCTACCAGCGCATCAGAGGTCAGCCCCGTTTCAAGAGAGAGGACGTGGCAGAAAGTGAGAAAGCCACAGGAGGGATGGGAAACGTTGTGGCCATTTTCAGGAAACACAGCTGCCACAGTCTGCAGTAACTATGAACAGGTAATCTTTGGTCTCCGTTCTACAGAAGAGGAAGCTGAGACTCAAAGAAGGGAGCCTTCCGCAACACCTCAGTCACTTCTCAGACCTGACCATGTGCAGCATTGTTTTCGTCAAAAGTAGAGAATCCAAAATGTTTTTAGATCTTTGCTATTTTAGGCAGGAAAGAATTTAGCCCAGGGAATTTAGCGTGGGAAATCATCAGAAAGCTGGAGGAGTGGGTATTAGGCTGGCCCCCCAGGAAAGATTCCCTGTCCAGCGGCAGGAGCTGCCCCACCCACCCCCGAGCCACAACTGAATTCTGGGACACTGGCACAGCTGTGACCCAGGGATTGGGAAACTGCTGCCCCCCCAAGTGCCCTCCAGCTCCCACAAACAGGTCACTGGGTACTGCCTCTGCCACAACTGCCTGTGCACAGCCTGGATTCCACTGCAGAAAACCTCCACATCCCTACAAACATGATCACCAGCAGCAAAGTGACCAAACTGCAGGAAGATGCCTCTGCCCCACTTCTGCCTTCAAAATACTGTGCAAGCACATCCAATTGGCAGAGGCGAATTCATATCCAGAAACCTAGCTGCAAAGGAGTTTGGGCCATTTGAGACTTTCGTCTAGGAATGAGATCTTGCCAATGTACCTCATGGACTGGTAATTGATAAAAATGGGGCCCAGCTGGTGGGGCTCAGTGGTTGAGCATCAATCTATGAACCAGGAGGTCACAATTTGATTCCCAGCCAGGTTTTGAGCTTGATCCTCAGTAGGGGCAGGCAGGAGGCAGCTGATCAATGATTCTCCTCGTTGATGTTTCTATCTACCTCTCCATCTCCCTTCCTCTGAAATCAATAATTTTTTTTAAATGGTGTCATGCTATATACATATATATATGTATGTATATATGCATTACAACGAGTTTTTCACTTCATAGATCAATATGTCTTTCCTGTTAAAACCACACTGATAGAACATTATTTATTTATCATTCATTTTAATTGATCTCAGAGAGAAGAAGGGAGAGAGAGAGAGAGAGACATTGTTCCATGTTTCCTGCACTCACTGGACTAGGTATTGAATCTGTAACCTGGGCATGTGCCCTGACTGGCAATTGATCGACCACTTTCTGGTGTATGGGACAATGCTATACTGGTAACTTGACCCCAAATTCCAGCCTCTAGAACTGTGAGAAAAATACATTTCTGTTGTTTAAGCCACACAAATTTATGATATTTTGTTATGGCTGTTGGAGCTAACTAATCCTATATAATAAAAGCCCAGTGACCAAATGGCAGAACAACCTGAACAACTGCAGCCCCTCACCCCAGCCAGCCCCATCCCTGATCGTCCCCCATCGGGGCAAGCTGACTGGGCCCCACCAGTGCATGAATTCATGCACCAGGCCTCTAGTGTTTCTATAATTGCATACAAAGTACTTCTGTTCATTTATATCTTTCAAAACCAGGTTTATAATTCTTAATTTTATAATCAGGGTAAATAAATATGAAAGCCACAAAGAAATATATGCCTTTTTATTTATTTTAATATATTTTATTGATTTTTTACAGAGAGGGAGGGAGAAAGATAGAAAGTTAGAAACATCGATCAGCTGCCTCCTGCACATCTCCCACTGGGGATGTGCCCGCAACCCAGGTACATGCCCTTGACCGGAATCAAACCTGGGCCCTTTCAGTCTGCAGGCCGACGCTCTATCCACTGAGCCAAACCGGTTTTGGCAATATATGCCTTTTTAAATGATTCTTATGCACTCTATGTTGGCGGGGTTTTGCCCTGGAATAGTTATTTCAAAGGTTGGCCATGGCAGGGGTATGTTGCTGGATAGCACATGGAGATTTGGGTGGAGGAAGTGAAATAATCCCAACCTCTGTCTTTGTTTGGGAATACCAAACTTAACATATGCACAACCACACTCTCTCAAAATGGATGTATTTGTGCAATTTGCTTAGCTTTTGGACAGCATAAGTTATTAGAAAACACCCATTCAAAGTCAATACCATAACTCTGTGGATTAAAAGGGGGCACATGCTAACCTGACAAGCTCAGGGAATGCCTGTGTGGCAACCTTGCAAACTCAGAGACCTAAAATTACCACAAAGGATGGTCTGAAATTAAAACTTTTTATCTAAAAGCAGTTTATGATTACACTAGAGGCCCTATGAATGAAATTCAAGCAAGGCCCTCACAGCCCAGGCTGCCTCAAGGCCCTGTGTCCCCGAGGTCCCGCCCACTGGTCATTCCAGAAGGTCATCTGGAAGGTCATTCCACTGTCTGGTCTAATTAGAATATTAGCTATTTATTATATAGGATGGAAGGTAGTCATGTCTTAGGCTAGAATCTTCCTGGACAAAAGTGAGTCTTTTTTTTTTTTTTAATATATTTTATTGATTTTTTACAGAGAGGAAGGGAGAGAGACAGAGAGTTAGAAACATCGATGAGAGAGAAACATCGATCAGCTGCCTCCTGCACATCTCCCACTGGGGATGTGCCCGCAACCCAGGTACATGCCCCTGACCGGAATCGAACCTGGGACCTTTCAGTCCGCAAGCCGACGCTCTATCCACTGAGCCAAACCGGTTTTGGCCAAAAGTGAGTCTTTACCTTAACTGAGTCAGTCTATTGTCTTCCACATGTTCCATAACCTACCTTTGGAATGTTAGAGTACTTTACCTTTTTCCAGACACTCAGGCTACAACCAATGAACCAAAACAGACTACAAATCCTCTCATTGTTATTTTTATCATTTTAATTTTTTACTATTAACTACCATATTCAATTGATGTAAAAGAAGTATGTGTTTATCATTTTACTTTTTACCCAACCCCAGAGGTTTTTCTCTTCACATCCCCCCCTTTGCTTTCTTTTGCCTCCCTCATCTATCATGAATATCATGTAATCAACTGTAATGTATAAAATTAGATGCAAAACTGCCCTTCTCTGGAGCAATTACCTCAATACCTTGAGATTTTGCTTCCTGTCAATTGTCTATAGTTTGGCTCAGATAAGCTGACAAAAATTCTTCACAGGTTTAAATCTTTCCAACATTGACAACTCCTTTCTATTCCTATCTACTTGACCCTTGAACCAGGCTTTGAAATACCTCCGTTTTATTTAGCTGTAGCTTGGAGAATGGAGCACAAGTGTGGATAAGAAGAAAAGTTCAGGGTCAGTCCTTGGCTCTTAGATTGATTCAGTCACTCAAGTGCCTCAAGTACAATTGTATAGAACTGTAAAATAGAAAGATATAAAATACATTCAGAATCTTCCCACCTGCCTTCCCAAGTCCTAATTCAATATAATAAACTTTGTAGGCTTGCTAAGGTCACACCATCAAAGTGCTTTGGTTTAAAGAAAATGGACCAACATTTTAAAATGGGCATTTTCTAATGAGAGTGCAGATATCCAGGCCTTGGCATGGTACTTAGTTGGCTAGAGCATTGTTCTGATACACCGAGGTTGTGGGTTTGATGCCTAGTCAGGCATATACAAGAATCAACCAATGAAGGCATAAATAAGTGGAACAACAAATCTCTCTCTCTCTCTCTCATCAGTAAATAAAAAATATATATTATTTTAAAAAAGAGAATGCAAGTATCCAGCCTCTAAATCCACTGGACTCAATGGAAAAATCCAGACAGATAAAACCAGTAGCTGGGCACAGTTTAAATCACTGTATATAATTTGCATTACAGACATGGTATTTTTTACACTATGTGCCCAGTAAGTATAGGTTTATGAGTTTGTAACACCTGATTACATCTTCAGGAGTGAATATTCCTTTTGCTGATGAAAATTATGTATTATCAAAAAAAATAAGACTAGGGTAATTTAAGTGCTGATAAAGATTTTTTTTAATATGTTTTTATTAATTTTAGAGAGAGGAAGGGAGAGGGAGAGAGGAATAGAAACATCAGTGGCTTTCTCATCTTCTGGCTTTGCTATTCTGTGGTTGCATGACCCCCGGCAGCCAGAAGATGAGAAAAAAATCACCCAGTGGCTGCTAGCTGCCTCCTGCATTCCCCACACTGGGAACCAAGCCCACAACCCCCACATGTGCCCTGACCTAGAATCGAGCCTAGACCTCCTGGTTCATGGGTCAACGGTCAACCATGGTAAAGATTTTAGGATGCATTAAATCAGAGGAATGAGTAAGAGAGCTAACAATTTTTGAGCACCGAAATGTGCTACAGAGTGTGCTAAGCACATGGACTATTCTATTCCATTTACTTACTGTCTGCAATATCATACATAGATATTACTAGTTCCAATTTACCTCTTCCCAATTTAGAGGGAAGAGAATGCATGCCCAGGTCAGCAGAGACAAAGATGGCAGCTCGTCATTCCCCACTTCATCAGACACAGACTTAGCCAATGGGAGGGATTAAAGGAAGAATACAGGGAATAAAATTAAAATGCTCTTCAGCTGCCACATACTGGGACATCCTCCCCCCATGTAAGGGTTAAGATGGTTTATTCTTTACTGTACTGTATTTTATCAGAGTCAGAAAAGGACCATTGTGTCCTGAGAGTTAGCACTCTGCAACCTAAACCTAAACTGCTGCCGGGGGTCATACAACCACAGAATAGCAAAGCCAGAAGATGAGAAAGCCACTGGCCCAGCCATTTCCAAACCTTTTATGTTTGGAATGGGATATTCCACCCCAAACAAATTTACCCAGAAGACCCACCTGTTAAACAGAGAAACATAGGGCCGCACAAGCTGGAGTGAAGTGGGGTCTAAAGCCCCAGTGGCTCCTCCCAAGGAAGCGGCTGGTGCGCCTCTGCAGAAACAAGGGGAAAGAGGAGTGAGATACGAGAGACAAACTTCCTAAACCTTCCATTTTCTAAAGTCTAAGCTAATACAGAAATTCAATGATCACACTGGAAAATTAGGGGTCTTAGGCCCAACCTGAGTGATTGCATCAGCATGGAAGATGGGGAAATCAGTGACGTGAGCCCTATTAAAGCCTCAGCTAACTTCAGCCCATGTGTTGTTGATAGTGCTTTAGAAAAAGCCACAGCTGAAAAGTAATTATTTTCTACACCCAACTTTACTTAGACCAGTGGTTCTCAACCTTGGCTGCACATTAGAATCACCTGGGAATCTTTTTAAAATCCTGATTTCTGGGCCTCATCCTCCGGAAATTCTGTGTCTTTGTTACTAATGTTGTGGACCCAACCCCTAACAAAGAAACAGAATTTCCGGAGGATGAGGCCCAGAAATCAGGATTTTAAAAAGATTCCCAGATGATGCTAATGTACAGCCAAGGTTGAGAACCACTGACTTAGAACGTGATCTGCAGGACTGAGTGGTAAGGAAGGGCCATGAAGGGACTGGTGGTCAGAGAACAATTGCAGTTTTACAGTTTCTCTTGATCCCGGGTTCTTGCACTGCATGAAAGGGTAAATGATTCCTGCCCTGCCAAGCTCCCAGGGCTGTGGTCAGACAAAAGACATGTGTTGTTTGTTTTAATCTGGAAAGTTCAAGAGAAGAAAACTTCACCTTATTTTTCATTGGCAAAGTTCTGCAGTTTGGCAATGCCCGGTTTGCATCGCTCTGCCGGTGTGCTGAGCGTGGCTGCTATTTCATCATTTCTGGTATTATTTTAGTTTCCAGCTTGCCTGCTTGATGGGTCCCTTTTGGAAATCCAATGATAAAATTAAGTGATCAGAACCTTGACAGGCCATGTTATTCCTTCAGAGGCCCCACAGTTTCTGCTACCGTGAAAATTGCATTTAAGTTTCTGGAAAACCTGGCCGGCCTAGCCTGCCGTTATCTTGTCACAGCGCAGGCAGGCACTCTGTGGAGCTGTTTGATGGGTCCAGCTGCAGCCTGGCTCTGCACAGCAGAGAGGTGCCTGTCAGTCTACCACTCCCCTTGGCTCTGCTCCAGTGAGTCTGCCCTCTCCACCACCCTCTCCAGTGACTGGAAGCAATGGCAAACTGTGGCCCCTGGCTGTTTAATCTGCTAGGAATGGCAGCACCCCTTGACTCATGACTGTAAAAGTCCAAGTGAGAGAAAAGAAAAGGCTATTCTGACCTCAACCTGCATTCCTTCCCACATACTTCTTTTTATTGTTTTCCTGTTAGTTAAGTGGGAAATGACAGGAAGTGTAGAAGGATAGTGCATTTCCTCAGGCCTGTTAATCAGACCCTTGAATTTAGAAAAAGGTTTGTTTGGTTGCTGCTAAATAATAGCAATAATAATAATAATAATAATAATAATAAAGAAGAAGGGCTCCTGGTGGCTAATGGAGCTAAAAATAAAATTTAAAAATTTAAAAAATAGCCTGCACTGGGATTCTGCCCTCTGAGCCAGCTTTGATTAAAGAGATCCCGGGAGTCCTATTTCAATCAACAGGACTGTAATTGTTCTCTGACCCCATCCAATCAGAGCAACTCTATTCTGACCAATCAGGACAGTCCCTTTGGACCAATCAAACTCTGAGGATTCAGAGTCCTCATTTGCATGAAGATAGACCAATTAAGAGCTAAGGGCAGGAACGTCTGGGTAGACAAGCTAGCTCCCCTCAAGGCTCTGGGACAGCCGTGGGCAAACTACGGCGGGCCATTGAAATGAATAAAACTAAAAAAAAAAAAAGTCCGTATATGTAACGATGTTTACTTTGAATTTATATTAGTTCACACAAACACTCCATCCATGCTTTTGTTCCGGCCCTCCGGTCCAGTTTAAGAACCCATTGTGGCCCCTGAGTCAAAAAGTTTGCCCACCCCTGCTCTGGGAGCTTGCTTTACCTTTCCACCAAAGAATGAAGACTGTATCTCCCTGGCTGAGCTGAATAAACACCGAAACCACCTTAGAATGCAGGGCAGCTTGCAGCACTGAGCAACTTGCAGTGCAAAGCCCAGAGCATCAAGGAGGAGATGCTGCCCAGCTTGAGAGGGTCCTGGCCCCAGGACCAGCTGGTCCCAGAGTTGTTCTATACCCTTGCTGTTTTCACAGCCACACTGTAGCATTAGCGAGCTGTTCCACAGTAGTGCTGTTTTCACAGCCATGCTGTATCACTGTTTGCACTGAATAAAATTTCCTTCTTCACCTCACCCCAAATTGGCGATTCTTATTGACGTTGAGATGGTGCCAATGATCATCAATTGACCATCTGTACTTCTTAGGGTGGGGAGGGTGAGGGGAAGAAGAGGATGGTAGGATTGATTGCTTAGCAACAATCATGCCCCAGTCTGCACCCATGATTGGAGGGTGCCCAGTGGCGACCTAACTTGTCTTTTTCCCTCCTGTCCCCCATTCTCATTCCTCTTCCATCAATTTTTTTTCCTCCACAAAAGTACTTGAAAACCACTTATATCAACACCCTGGTTAACATGGATGTTGAGGCAGTGACTCACTGTACTGAGCTGGTCCAACTAGTCATGGACACCCACACTAGTTGGGGCAGCAGAAGGGATTGGAGGTTGGAGGCTGGAAGGTAGAGGGTGGGAGGCGGGGGTTAGGGCGGGTTAGTAAGAAGCACAGCCAATTCTCCTTGCCTTTCAGGCTCTGTGGGTTTCCTTCCCTTTGAGAGTGCTAGTAGCAACCAGGAAATGGTCCTTTTCTTTCCACTTTTCATTGTTATTCATATTGCTTGTTCTCTTTTTTACCCTTCTGTTTTTCTCTGAACACTTTAATTTACCTCTACGCTTCCATTTGTTTGCACTTATTTCTCATTCCTTTTTTTGTTTGTTTGTTTGTTTGCCAAAACAATTTATTATTTCTACTCAGATACACCTTCCTCCATTCAATCCTTTTCCATCCATTATATTATTTATGGCCATCATAATTCTTTACTTCTTTTTCCTTGGAATTTACTTGAAAATTTTTTTTTTTCTTTAAGCATATTTGCTCTTTATACTCCAGTTTTTGGTTTTGTCTCTAAAGTATATGTTCACAAGTGTCAGGTAGACTGAGAAATATAAAGCACTTGACTAATTGTTTCACTGCATGAAAGAATAGGTGTGGTGGCTGGCTAGTGCAGTGATGGCAAACCTACGTCATGCATGTCAGAGGTAACACGCGGACTCATTTTTTTGGTTGATTTTTCTTTGTTAAATGGCATTTAAATATATAAAATAAATATCAAAAAATATAAATCTTTGTTTTACTATGGTTGCAAATATCAAAAAATTTCTATATGTGGCACGGCACCAGAGTTAAGTTAGGGTTTTTCAAAATGCTGACACCGAGCTCAAAAGGTTCGAGCTCAAAAGGTTCGCCATCACTGGGCTAGTGAAAGCCTCAGGGACAGCAGTCCTGCTGGGAGCGTGAACTCTGCAATGCTAATCTTTTCTGATAAGCATGCCTACAGGGAGAAAATAAAAATCAAAGGCTGCATTTTCAGCCAGGAAGTTTTGAAGTTAGCTAGTGCAGTTCCTGGTAGGTGCCATTTTAGCTCCCTTTCAGAAAAAAAGTCTGAGCCTCAAAGTCAAATATTTTCTTGCCACTCCGTCAGGCTTCCTTGTCAAACTCTTTGACTGACTGGAAACAACAAGCTTCACATCTTAAAGCAAATTTTTTTGGCCATAGAAGGATCAATGAACATTGTACCTAGAGAACAGGTGTGGTTTTGTGAATAACAGCAACTAACTGTGTAGCTTGACTTCACTTTAGGCATTGAGTGAGCTCCAGACAAAGATTAATGAACATGAATTTTTATGGGGTAAACCATAGTTTGTCATAGGATTGCACTATAACTATGACAAAGTTGGAACACTAATACAAAGCTGAAAATGGATGATAGGCCCATTTTAAATATCATAGCATACAGTTTATAAAAAGCTGGCTTTGATAATTTTCAATCAATTGTATTTATTTCTTTCATGTCAAAACCCCCCCAAAAGCAATCATAGATAACTACATTATTGTTGGGCAGTCATTAAAGGATGCATAGTCAAATAAATCATTTTGTTCCTTGATACTTCATCAATAATTTATTCAAGCTCCAGGAAACAAGGACAACTCAAATAATAATTCCTGGAAGTTCAATAGGCTGTGAAATGTACATATAAATATTCCACATTATTTGTCAGTGACTAGAATACCAAGACCATAAACAGGTAAAGTCAATCACCTAAGGACCCTAACTAAAGAGCAAGTCTCAGAAGACATTGTAAAACAGTCATATAAATTATATTTTGGCAAAGAACTTTGAGAAATAGTATTTCTGGGAAAACAAGAGGATGATGTAAGCAGCTTAAATGTAGCAACAAAACTAAAGGAAGAAACAAACAGCTTAATCTTTTCCTCTTAATATTCACAACCCCCCTCCCTTTTTCCCCCAAATGATCTCAGGGCAATCAATCTTACTAACTCTATAGCATTAAAATAAAAATTGTTAATATACTTTATGCTTTAGTTTTTTTTCTAATCCATTAATTTATTTATTCTTAATTTGAGGCAGGTAATAACAGTGCTAGTTAGGAGGCTTTATAAATGGTCCAGAAAGACCTGATGAGATGATGAGAGTTGGAGTAAACAGGACAGATGAAGAAAAAAAAAAGACTAAAAAAAATTAAAGGAGAATAAGAACTTGATGATACCTGTGTCATTGAAGAAGATGGGAAAGGGGAGAGCGATTTCTCAATGTCCAGTTAGATGCTTGGATGAATGATCTTTTGCAACAGTTAATGTTGATTTATTTTTTTAAATATATTTTTTATTCATCTCAGAGAAGAAGAAACATGAGAAAGAGATAGAAACATCAATGATGAAAGAAAAGTCAATGATCGGCTGCTTCCTGCACAACCCCCACTGGGGATCAAGCCTGCAACCAGGGCATATGCAATCAAACCATGACTTCCTGGTTCAAAGACCGATGCTCAAACACGGAGCCATACCAGCCGGGCAATGTTTATTTATTTATTTATTTATTTATTTTTAATGAACTATTTATCTTAGAACAGTTTTTGTGAACACAGGACAGAGAGATACCATGTATCCATACTCAGTTTCCCCTATTATTGTTTTACAGTAGTATGGCATATTGGTTAGAATTATTGAACTACTACTGATACATTTGTAGTAACAAAAATCCATACTTTATTCTGATTTCCTTAGTTTTTACCCTAATATCCATTTTCTGTTCCAGGATTCCACATGTGATACAAGATTATAATTAGTTGTCAGTTCTCCTTAAACTCAATTTGGCTGTGGCAGTTTCTAAGTCTTTCCTTGATTTTGATGACCTGACAGTTTTGACATGTATAATGGTCAAGAGTTTTGTAGAATGTCTTTCAAATGGGATTTGTCAGATGTTTTTCTCATGATTAGACTTGTATTAAAATTTAAAAGGAAGACCCCGCAAGTAAAGCAACATTTATATCATATTATACCGAGGGTCCATCTTATCCAGATGCCCATCACTATAATCAGGTAATCCATTTGGTTACCTGCATGAGGTAGTGCTGATCACCTTTCTCCATGCCAGTGCTGACCAGCAGCCCCTGAGCAACGGATGAGCAGATTACTCTGACACAGTTTCTCTGTGGGGAGAGGGCTAAGGATGGCCCAGCTGAAGAAGCCAGGCAGCCTGGATTGCCTGCCTCATTAGGCTTTTATTGGAATTTTTATCTTTAGATACAATCAGGGTTAGTAATCTTGGGAGGACACATGTGTTTACATTGTCCTCTAGGCAAGGGCATACAGGGAAAGCATAAGGGGATTCCAGTAAACACCCAGGGGTCTGCACGTACACAGACTTGTTTGGAAAGGTCAAGGGATCACCTTTCTCCATGCTGGGGCTGACCAGCAGCCCCTGAACAACGGATGAGCAGATTACTCTGACAGTTTCTCTGTGGGGGAGAGGGCAAAGGGATGACTCAACTGAAGAAGCCAGGCAGCCTGGATTGCCTGCCTCATTAGGCTTTTATTGGAATTTTTATCTTTATATACAATCAGGGTTAGTAATCTTGGGAGGACACATGTGTTTACATTGTCCTCTAGGCAAGGGCATCCAGGGATTAAGCATAAGGATTCCAGTAAACACCCAGGATCCTGCACATGCACAGACTTGTTTGGAAAGGTCAAGGAATAATCAGGGCACTGCCTTCTACACTCCCCTATGTCTTCCCTAAGTCGGAAATCTGATCAACAGGGTAGGCGGCCTTCCACACACTTCCCTTTTATCAGAATGTCCTTACAACTTTCCAACCAAGTCTCTTGTGCTCCCCAACATTTCCACTCTAATGTTACTCTCCCCTCCACCATACTGTGCTCTTTAAGAAGAAGTCTCTGTGTACAGGCACTACTTATGGTGTGGGGAGCTAGGTCTCATTCCCTTATGGGTAGAGTTTCTACATAAATGATATGGTTCTTCTGCATGGCTGATTTGTCTAATCTTCACTACTTATTTATTTTATTCAATTACTAGAGGCCCGGTGAATGAAACTTATGCACTGGGGGGGAGGGGGTGTCCCTCAGCCCAGCCTGCACCCTCTCCAATCTGGGACCTCTCAGGGGATGTCCGATTGCTGGCAGTTTGACATCCCTCTCATAATCTGGGACTGCTGGCTCCCAAATGCTTGCCTGCCTGCCTGTCTGATGACCTTAACTGCTTCTGCCTGCCAGCCTGATCACACCTAACCACTCCCCTGCCAGCCTAATCGATGCCTAACTGCTCCCCTGCTGGCCCGGTCACCCTCAACTGTCCTTCCCTGCCAGCCATCTGTGGCAGCCATCTTGTGATGACATGGGTGCAGTCATCTTGTGACCACACAGGGGTGGCCATCTTGTGTGAGGGCATACTGGTCAATTTGCATATTACCTCTATTATATAGAATTTACTTATATCAGTATGGACTCATGGGTATTAATTTTATACCTTGAGTTATAATCTAACACTAGTTTATTTTGTTGCTTCAACTATTCTAGATTTGACCATTGGAAGTGCTTTCAGTTGGATCACATGTCCTTTGGCATAACACTATTGATATTTTGTTTCATTTTGTTTTTGATATTTCCTTATTATCTGGCACTATAAGATGCTCCAGGTCCCTCTGGTATGTTTCCTGCCACAGTCCTAGAATGAGTAATTTCTCCAAGGAGGCCTGGTTCCTTTTACTGGGTAATAATATTAGAAATCAGAGTCAGGGCTGGAAGTGTGATCATTGCTACTAGGGTACACTGCTTGTGTTCAGTTTCTTTCACCTTTACTCTTACAAACTCCACTCATTTCCAAAGTTATGTATATCAGCACTCCTCCCCAACCCCAACATTTTCAGTGAGATTCATTCACACATTTTTAGTACAGGTGGATTGTTTTGCCACATAACGCATTGCATCCTGGGATTTCTCATCTTTCTAAATAATGTTTAAATATATCAAGGTTCACTATTCATGTTTCACCATTTCAATCCTCCACACTTCCTTCCAAACCCATGACAATCACTAACAATCACTGATCATTTTACCATATCTATAGGGTTTTCTTTGTGGGTTTTTTTTTTTCAGAGTTAAATAGAATTGTAATCATATAGTTTGTACCCTTTTTAGACTGGCTTCTTACATTAACCTATATGTATCAATTATTCATGTCTTGTCTCACTTGTTAACTCATTTCTCATTACTGATGAAAAGTGGACAGTAATTATTTTCCTTGTTTCTCTGTAGGTGAGGTATTCCCCAACCTCCAACTCAACATACATACACCATGGATTCTTATAAGGAACTAGAGGCCCAATGCACGAAATTTGTGGTGGCTGCCCTTGGCCCTTGCAGCCCTGGCTTTGCCAGAGGGTGTCTGGAAGGATGCCCAGAAGGTCCTTAGGCTGTCCTGTCTATTTAGCATATTACGCTTTTATTATTATAGGTTCTCTCTTCTTTTGTTTTCTTCAATTTGAATATGATATTCTTTGATGCAGTTCTTTTCATATGTGGTTTGCTTTTTTGTACTCTGAGCTTCTTGGAACTATGGTTTGGTGTCGGTCATTTATTTTGGAAAAATTTCAGCTATCAATATTTCAAAATTTTTTTCTTTTCCATTCTCTCTTTTGTTTTCTTCTTTTACTTAAATTGTACAGGTGTTACACCTTTTGAAATTGTCCCATAATTGTTGAATGTTCTGTTTGTTTGTTTGTTTGTTTGTTTGTCTTTCATCCTCATTTCTCTTTACATTTCAGTTTGGGAAGTTTTTAATGACATATCTTCAGCCTCATTGATTCTTTTGCAGCTGTTTCAAGTCTACTGATAAGCAGATAAAAAGAAGTCTTCATTTATGTTACAATGTGTTTTCTTTTCTAGCATTTCCTTTTGATTCTTTCTTTAGAAAGAAACTCTCAGTTTATATTACACACCTCTTTTTATATGTTGTTTACTAATTTCATTAGAGCTCTTAACATATTAATCAATTTATTTGAACCTTTGGCAAGTTTCAGGGAACATTAAACACAGCCTAACTTCAGATTAACGTGAATTGTAACACCAAAGCTTATTTATCTATTACTTAACACTATATGTCTAGTCTTATTCAAAATATTACAAGTCATGCCAAAAGGCAAGAAAAAAAAATCTAAAGAGACAGAGCAATCATTAAAATCAGATTCAGATAGGAGATAGATGTTGGAATTATCCCAAAATCATTGCTAAGTGAAAGAAGCCCGACTCAAAAGGCTACATACTATTTGACTCCATTTATGTGACATTCTGGAAAACTATAAAGTTGCCAGTTGCTGAAGGTAGGGATAGAGATTGCCTGAAAAGAGGCACAGAGGAAACTTATAGGCATAGTGTAAATGTGCTTATTGAACGTTTTTTCAGCATTTAAAAACTATTTTTCAATTATAGTTTATAGTCAATATTGTTTAGTCTTAGATTCAGGTGTACAGCATAGTGAATAGACAATTATATACTTTAAAAATGTTCCCCTGATATTTCCAGTACCCATCTTGTAACATACAATATTGTTCCAATATTATTGACTCATATATTTCTATACTGTACTTCGTATTCCATGACTATTTTGAACTTCCTAGTTCCTTCACCATTTTATCCAGCTACTCCATCCCCTCCCCTCTGGCAACCATCAGTCTGTTCTCTGTATCTACAAGTTTGTTTCATTTTTTTTTTTGTTCATTTATTTTGTTCTTTAGATTCCACATGTAAATGTAGTTATATGGTATTTGTCTTAATGCATTTGTGGTTATACTGCTGTGTACATCTGTCTACTCTTATTCTAACATGCACTTACAATGAGTAAACTTTCTTGTATGCAAATTATACCTAAAGAAAGCTGTTTCTAAAATTTTAACATAATGATTTCAAATTTAACTAATATTTTAGCAAAAATGCATGATGTCATAGAAAGAACAATGGGTTCACAAAAAGAGGGAGAAAGAAGAGAATATGGCAGAAAGGCAATGTATATGAAGCTCTTATTATCTGTAAAATGTTAATGAGATTTTACATCCATTTTCTTATCAATTTCTCACAAAATCTCTTCTACAAAAGAAGAAAGAATTTATAGCTTTTAAGTTAATTTACATAAAGCCATTCATTGATCAGAAATTTGAATTCAGGTCTGGTGTGTTTCTAAAAGTGTATTCTGGATGGTTCTCCTTGTTGTTTCTGTTACCTGATAAAGGGGAAAAAACAAAAAGTGCCGATCCAGCTCCAATCCTCATTCTCTGTGAAAATTTTCATGCTTCACATACTCTGTCTGAACATATTTTATTGTCTATAAAATGAGGTCACAATTTACCAAATTTACAAGGTTGTTAGAAACAAATTCATGAGTGTGGTAGTGCTTTATAATTCTAAGGTCTTACATAAACAATTGCTATAATTGCTATTTTTCATTTTCTCATTATTATGAATTATTAGAATTTAAATTCTGAATCTCATTGCACTAAATCAATGAGCTCACAGATCACTGGCTATATTGGAAAACACTGTCAAGATTCAACATTTTAATATGTTCAGAGAGTAGACCTATCCTATTAAACAAATCCTATTTACCCACTTTGAGTTCAGCCATGTAATCAAAATGCAAAGTTGTTGAAAAAAAGGATCCGGAAGGTCAAATACTTCCCCCGCCCACAGAACCACAGAACAAGGAGCAGGAAAAACTAAGCTGTCCAGAAGCATGTCACTCTGCATGGAAAAGGTATATTTCTGACAGCAATGTCCAGAGGATTTGTCAATGCTGTGTGCTTCTCTTCCTTTATTTACCTGAATCGAAGTATAAATCTTGCACATGTTTATCTCCAAATAAGTTCATCTGAATACAAACATCAATAAATCTCAGAAAAAGTTCTTGAGATTTTGGTATATCATTAAACATTTGCCTGTCATTGGTTATGCATTTACAACTCCAACACTGAAAAATAATTTTAGGAATATAATAGTGATGGTGGTGAAAGTCCGTCAGCAGTGAACAGAGTAACAAGTACAGTGTAGATCTGTGAGTGCTGATTTCACCATATTGACCAAGGCGTCCTTAAAATTCCCCTTAGCTTGACTAAATTTTAGACAGTCTTCTTCCCCCTAGCATTCATTTTCTTCAAGCATTTACTTTAGAAAAATTGCCATTGGAAAGTCTTTCTCTACCTCTTTGAGCTGTAAATCTTCCCTCAGCCTCTTTTCTTCTAAATATAATCTCCAAGAAAAATAGGGCCTTTGTCTCCCAATCTCTGTGGGGAAGACAGAATCCTCACTTCAATAAAGTGCCAATTAGCAAACACAGATGGCCTAATCCCATTGATCAATCTCCCACTCTGACATTCTCCAGTACATTTTCATTAGCGCACCCCAGAATTTAAAAATCTCTCTGCCTTTGTTTTGGCAATAATCTCAACCCTTTATTGCAAGAGTCTTGAAAAAAGTATTCCTTGCCATTTTAACAATATTTTGCACAGTTTATTTTTATCAACTACGCACACAAACTACATTTATATGTGCATTGCAATTCAGTTTGCCAAGTGATTTCAAGCTGGTGTATTATTGTATCATTGTAAGACAAAATTAACATTCCTATGTTCAAAAAAAATGAGCCTAATATTCTGAGAAATTAATTCTTGTCTAATGTTGTGGTTATTAACTAAGGAATCTAAAACTTGGGCCCAGAGCACTATGTTGAGGTCTAGAGCCCTTCGACCTGTATCTCACAAACAGTATTGCTCTAAGAAATATTTCACCAACATTATGTTCTGGAAAAAATATTCAGATATTTAACAACTATTACTGCTTTATCAAGACTTCCTGATCTGGAAAAATTGATTTTGAAATCTCCTTAGAGTAAATTCATTTGATAGTCTAATTTCATAGCTGAATAGATAAGTAGCTCACATTGTATTCTTACCATAACCATGTTAAAACCAAGTTTAATGTCCATGATTATTAATGGGATCATAAGTACTTTGTTATATTAATATTAGTATAATCATTAGTATAGCATATTAATATGCATTTTATTATGTTGCACTGCATACCACTTTGTAGCCTCATGGAGACTTCAGGCTAAACAAACATTATATATTCAACTATAAGTAGAGCTAAGACTTAATTATATATGTTTTCATTTTAAAATGTTTAAGCAGAATATTTCTTCCTTATGCAATACTTTTTTCACTATTACTTAATTAATGAAAAGCACAAGATTTTTTAAAAACTTTAATTTACCTAGTTCTATCGCCTTCTCCTCTTTCTACTGAATCCTCAAAGTTAAAAGGATTTCCTTGAGGATTTCTAATCTTGATAAATGACTGGAACTGCTGAAGCATGGTGTGCTCGTCTTTGTCATGCTGTGTGTGCAGTATCTGAACGGTTTGAATAATTATGCGATAACCTCCCAGCTTATGAAGAGGACTAACAGACAGACGGAAAAGTTGGCTATATGATCCGCATCTGTAATTAAGTGAAGTGACTGTCACATCTTGTCTATGCCTTGAATGCTGGAATTTTAAACACTAGAATAATAAAGCATAAAACGAAAATCTTTATTGTGATCATCTGAACAGAATCTATGCTGAGGAAATTACTAAAAATGGACTACTCAGAGAAAATGCAAATATATACATATGTATAGGTGCACAAAAACATTAAACTACCTTCAGTCATATCCCAGTAATTGAATATCCAGTCTAATAAAATCTTCTGATTAATAGAGGGTAACTGTATACGCCAGATCTAGGTTGACTATTTTTCAAATAGAAATACTTTTCCTTATGTTTTTTAACTTACTTTGCACAGTCTTTTCCATTAGAAGCTACTCTAGATTGTGCCATAGAGTCAACATCAAAGCATTGGTCATTGTTCTGTAAGTGTGCAAAATTAATATAAAGAAATACATTTATGCATAAAAGTTTGTTTAAAGCATGTTCAAGTCATGCTTTTTAGTATCTAGTTCTAATAACTGGTCATTCCAGTTTTGTCAAAGATCACTGTGAAAGCCTTAAAAAATGTCAAAACAAATTACATTTAAAATATCGCCTCCCCTCCCCCAAAGTCACAGCATGGAGTCTTCCAATAAGTCCTAAAATATGGGTTTCTATGGCAAAGAGGCTGACAATTCAAACAGATAATCGTCTTTTGAGAGCATCATTTAGTCTTTTTTATTTCTTTGTTTCCCCAAATTGCTTACCATAGTGCCTCATACAAAGTTAATGGCTAGTGTTAAGTTGACTGCCTTAGTCTTTCAAAGACTTAGGAATTTTTCATTTTAATATGAGTTGCTAAAGTGGTAAATTTAGTATTAGCAGGCATACAGTTGTTAAAGAATAACAGTTCATGTTGTCCACTTTATTGAAGTTCTATAAACACATCCAACAGGTTGCTTCCCCACAGCAGCAGGGCCCCTAGTGTGGCAAATATTTAGTAGATTTAGGAGTTCACCTATGATAATTAACAAAAGGCATTTATCAGTCCCTCCAAATACAAGAGCAAAGCTGATTCTTAGCCACATTACCAAAATACTAACATAAAGAAAGCTGCTTCTATTCTGCCAGTCACTCCCTCAGACCAAAGCAAGTGCCTCTTCTGTGCACATCTAGCAAAAACTTCCGGAGGAGGTAGAAACTGTGATTTAGTTTCTCCAGCTGAATAAAACAGGAACACAAAACTAGATGAGGGAGAGCCTGACCATTATTCACAAGACCTTTCGGACAAATCCTGACACTTGGTATAAGAACACCAAATGTTCCTCAAGTCAGTGAGTCCATAGGAATCTTCCTTAATGGACTTGTTTCTGCATTTTTTCTTCTGCATCTCTTTCCTGAATAGGACTGTGGAGCACAAGAGTTTTTGAAAAGGAGGATATGAAAAAGCAATAAACCAAACCTGAGTTAGGAAGGTTGGAGAAAAATGGAGTGGTTGACTCATTTTCATTTGTAAGTTTCTCTCCTTCCTGAACATGAAACATAATTGTCCTTGTTAGCTAGATGGACAGATACCCTAATTTTATTTTAATTTTTTTAAAATATATTTTATTGTTTTATTACAGAGAGGAAGGGAGAGAGATAGAGAGCTAGAAACATCGATGAGAGAGAAACATCGATCAGCTGCCTCCTGCACACCTCCTACTGGGGATGTGCCCGCAACCCAGGTACATGCCCTTGACCGGAACCGAACCTGGGACCTTTCAGTCCGCAGGCCGACGCTCTATCCACCGAGCCAAACCGGTTTCGGCGACAGATACCCTAATTTTAATTAGTGAATGAAGCAGCAGATGCTGATGTTCTCTGCAGCTTGAAGGGCTAGTATTTTGAAGATCAGCAGGTGAAGCCTTCGCTCAATGATGGCCTAGATCAGTGGTTCTCAACCTTCCTAATGCGCGACCCTTTAATACGCCGGTACTTTTATGTGGGTGTATCTGCATGTGAGCGGACCCGCCTGGAGACGGATAGAGGAGCGGTGTCTCGGTTCCTAAGACCATCGAAAATATGTGTTTTCCGATGGTCTTAGGCGACCCCTGTGAAAGGGTCATTCGACCCCCAAAGGGGTCGAGACCCACAGGTTGAGAACCGCTGTCCTAGATGATTACTGACACTCAGGCGTACCAGCTGTGCTAAACAACCTTTTCTTTTGCTGGGACACTTTATTCCCCCTATGCTACCACTTCCTGCAGTTCGAGAGACTATATTTTACTTCAAACAATGAAAGAGAGGAAAATATCTAGAGATATACATAAATTTTCAAATGATCAGTTATTTGGGGCAATACAAAATCTAATGCCTAGAAAATGTCACATTTGTTATCATGTTCACATTTGAGTCATAATAGAAAGGTAAATAAAGTAGGGAGAAATGTTACCCTGTGAAATCTCTTTTAACATTTGGCTTAGAAAAAAGAATGAAGTTGGAAAAGACAATACAATATGCACAAGTCCTAAGTAGACAGCAGCAGATTGTGGCAAAATGTGGGTAATATATCTCATATTTGTTTATATATCAATTTGCAGTTTGATCTACACACATCTGTGTGACATTGGCAGGACATAATATAAGGTCCTTCTTACTGATAATGGGATTCCTAAGGCACAAAGGTGGAGATTTCCTTTCCAAATCAGAAATATTCCAATACTGTAATCTGAGTAACTCTTCGTTCCTTAATGACTAATTCTTATTTTTCTTCTCTAGCTTACACAGCATAACTTAATACTTTCTGTGCTAAAAACAAAGCATTCTCTCTGGCACTCTGGCAGCCATGGCAGTGAATCTGACATGATCCTGCCAACATGATATGAAGGACTTAACATTGCAGTAAAAGATCATGTCACGTCAAGCTTGTTAGAGCTACACCTGTGTGGATATTGTGAATCAAGCAGGGAGGAAGACTCACAGAGTAGGCAGGGAGATGTCGCCTACTGTTCATGGAGAGAAAAAAAAATGCAGTTAAGAGAAAATGGATCAGAAACAGTCCCAATTACCACGGATGAAACTCTATGGATAAAGATGAGCATTTGGCTTGAAGAGAAAAACAGTAGATGTCAGAGAAAATAACTACACCGGGGATTTTGGTATTCAGCATATATAACATCCAGCTCTCAGAGACACAGAGAAGAGTGGCTTGCACACAAGGTTTGGAGCAAGATTGCGAGGGAAAATTGGTTTGGCCACTAAGGTTTGTGAACCTGGCAAAATCACTGTATCATCTACAGTTTGCTTCATCATCTGCAAAAGCCTCAGAAAATGGTTGTTAACATTGAATTCCCATAAAACACTTAGCTCTTGGCACATGGAAAACACACAATATGTGTGCGTTTTTGTTATTATTTATAAAGGATCAAGGGGATAACATTAAAGCATTTCCCAGAAAACAACTGTAAAAGTGGAAATCTGATCAGTAAAGCTTTGGTAACACAGAAACCTCTGGCTTTGTCTTGATCTGACCAAGTTTCTCCTTGATAAACTCAATGACTAATCTCCACTGAGCTCCAATTGAGTTACCAGAAGGTGTAGGAGGTAAGTTTCTGGTACACAGAGCTTTATGACCTACATTGGCTGCTGTCAGGAGTTACCCACAACCTTTTATAATCCAGAGATTCATGTGATTGTGTAATTGCCGGTTTCCCTGTTTCTCTCACCTATTCTCCAATTTCTTAAACTATAATGAGGTAGGGAAAATCAGATAAATGACCCACATAGTATGACTTTTATCCTCTCCCTCCTCCTCCCCAGAAATGATGGTAGTAATACAGGGGCACAGTCTACCTCTCTTCCTAGGACTATGGAGATGAATAAAATCATATGAAGTAAGTAGCCCATTTGTTTTCAGTTTTTAGTGTTTATTCTTTGGAAGAGCTACATTAATTGTTGACAGTGGTCCTGCTCACTTTCCACAGCTCCCACTGCTCCCACCCATCCCAGTGCCAAACCAACCTGACTTCATGCTCTGTCCATGTCAGCCTTTCATCCCTGCCCTCCCATCTTCCTCATGCCAGTTCCTTTTTCTTGAATGCTCTATTGTAGCCATTAGAAATCTAAGGTTAAATTAAAGCAGGCCTTGAATGATTCAAAATTTGATAGTTATTAAACAGAATATATACATTGCTTAGGACTGCCATAATCAAGTGCTGCAATGTGGGTAGCTTAAAACAACAGGAATTTATTCTCCCATAGTTCTGGTGGCTAGAATTCCAAACTCAAGGTGTCAGCAAATCTATGCTCCTTCTAAGGCTCTAGGTAGAATCCTTACTTGTTTTTTTCCAAACTCTAGTGGTGGCCTTACATTCTTGGCATTACTTGGCTTGCAGCTATATCACTTCAATCTCTGCCTGTTTTTACCTGGTGTCCTCCATCTGTCTTTATGACTTCACATGGCATTTTCTTATAATAACACCCTTCATATTGGATTAGAGCCCACCCTAAAGGCCTCAACTTAACTTGATTATATCTGCAAAGACCTTATTTCCAAATAAGGACACATTCACAGGTAGTAGGTTTATATCTCAACACTTCAAAATTTCTTTTATAGGGACATATTATTTTTCATATATATATATATATATATATATTCCAAAAACTACCTAAATAATGCTTTGAACTCAGTAGAGTATTAGAATATATATTGATTTGAATTTAATTGACTTTTATTTTCACAATGACATGAATTACATTATATTACCTTAGTAACACTATAGAATAAAGCTCTAAGTTAAAAAATATATCTGTTCCTAGTGGTCACTATATTTATCTACTGGCATGAAAAGGATTTTTCTGGAAATCATGGTTAATTTCCTGTTAAATTGAGTGTAAATTGTTGGACTCAGGAAATTCTAGACTGTATTTCTCTGCATTTTTCTTTAGTCTCCCAAATCACTGTTTCACCTTCAGAGGTTATCTTGGTTTTCTTCACTGTATCACTGCTTTGAAAACAAGAGTTTGCTAGTTATTTGTAGAAGTCCCCTAAGTAGCCAAGTGAGAAGCTAATTACATGGGTTGTGAAACTAGATTTCTGATTTTAAATAGCTATCCATAGAGGATTTTCTTGCTTTTCTGACCCATTCTTTACCTATTTGTCAAAGGAAGTATTTAAAAATACATGACATATTTTTTTTCCAACTCAAAGTGATTTTTTTATGATGCATCCATGCCTTCACATAGCATTACATGTGTGACCTTAACACATACACACAATATATATATATATATTTGTCAATAGTTCCATATAGTCTTAAATCTTAAATTATTTGAATACTGGTATAATTATGTAAGAATTAAACACCAGCTCTTATTTTTCAGCATTCTGAAATAATGTTAATTTTTATTATGGCCTTGCTGAATAAATAAGAAAGTTAATTCAATTTTATAATTTTAGGCATAGAATCAGGGAATTCTGATTCTTAGGCCAGAATTTCTTGACAAGGTGCCATACTAAGACTTATTTTCCATCATTAGTGCAAGGAGCATATTACCATGTCTCAATTATTTTAAAAATGTGCTTGTGCTTACAGATGCTACTTCTCAGTAGCTAGAGAAGTCATTTAACTTGTACAACCACTCACTAACCCTTCTGCAATAGCAAGTGTTCATCACATTTATCATATGCTAAACCCACCCCTCATGATGCCTAAAAGTTTTTAAACTAAGGCTCCTATTTTCTGTAAATTTTATTTAATAAGCCAATTAAGCTATCTTCGTTATAATCCCTAGAGGCTCATCCACCAAAACAATGCTCTTACAATTAAATTGTCTAATTTAAATATCTTCAATCTGTTTGGAATTTCCATTGAATGCTTTACTGTTTCGGACCAGCAAAACTGGAGTGGGATTTATACTCATCTAATAAGTTGGGAGACAGATGGTATTGAAAAGATACAGATGTAGCAGCTTCCATTGATTCTTAATATGCCCCTTTTTTGTTGACTTAAGCATTTTCATCAGTAAATGAAATGCTTGTTTTGCTAAAGTCAATGATTTGCACATTAAGTTGGGAGAAAAAAGCATAAGTCAATAATTAAAATTTGGGCCATTATTACAATTAGAAATAATTTTTCCAAATGAAATCTTTAATTGCAGAAAGCATTTTTATGTAATCACTTATTTATTAATTCCTCTGTATATTTATTTATCCAATAAATAATTTTGAGCATGGGAAATGGTGGGCACCATGATAGTCACTTGGAGGTGGGTGTAGACATGACTAATTATGATTTCTGTTATTAAAGTTTATAAATAGAAAATAAATAATGGATGAGAAAACTCAAAACAGTTAAAATGGGAAGTGCCATAAAAGATAAAGTACTGTCAACATTCAGACTTGGGAGAGACCATTTGTGACAAAATTAATGAGGAAAATAACATTTAAAATAGAACTCAAATACTAGGTTGGTTTCAATAAATGGAAATGAAAAGGTAGATAGCTGTAGCATATTTGAAAACCTACGAAGACAAGGAATAACTCAAAGCAAATGAAAGGAAATGCAATTATCTTGAGAAAAGGTGGTAGTTTTAAAAATGATTAAAGAGTTTGAACTTTACTCAATCAATAATAAAGCATTATAATTTTTAGAGAAATATTATGTTTAATGAAGTTTATTTATTTAATATTAATTTTAAATATTCCATTCCAAATATTTTTAAGTACAAAGAAGTAGATAAAACTAATTTTATAGCATCCTATATAATAAAAGAGAAACATGTAAATTGACTGTCCCTCCACTATGCTTCCCAGCCCAGGAGTGAGTATGCAAATTAACCTGGCAAAGATGGTGGGTTAATTTGCATACACAGGTGTCAAGCGCCCCAAGAGGCAATGGCGGCCATGGGCTCACAGGACATTCGCCGGCCTGGGAGGTGAGGCCGGCCATGCCAAGCCATGCCCATGGGATCTGGGGACCTTCACAGGTGGTGAGCAGAGCAGGAGAGTGAGCGGAGAATGGGAAGTTTGGAGGACTTGGCAGAGCAGGAGGCTGCTGGACATAGAGCAGAGTGAGAGAGAGGGTGGCTTGGAGGGCGTGGTTCCCTCTGTCACCCCAGCTTCCTCATCACAGCTGTGGAAACTGACAGCAGGGAGGAGGAAGTCCCACCCCCACAGAATCGGCCAGAATCAGCTATTGGTTAGACAGCTCTCAGTGGCCTGACAGCCAGGACTCTCATTCACCTGCATTTCAGACTAAAGCCAACAGCAAATGTGTATATACCCTGCAAAGATCTTTGACACTAATAACTACCCCCATCTGGCCCCACCCCTGATCAGCCCTCCAACCCCGATTGGGGATGGGCAGGCCAGACCCCACCCCTGCACAAATTCATGCACTCTAGTAATTTATATAATACAGTGTATCCAAAATACTGTTATATTAACATATGATCAATACAGTACAAATTATTGGGTATTTGACATTGGATTTTATACTATGTCTTTAAAACCAATGTGTTTTATACAATTATTGCTCATCCCAATTCAGATTAGGAGAATTTTAAATGTTCAAAAACTGCATCTGGCTGGGGGCTACTATTTTGGACATAGCAGTTTCAGAAACTTCATGTGAAATATCCAAGAAGTTGAAGGGAAAGCTGTTACCATTAAGTTTAGTGCTTTATGTATATGATAATGATCGATGGAATACAAGTGGATGAGATCATCAAGAGAATGAAGAGAAATACAAGAAGGAGACCATAGACATTTTCTTGGTGAATATCCATATGTCCATGTGCAGGTAGGGTAAAAGGAGTGAGAGTAGAAGAAAATAAATATTAAATACGTAGGATAATGAAAACACAAGAAGGGGTCATGGAAACCAAAGACAATAAAATATTTAAGAGTTGAAAAGTACAGAACAGTCAACTGACAAACATTACAAGAAATAATGAGATGAACTTTGAAAAACAAAAACACGTTGATTAATTTAAGTGTGCTTTGCAAGAGCAAGTTTAGTAGTAATCTTAAATTAGGCAGGAGAGTTTTGGGCAAATATAGACAGAATCATATTACCTGATTTTCAAAATCTATTATAGGAATCTATAGTAACAACTGAGGGAGTCAGGAGGAGACAAGATGGCCCAAGTGTGAACTGTCTTGGAGAAAGCAAGTCTTCAATGTCCTCCCAAGTTGTTTAGAAGTGAAAATGAAGAGATGACATAACAATGTCTATAAGAGATAAGGGTTTGTCATATATTTGTTTGTTTAAGACTATTAGAGATATGAACCTTTCAATAGACTAAGAAATCAGGAGAAAATACAAGAAAAATAAAAATAGAGGGAGAAAAAAATTTCCAAAGTGGAGGGTTATTACTCTTCTTAAAATAGGAAAAAATGGGGGGGAACTTAGTAAATTTATAAAAATATGTATACAATATAATAAAATGAAGCGGTTACTAAAATAAGTTCCAATTGCCTTGAGCTTTCCCTAATACAAGGGAGCCAATCATTTGTACAAATATGTAAGAGTAGCAATATGACTCTTTTGACAGTGGAAAAAACTTTCTCATAGACTAAATAGTCAACTGGAGAAAAAAAGAAACATTGGGAGAGTAGCTACCATATAATAGCATAAGATTGTAGTGAACCCAATTAAAGGATTTATGAATGTCTTCCTTTGCTTTCAATTATGGATTGAAATATAAGAAATATCTGACTTTGAGAAGTGGAATGGCTGACATTCATCTGGAAAAGGGAGTACCTGTTTTTTCCAATGTTCAACTATTCTTTTTTTGAACATTGCAGACTAACACAAAGCTATGCTACAATTTTTCAAGAATTCCTGATGATAGTATTTCTCAGAGTTATCCATTATTCCTATGGCAAGAACAGTACATTTCAGAACAATATGTAAAAAAGTCATTTACCATACCTTCTTTACCCTTCTTTTGCACTTGAATGGATTTCAAGAGACCCATTATAAATGTGTTCCTCAATGACAAGAATTCTGAAAACACATCTTTGAAAAGCAATTGATATTTATTGCTCAAAATCAGAATTCCTTAACCTTTACATGATGAGTCCAATCACCTTTCCACCTGGCTCTCTATAATTTATAAATCCTGGAATGGCATCACATTTTGTCAAAATAAATTTTAAATGGAAGTACCTTGCAAAATGTAAAATAAGAAGCAGATAAATACACATTATTATATTATGAGATGAAAATATGTGAACAGTTTCTGTGTACTACATATATCAGTTGGTGAATAAACAAGGCCAAAAAGTTATGATTTCAAGCTCTAGGCATGGTAAAATGTGTGTTGTAATTTGATCCTTAGCCAGAGACCATACAGTTAACTTAAGTACACACCTCAAAAATTAATGTTTTTCCCATAGTGGTCAAAGAAGAAAATGTCTTGAATAAGAATACTAGTTTTGACTCCACCAACGAATTAGCCAGGAGGTCACAGTCAACTCATTCATTTACTTATTCCATCATGCATTCACATATTCATGAAATACTTATTAACATATAGTATGTGGTAGGCACTGTACTATAGGGACTACAATATGTACAAAGACTCTGCCTATAATCCTAGTAAGCTGGATTTTAACCTAAATGGGATAGGAAATTATTGAAACTTTTAAGCAGGAGAGTAATATAATTTGGTTTATGCTTTCTAAAGATCACACTTTGATAATTATATACATGATGGACTATGGTGGGTAGAAGAGTGAAAGCAATTCCAAAATTATTTTTACAATCATCATCTCATTGGAACATGCAAAGAAGGCCAGGAGGTGATTATTTGACTTATCCTCTTACTGAAATTTGCTGAGATAGAGTGCTCAGTTTATGGACACTGATTAGAGACAGAGCCAAAACTAGAGAACTTCATTGGTTCTTTCATTACAACACAGCTGCCTTTTAGTAGGCAACTAAGCATGCAATCATCCAACCAGCCACCATGTGCATTAGCCCTGTGCATGTCATTGATCTCACAAATGTGTAACAATATTTTAATTTCATCTTGGAGGAGCACAACATAGTGCTAGAGGCTCAGAGACCACCAATTCCCACTGGATGGATTTGTACTTGAAATATTTGTCCTCCTGTTAATAATCTCCAACAAGATTGGAATTCAGAACCATCTTTGTTCCTATCATGTCTCCAGTCACCTAATCATAAGAACCTCTGGAATTCATCTTCTCCTATTTTAGACCCTATTACTTAATTTTGAATTATTAAACAGCTTTTATCTGGTTCCATATCTTATTTCTTTCAGTTTACAAAATTTTAGTCCTCTGTAACTTTCATACACTCTGGGGCTCTGGAGACTCAATTATGAAGAGGATAAGTCTTCAAGAAATTCACAGAGAAGCAGGAGATATTTGTAAAGAAATAGATTCAAAGTGACATAGGTAAATATACTTAGAATGCTTAATAAGGAAGTACCCCATAGAAGTCACTAAGCTCCCAGAGGAGTCATGGAAAGTTTCATGAAAAGGTGACATTTCACTCATAGATACAAAGAGCAGACTGGTGGTTGCCAGAGGGGAGGGGATTTGGAGGTGAAAAAGGAGGATGGATTAAGAAGTACAAACTGATACAAAATAGTCATGGGATGTCAAGTACAGCATAGGGAATAATAGCCAATGTGATGGTGCCAGGTGGGTACTGGAAATATCAGGGGAAACACTTTGTAAAGTATGATTGTCTAACCACTATGCTGTTCACGGAAACAAATACAAAATAACATTGCATGTAGGCTGTAATGAAAAATAAAAATAAGTAAATAAATTAATCTAATCAAGAGTAAAAAAGTATAAAGCGGACATAAAGTTTAGTCTTGGCTTTATCTAATCTGTTTGTTTGGTTTTTTTTTCACTTCTTAAAACCAGTGCTTCTAGAATTAAATTTCTCAAATAGAGTTATGGTCACTGCAAATTTTTTACCCTTTAGTATCTAAGCATGAAGTCTAGTCCATATTACAGAATCCAAAGTCCTTGATATGATGCTGCCTCCTCTTTCTGCTTCATCTCCCACCATGGAGTTTCTCAATGTATACTAACACACCACTGTTGATGCTCAAGATTATTTTAGAAGAATAGACATTTTTAATATTAATAGCTTTAAATATATTTAATGTTCATTAGAGGAAAATGTGACTAGTGTATCAAACTTAAATGTTTATAACAATTTAACTACAAACATGAAAATCAATGTAGAATTAATTAAATAAAGAGTAAATAATGGTATGCTGGTATATTTGACAAAATGTTTGGATAGGGCAAAACTGTAAATGTCATTAAACATTGAAGTTTGGAAAATGTCATTGTAAAAGATACTCCTAGGATAGTCACCATCTAACAAAACCTGGTCATCCTTCAAGTAACCTTGAACATATCTTGCATTTTCATAACCTTGAACTTATCTTGCATTTTCATATCTTGTATTTGCTCAGGCCATTTCTTCTGTCTGAAATTCTGGTATCCTCTACTCAATTATTACCTCCTTTCCTAACATCTGGTTTATACTGCATAGTAGCACTTTATATATACTCTATCGTGTATTATATAATTTTTGGTGTGGTCATCATTCCTGCAGTGTTGGGAACACCATGATAAGGGGCCTGTGCCTGATGGACCTGTCTGTTCTGAGCAGAGGGCCTGGCTCATGCTTCCCAAAGAGAAAATGAATGTGAAAGTACAGTGTAGGTGTTTAGTTACTCTTTGCTGATTTGAATAGATTAGACCACTGAAAGAACCAGCTCCCGCAAGATATCCACTGTTAAATGTCACTTCAGACTTGGCAATGATGAATCATGGCTTCTGAAAGACATGTCTAAAATAAGTATTAATTGTGTAGGAACAGAGCAAGTCCTACTGGAAGAGTGTTACAGACTATTTCACCAAATTAGCTCATATCAACAAGACACTTCTATGAATGTGGGGTAGAATAAAAGGGAAGAAAAGAAAGTGGAAATCATCATAGCCATGATGAACATTTGCATATAATTTGATCATTTCCTTACATTTTCTTCACATCTGGATCATTTTACACAGGTACTAGGTATTATTATTATTGGAGATGGTGGTATTATTATTGTAATTACTAGTCCCATATTCCTCTGAAATGATATAAATGAAAGTAAAAATACAATACCAAGTTACGTTTTTGCCTTCCTGCCTTCTTTTGTCTTGTGGATTTTCAATTTTTATCTTAGTCTCTTAACTTACAAATCAACTCTGATTTAGAACAAATTTTATATGAAGATGAACAAAATCTTACACACAGATGAGATTCTGTATTAAGGCTATCCCATCAGCTGTTCCATTTATCTAAATAAATATTCATAACTTTTAAAATGATTTTAAAGTCAGTTTTTAAATTATCCTATTTAGATATGTATTTAAAACATATATACATTATGTACACATATCCTCTTCCATAAACTTGTTTGGCTATAAGCTGGAAATCTGCTCTAATGACTAAATACTAATTCTAAGCATTTGATACATATTAGTGTCTACTTTTTTTTCTTCTCAAAGTTAGCTAGTGAAGAAAATATCCAGAATATTTAATAGGATGTGTTAATAGTCTCCCCCCCACCCCCACTCTGCAAAGATGAAGTGAGTTTTCCTGGAACCGAATACATTTCTGCTAAGTCAAAATTAGAAAGGGGATCATTACTGCATTAGTTAAAAGGAATATGCTCAGAAGAAAACTATTGTCTTTTCATTATTAAAAGCAAGAATAAAATTACCCTTAAGTACTGTATTAGTCAGGGTTCAACCTCAAAAGTGGAAACACTAGGAATATTATGAATAAGAACTTTCGTATTTATTACAGGGGTTGTATGTTACAGAACAGTGGGAGAAGCTAGAAATTAAGATTTAGAATGGAGATGCTGGAGGCTCAGAGTGAATTGTTTAGCTGCTGACTTGAAGCACCAGCAATCATGGACAAGTCAGGATTTGCATGGCATTCAGGAAGCCAGGCATGCCTATCCATTGGTGTGTGACCATGACAGAGAGCTGATGAGAAAGTCTGTGGAGGCTGCTGCCTCTGCATCTTGTGGTGAGCCTACGGTTGCAGTTGGTCAGCAGGGCCAGCAGTCAGAAAGAGCTGGGCATGAGGCATGGGTAGGTGAGGATATATTGACACCCTCATTACCTCTTGATCTATTTCTCAATGCATCTAACCCTTATAACCTTGGGGTGACTTATGCTTCACTTCTATATTCCACCTCACACAAATTTTCATTTTTGTCAACTCTGATGTGGAAGTACACAGAAAAGGAATCCTAGAAAATATAGTTCTAGTTGAGTCAAGTAGACTCAGAAATAAAACAAAGACAGACCTTTTGAGTTCAAGTTTTTTAAAGCATTAGTGTATCAAATTCATCAAGTGAATAGAATATATGTTCTAGAAAGATTTTGGTTCTAAAATGTTTTGGTTCTAATTTCTAAGGCCAGGAGAAATGATTACTAAACAGTGGATATAACTAATGGTAGTAATTAGAAAGAAAAATTGATACCAACATCCCAAATTTATATCAATAAAGGAGGAATCCATAGTAAAAACAAAAAGACACTATAATTACAGAAAAACAACTCTTTGAATCATTTATCTTGAATTTTACAGTTTGCCACATTTGAACTAATCCTATCTTGCAGCTCAATGTATCTATAACCAAGGACCAGCCTTCACTAGGGAACAGATTTCTGAATTTTCACCATGGAAACTGGAAACAAATGGTCCCTAAATTAGCAAGACTTGTAAGATAAAACTTATCTAAGAGCAGTAAGTGGCAATGTCGATTTATTTGGATTAATACCACATACTGAGACATTTTTACTTTCAAATATCTTAGATAAATTAAAATGCTCTTTAAGCCAATCCTTGAGGCACTGAATATAAAAGCACTAAAGAACAGTTTGATTTTAAAAAAACGATCAAGAAATCTCAAGATTAGTGATCACAGGGTGGGTGTGATAAAAGGGAAGCTTCAGACAGATTGACTGACACAAAAGAAGGACAGATCATTCTTCCCATGGGAAGGGAATCAAGAGTATGACAATAAACCTCAACTAGAGAATATTATCTGAAGAGGCTTTGGGCCCTATCAAAATGCTGTATAATATAATGACTAAATGTGGTTTACACAATCAGGATTTCCAAAGTCCCTTTGTCACCATTGTGCTGTAAGTGTGTCAATCAGTTGTAAATGAAGAAACGTTCCTCTATCCCCGTTACGGTTACTAGCCCTGTCATCATTTGTTTTAAATTTATCAGAACTCCATGTTATCCATTCTGTTATTAATGTCCTTGCAAGATTGGTCTCTAACTTATCTCTCCAGCTTCAATACTGTGTTCATGCATTTTCTTTATATTACAATAAAACCTTCCTCTACTATTTTTCATACGTATCATATACGTTCTGGCCTCTGGGCCAGTGTGCATGTTGTTCCTGATGTCCTCTTCCCAGTTCTGTCTTACTTATTCAAATGTCACTTCTCCATGAAACAGCTCTTAATCCACTGAGAGAAACAAAACCAGTCTATTTTGGATCAGCACATTAGATAATTTGTCACAGATGGGTTATCATTTTTACCTTTGTCTTATATTTTCATTATTTTTAAATGTGTTCTTAGCCTCTCTGCTAGATATGTTTTCATTTATTATTATTATTATTATTATTATTATTATTATTTTTAATCCTCAACTAAGGAAATTTTCAAATTGATTTTAAGAGAGAGTGGAAGGGAGGGTGAGAGACACAGAGAGAGAGAACATCAATGTGAGAGAGACACATAGATTGGTTGCCTCTACTAGATATTTTTCTTAATAAAGGTTGTGTAGTATCTTAATTTTTCACCCTTTATCTTGGAAAACCTGATATATAGATGGCTCTCCTTTTAAGAATTTGTGGGGTTGATGGTCTGTTCTTAACTCCTTGCTGTTTGATCCCTGGGTATGAATTAAATTTCAGCATACAAAGTATTAAATTTGGGGGAATAAAATGGCTCATGTTAAAATAACTGTATCAGAATGTCATGTAAATAATCAAGTCTATAAATCTTCATGTATGATAAAAATCATTTGTTATAAGCTCTCCATTGCAATGGGATCTTCCAGAATTTGGGAACTAAATTACATCAATCTCTATATGTCTATCACCTAGAATGGTGACTATTTCAGTTTGTTCATTGAATGATTTTTCCCTTTGTTAGATGGTTGAGTATCTAACACAGTGGATTAAATAAACACTTGTGAAAAATTGATAACGGAGTGGAAGTTGAGTTAATAAGAAGGAATAGCTGTGGGAGGCATAAACACTGTTTTTACTAGGGGATAGTCAGGCCAAGTTATTTACATAAACAGCATGGTTGCTATGTCCACTGAATCTGCTGTTTTATTAACTACACTAGAGGCCCAATGCATGAAATTCGTGCGGGGAGAAGGGGTCCCTCAGCCCGGCCTATGCCCTTTTGCAATCTGGGACCCTTTGCTCCTAACAGCCTGCCTGCTTGCTCCTTACCGCTTGGCTCACCACTCCTTAGCGCTGCCTTAGAGGTGGGAGAGGCTCCCGCTACCACAGCTACGCTCACCAGCTGTGAGCCCAGCTTCTGGCTGAGCCGCATTCCCACTGTGGGAGCACACTGACCACCAGGGGGCAGCTCCTGCGTTGAGCGTCTGCCCCCTGGTGGTCAGTGTGCACCATAGCGACTGGTCATTCTGGTTGTTTCACCATAGGGGTCGCTGGGCTTTTATTATATAGATGGTTCTAGGTCAGTGGTCAGCAAACTGCGGCTCCTTGAGTGTGGCTCTTCCACAAAATAGTTCTGGGGTCTAGCCCCAGCAGGTCCAGGGGTTCCCATAGGTGTGGATGGAGTCGGTGAAGAAGGAATGACACAGAGACATCATTCAGTTGGTCATCATAGCCAGGTTCTCTCTTTATTGTCTTATTACATCTATATTTATACTATTTGATCCCATAAGCATGCCTCTATAATTACATCATGGTATGTTTTGGGTAACCTTCTACAATTCCTTGTTTCTTATCTGACCTTAGCCAAAAATCCTGTCTCTATCTAATTCTGTTGATTTTAATCTTGTCTAGGTAATCTCTGTGTTCCATTATAAGGGCTATTCCAAGGCTTATTCTCTTCCTTAGTTCTGTTAACCCCTAATCTGGGGAAACAACCTTTCTCGGGGAGGTGGTCCTGGTTAAAACACATAGCGCTAAGAGAGGGAGCAAACATATGTCATATATGCCAGGTCCCTTGAAACATAAGCTGTGCAGAGGTTTCTTCCCTGCAGCGACTGTGTCAACAGCAAGGGTAGACCAGCTCCTGGCAAAATACCACGTGCAGGCACGCACGTACAGTGCGATTGAAACTTCGTGGCCACACTCAAGGGGCCAAAGAGCCGTATATGGCTCGTGAGCTGCAGTTTGCTGACCACTGTTCTAGGTGATTGGCAGGATGACATAGAACCTGTTGAACATTTCAAAAAGCTATTTAAAAATGACCACATCAAATTAGCTAAAAAAGGAAGTTAGAAAGGAAAAAGAGAATGATAAATACAATGCTTGGGGGTGGCAAGAGAGATACTGGAGAGAGGAGGATAAAAAAGGAATGGAAGGGTTAAGAAGGAAAGAGAAGGAGAGAAGAAAAAGGGAGAGAAAGGAAGGAAAAGAGGAAAGAAAAGAGAATATATTTTTAAAAGGCACATCTCAAAAAAAGTGTGAGTTAGACAAGGTAAATATTTTAAAATATATAGGGTATCCCAGAAAATGTATACATACACTTTGAGTAATTATAAAGGCAGTGTTTATTAAAATACATTTCATTTTCAAAATTGAGCTATCAGTTTTTAAAGTGTGTATACATTTTAGGGGATACCCTG
>NW_006289557.1:2351287-2356617 GCF_000327345.1 Myotis davidii | reverse complement strand
GAGCCAGACCACGGGCTGCACCTAGAGATTGGGCCTGCCCTCTGCCACCTGGGAGCAGGCCTAAGCCAGCAGGTCGTTATCTCCCGAGGGGTCTCAGACTGCAAGAGGGCACAGACCGGGCTGAGGGACCCCCGTTCCCCCAGAGTGCACAAATTTTTGTGCACTGGGCCTCTAGTATTTAAATAAAAACATAAACATAAATATTTTATTTCCTTTTTATTTTGATTCTAATATTTGGATTCTAATTTCTAAGGGTTAAATTCATTATGCTTTGCAATTCATAACATATTATTTTATTTTGTCCTTATTTTCTGCTACCATTATACCTTCTTTCTATAGATAATTTTGATATTTTGATGTTTTTATTCATATGTTCTTTTAAAATGTATTTCTCTGTTTTGTGTATATATATTTGTATTATTAAGTTACATGAATTGTGCCTTACATAAACATGTTATTCTGTCCCTTGCTTTTTGATTCACTCTTTTTAAGACCCACTATTGACCCTATGTGTACTTCTAGTCTGTTGCTTTAATTTCTGTGTCATACATGCTGATGTGTGTCCACCATATTTTACTCATCCTCCACCCCCAGTGAAAAGCATTTATATTGTCTGTGATTCTTTGCCATCACAGACAACACTACAATGGACATCCTCATACCTTCCTCCTTATGAACCTGTATTAGAATTTGAGATCTATAACCCAATGTGGATTGACTAGATCATAGATATGTTCCAGGTACTGACCCATTGTTTTCTGGAATACCTACACCAGGCTATACTACCATCAGCAGTTTGTTTTATCCTGTCTTCAGAAATGGGAAATTTACCATGATCAAAAATTCTAGACTGCATGGATATTTGTAACTCTGATGTTCATACTGTAATGACCGTATCTTCTTTTAACTGCATTTTTTTTTAATGTTTGAATTTTGTGAGCTCAGCTGGACAAGGCTCCAGGATCTACCTCTTACTGACCTTTAGAAAATCACTTTCTCTTTCTAATCTTTCCAGTGTTTTATTCATTTAATGTTCAAGCAATACTAATTGAACACTTACTTCTATCACCTGAGGTAGTAGAGAAACCTCCATAGTCAGTGCTATGGAAACATCAGTCACTTGCTCTCAGAGAGCTCTTAGAGATTTAGGGTACTCTTTTCTGAGCTAGATAAATTTAAGTTGAGACCTGGGAGTGTTGGTCAGTCAAAAAAGTAGGGAGGAGAGACAATTATTGGGTCAAAGATGGCAAGAACGAATCACTTTCTAACAGGAAACAGTAAGTGCAACAGGCATGGAGAAATATGCCTCACAAGCTGGGATCCAATCACTGGGAAAAGGTGCCATAAACAAAAAGAGAGACAGTGGCATTAGCAGGGGCTCAGAGAAGCAGGAGGGTTGTGCCAAACCATTCAGGAAAATTCAGAGCATGGAAAGCACTGGGGATTAGAGAAACGTGTCTATGGATAATATAGGAATATTCAAATAGTAAATACAAGGCAGGGTGAGAACTTTTTCCAGCCTTTTAATTCTGTTTTTTTCTAAATCTATGCTTATAATAAGTTAACCACAAGCTCTATGTGACCTACTGAGCAATTATAATGTGGCTTGTCTAAATTGAGATGTGTTTTAAGTATAAAATAAACACTAGATTTAGAAACCTTAGTATAAAAAAGTAAAAGTAAAATATCTTGCTAATAATTGTTAGATTGATTATTTGTTAAGATTATAATATTTAAAATATATTGGATTATATGCATTATACTGTAAACATTAATTTCATCTGTTTCTTTTTACATGTTTTATGCAGCTAATAGAAATATTAAAATGATATATGCAGCTCTCATTTTGTAGCTATTGGACAATGCTGCTTTAAATCATTTGCTCCCAGGTAACTGCAGAATATTGAAGATTCATCTGGAATGAAGATCTTGCTGATCAAAAGGAGAAATTTCCTTTCTATTAAATCTGAACACTACAGAAGTTTACATTTAGCCCTGAGGAGATTTCAACCAGAATCCCAGGCAGAATGCATCTAACTAGATTATATGTTCTACAGACATTGGGAAAGCAGTTTAGAAGATTATGTGGGAGTTAAAATATTTGCACATATCCCATTATTTACCGGTAAGATATGTGCTCAGAGAAGATCCCACACACTACTTAGAACGATGGCTTAAATTTTTCCACCAGTAATGTAACTTTGAATAAAGAAGAAAAAAACTAACAGATGTACAGTGAATGCATACACTGTAGGCAAATGGCAAGGATTATTTTGCATACAATAAATTATTCATAAGTGTTTTTTCAAAAACAAAAAAAAGTCCTGCCAGGATTTTCTCTTATTTGAATGACCAGCTTAACAAAAACATTATTCTTATTGAAATTTTATGATTGATCTTTTGCATGCTTGAAACAATCTGAAGACTATTTATTAAATTATGTTTTGTGTCAACCTATCTGAACAAACTTCATCTCTGACCTTCCTGGATCTCACAGTCTGATAGAATAGACTGCTGTACAAAGAAAGAAAATACTGCGAAAAGTTGAAGCATCAAATTATATTTAAGGGTATAAATGTAACCTGATTCTGAGAAGAAGCACATTATTTACCTATATTGTTTATATCTTTTCTTAAAAACCAGATGACAACTCATAATTCAGAAAAGTATTAGCTACTTTAAAAAAAAACTGTCTCACATGAGCTAAATATGGCAACTGACCCTTAATTTAAATACATTTTTTCTTCAGAGCATCTGTCAAGAATGATGCAGTGCAAATGTTTTTTTACTGGTATTTTATATTTTATAAGTAATATGTAATATTAGAGAAGTAATTTTTTCCCAATCTTTTTGAGTCTTCTCTAAAAGGGTTTTGAAGACTTCCATAGTCAGTGTGGCTCTGACATGATTATGTGTATGGATTATTACTGATTTGCAGAAGAATTGCACCCTGAATGGCAGTCACTAAAGACATGGCTCTTAGTGTCCACTTACTCTAAGTTGTGCTGTAGAGTTTGTTTGGGAAAAGGATGTTGGGTGTTCTGATTCGATGCATTTTCTCTAGGTAGCCGTTTTTATATTTCTTTTGAAGTAATTCTATGACTTGTAGGATGACCCTATGACAACGTTTAAAAATGTCAAATTAAAAGCCGTTTCCCCCCAGATTAATAAATCTGAGTCAGTAGACCAAATAGAAAGGCTGAAAATACCTATTTATATCATCTTACTTTTTAAAAAAAATTGATTAAGGTATTACATATGTGACCTTATCCCCCTATTCATCTTACTTTTAAGAATATTATTTCAAAATTCATATTTTGAACATCATTCAATACCATACTTTATATTCAGATGGCAACTGGGTTGGATGGGACATTTCACTTTTCTTCAAATCAGGCAGGATTAGTAGAGTATTGGAATATTTTATTTTGATTACCTGTGGGTTTTACATTTATACTTGGTACCTGGCCTTTGCAGGAAAAGGGACAGACTTTCATGCAGTAAACTGACTAGATAGGGTGAATATATATATTCAAATGTTCAACCGTCTGAATGGTAGCTATGACATGCACTGTCCACCAGGGGGCAATGCAAGAGTGGAAACCACAGGCATGGAAACATGGAACAGACTGATGAATCTCAGAGGGAAGGGAGGAGGGGGAAGGGCAAAAAGAGTTTAACCAAAGATCTTATTTGCACACTAGAGGCCCAGTGCGTGGATTCATGCACTTGTGGGGTCCCTTGGCCCGGCCTGCACCCTCTCGCAATCTGGAACCCCTTGGGGGATGTTGGAGAGCCAGTTTTGGCCCAATCCTCGCAGGCCAGGCCAAGGGACCCCACTGGTGCATGAATCCATTCACTGGGTCTCTAGTCTATACATATAAAAAGCTAAGTGACCATCTGACTGGCCAGTAGGTATGACACACACTGACCACCAAGGGCAGATGCTCAACGCAGGAGCTGCTGAGCTGCGGTGACTTGGCAGCGGCAGTTCTCGGGTGACACACCTGGAACCAGAGAGGAGGAAGCCCAATTCTGAGGTGTATCATCTGGGGTGCATCACCTGAGAACTGCCCTTTTGCAATCCAGGACTCTTTGGGGGATGTCAGAGAGCCAGTTTTGGCCTGATCCCTACAGGCCATGCCAAGGGACCCCGCCTGCCGAAGGGACCCTGTTCACTCCACAGATGGTCTTTGAGCCCCAGAGTTGCCCCAGGTACAGCCGGCCGAGGAGGGACCTCAGGAGGTTGGCTCCAGGGCATGTCTGGCCTGTCTTTCCTAGTCCTGCTTCACTGGCCACCTTCTAATTAATTTCCTTTCAATGTGCATGAATCCGTGTACCAGGGCACTAGTTAAAATATAAATAAATATTATTAAATGTTTGGAGCATTAAAGAATATCAGGGTTCTAGTTTGGATAAAGTGGAGTAACTGCTGGTCACACTGTTTTGTAGAGTAATATCTGAACAGAATACAGAGAGCAGCAACTTGAGGACTAAGAAAAGTAGCAGGCAAACTGGGAAGGAAGTCCAGAATTCAGTAACTGATGAATGGGTGGTGACTTTACCAATTTTTCTCCAATATTGCCCTTTGCAGTGGGCACAAAGCAGTGGACCAAGTGAGTTCAGGAGAAGCCCTCTAGCACAGGCTTAAGGAGCAGGAAAGTGAATCATACTGTTCAGAGAGAATGTGGAAATCTCCTGTTGTACCCATGCCTTGTTTTTTTTCCTGTTCTGCCATGGCCTAAGTAATTCCATGGCATAAGGAAGACCACAGTAACCAAAGCTCTGAGCAGAGGAACCTTCCACTACATTCAGCTGAGGTGTTGTATTTCCAAGAGGGTAGGCCCACCACCACTGCTATTCATCTTGCTTGTCCTTCATTGTTTGTGGCATACTTCAGAAGTGCATTGCAGAGCAGGATAACTAAAATCCCAGCTCTCCAGCTGCAATGAAATAGAGGAGCCCCCAGGAAGAAGAAAACGTGAGGAGGTCACAGGCAAGAAGGAGCTCAGGAATGTACCCCAAATAACTGCTGGTAAGCTTTGGACTCATTCCCAAGCGGTGCACATGTGAATCTGAAATCATTTAGCATACAGAAGACTAAGAACTGAACAGATACACCATTACCCATGTCTGAGCTTGGCCACTAGGTGGCATATGCACTGGACAGAGCCAAATAGCACTGGGAACGCTTTGAAAAACATGCTGGCATTGGAACCACAGACACAGGAGGCTGATTGGAACTTTACGGTCTGAACATCACCCAGATGATTGCTTACAGAAACAAAAAATGTCAACATTCTCCTAAGTTTTAATGAAGACCCGTGGTC
>NW_006289557.1:2329355-2331037 GCF_000327345.1 Myotis davidii | reverse complement strand
TATAATTAATATAATATTTGAAATGCTCAACATACAATTAAAAATTTACTTGACATATGAGTTACTAGGAAATTTTTAAGTTGCAAGGAAAAAGACAATCAATAAATGCCAACAGTGAGATGATAATGGTGTTGGGATTATCTCATTCTTGAAACCAAAGGAAAAGGTACTAAATGAATATAATATATCAAAAAAGAACCAAATGGAAATTTTAGAGCTACACACACAACAAGCAGAAACAAAAACAAAATCCTCCTGGGATCAACTCGGTAGTAGAAGAGAGATAACAGAGGAAAGAATTAATGAACTTGATGATAAATCAATGAAAATGATTCAATCTGAACAACAGAGAGAACAAAAGGGATTGAAACAGTGAAAAGAGCCTTAGAGATTTGCGGGGGAATAACTGCCCCTCCCCCCCCCCCAAAAAAAATCTAGCATTTATGTCATTGGAGTCTCCAAAAGAGAAAAGAGAAAGTTTAGTGCAGAAAGAAACATTTACAGAAATATCTGAAAATGTCCCAAATTTTGTAAAAGAGCTAGACCTAGGGATTCAAGAAGCTCAGTGAATACCAAACAGGATAAACAACCACATTTGCGCCAACTTATCATAATCAAACTGCTGAAAATGAAAGGGTAAAATATTCTGCAAACCCCCAGAGAAAAATGACTCATTAACAATAAGAAGACAACCACGGAGGCCAGAAACAGCAGTTTCAAAGTGATGAAAGAAAAGAACTGTCAACCAGAATTCTACACCCAATGAATATGTACATCAGGCATCAAGGTGAAATTAAAAACCTTTCTGATGAAGGAAATATTCTAAAAAGGAAACTTGGATCCTTAGAAATAAAGAAAGAGCAACAAACATGCCAAACATCTGGGTTAGTATAATTGATTTTTCTGTTCTTGAGTTCTTTAAAGTAGGCTTGTGAGTTGAAAGCAGAAGTTTTAACGTCTGCTAGAGATTTTAATGTTTGTAACAACCATAATACAAAGGGAAAGGCTAAAGGGACCTATATGCTAGTAAGGTCTTTATATGTCATCCAAAGTAATAAAATACTAGATGCTAAATAGCCTGTAAAAAGTTAAATATGTATATTATAATCCTTAGAGAAACTACTACATAAATTTTAAAATGAGGAAATGAAGACAAGCATGACAGAGGGTTAACAGGGAACAAGCAGAAAGAAAATAAAATAGTAAACCCAAATCAAACATATCAATAATCACATTAAAGGCAAATGATCAAAACATACCAATTAAAACACATGGGTTTTCAGAATGAATAAGAAATTAGAAAATCAAATTGGTCACTGTTTTGCAAACTATCTCCATTTTACGATGAGAGAAAAAGACTTAGAGGGGGAATTAACTTGCTTAAGCTCATAGCAACTAGATATATATGAGAATTTTTTTAACTTCCTAAGTATCATCACATACTACTTTACTAACTACTCTCTTCTAGCCCCCTTTAGAATACAGTGGGGCCTTGACTTACGAGTGTCCCGACTAACGAGTTTTTGAGATACCAGCTGTCTCTCGGCCAATTTTTTGCATTGAGTTGACAGAGTAATTTGAGTTAACAAGCTCCTTAAGGAGCTCCTCGGTCTCCGAAGGAATTAAACTCCTAATTCAAGGCCCCACTGCATTGCTGACCTGAAGGAGGAGGAGGGGGAGGA
>NW_006289557.1:2328738-2329337 GCF_000327345.1 Myotis davidii | reverse complement strand
GAGGAGGGGGAGGAGTGGGGGGGAGGAGAGTGGAACAACTAGGCTGCATCCTGTCAGGACTGATTTAAGAATTCACTGGAAACGGAGTCTTGAGCCTGTGGCAGGGCTGTGTGATACTAGGAGATCACTGAAAAACTAATACCCATACAAGGACAGAGTCAAAGATGGATGCAAGGGCATTAAACCATGTAATGATCAGGCTAGGTCTGATCCAATTTCTATTCTCTCCTGTTGGAAAATAAGGGACCAAGTTTTCTCATGCTTTTCCTGAGAAGAGTTGGCTAGCACTGTGATAAGGCAGGGAAAGTGCCGGTTCTCAGGTACATACAGGGTGTCCCCAAAAATGTATACATACTTTGAATGAAGACACTGCGGGGTAGGGGAGGCTGGGGGAATTTCAAGGGGGCGGGGAGGAGACATATGTAATACTCTTTGTAATACTTTAAGCAATAAAACAAAATTAAAAAAACAAGTCAGTGTTTATTAACATACAATTCATTTTCAAAAATTTAAAAGAATCTACAGAAATGGCCCTGACTGGTTTGGCTCCGTGGATAGAACGTCGGCCTGCGGACTGATGGGGCCCGGGGTCGGTTCTT
>NW_006289557.1:2324518-2328668 GCF_000327345.1 Myotis davidii | reverse complement strand
TTTTTTTAACTTCCTAAGTATCATCACATACTACTTTACTAACTACTCTCTTCTAGCCCCTTTAGAATACAGTGGGGCCTTGACTTACGAGTGTCCCGACTAACGAGTTTTTGAGATACCAGCTGTCTCTCGGCCAATTTTTTGCATTGAGTTGACAGAGTAATTTGAGTTAACAAGCTCCTTAAGGAGCTCCTCGGTCTCCGAAGGAATTAAACTCCTAATTCAAGGCCCCACTGCATTGCTGACCTGACCCTAGTTCTTAAAATAAATATGGGTGTCCCCAAAAATGTATACATACTTTGAATGAAGACACTGCGGGGTAGGGGAGGCTGGGGGAATTTCAAGGGGGCGGGGAGGAGACATATGTAATACTCTTTGTAATACTTTAAGCAATAAAACAAAATTAAAAAAAAAGTCAGTGTTTATTAACATACAATTCATTTTCAAAATTAAGTGAGTTATCAGCTGTTAGAGTGTGTTACATTTTAGGAACATCCTGTATATTCTTTTGATGCACATTCCTTACATTCAGCAGGTTCTGAGCCCAGGAACACAGAAAAACCTGAAATAAATTCCTAATTTTCCCCTTTCTCATCATTGGGGAAATGTAGGGGGCTTATGAGCCTTAAGGAGCTGTATTTCTGATGGAAAAGATAAGGGCAAGGACTGGAGAAATACAGGGTAGATGGGTTTAAAAGATAAAATACAGGACCAAGAACTGTTGAATTACTTAGCTTTTTGGAGCAGACACAGAGCACTCTTTTCTTGCTTGATTTCTAGAATGTGGAACTGGGCAGAGAAGAAAATATCAGGGATGACAATTTTGTTTACAGGGGACAGGTGCTCTGAGCGAACATGAGGAAAAAGCTATTGAAATTTAATTCTGTCCTGGGGATTGATGGGCTGTTCCAAGGGGATAAATCAGACAAGTCACAGTGCTAAGAGACAGCTCGCAGCCAGGATTTCACTGTCTGGGGAAAGTGAACTTCTTTCCGAGTAACAGAGAAGCCTTTCTTAGCACGTTCACTCTAAACAAAATGGCACTGTGTGCCAGGACAGCAGAGACAAGAAATAAAGCCAGTTTTCTGCAAAGATCCAGATACTTCATGGATGCCCTTGATGACTTTGAGAACTATTGCTTCAAGACAGCAACCACACTTTATTGACCTCATCCAGATCCTAATAATTTGTGCGGAAATAAGCACCCATTTAATGGAGCAGTTTAAACAAACAGCCCTCCACACTCAGAAGTAATTGTCCTTGAATCAACTCTATGTAGACAAGAGTTTAATGTAAGACAAAGTTCCATGTCAAGAAATCTCTGAATATACCATTACACCATCTCTAGATCACGCAAGATGCCAGAGTACAACACGGACGTTACACTGGCTTTGCATGTAATATCACCTGCTATTCAATTGTCTAATCCTCCTCAGAAAGGGAGTTAAGGGAGTTTTTCACCCCAATCAACTTAGTAAATAAATATTTTTTTTTAAAAAAAGAAAGGGAGTTTTCTATTCATAACTTCATGGATATTGACTACTCACCAGTTGTGTGGAAATCCAGACTCATCCATTCTAAATAGTCACTTACTAAATATTAACAATGCTTTTGTAGGAGTTTATTTAGTAGGGTAGTTCTCAACTGCTACAGATGAGACTCTGAACCAATTACATCACAATTTGAGGTTGGGAAGGGAAAGGACCTGAGGTTAGGTGATTCTAATATGCAATCAGGATTAAGAACCACTGAATAGATCCTACAATAGTAAATGAATAGATCCCTTTGTTTCCTTAAAATATTGGAAAAGACCTGAAAATTAAATCACCTTATGCATTCTGATTGATGATTTCATCATGGCACTTTTCTCCTGGAGGGCAGATACCACTTGACCAGAATCTAGGTTTAGTTGTAGAGACAATGAACTGGGGAAGCAGGAAGAGGGGAGAGCTAACCCCTCCAATTCCTGCATTGCAACCTAGGTTCAGATAACTACATACCCTGCACCAAGGAGGAACATGCACTTCCACTCAGATCACCTGTCCCCTCAAACATACAAATCCACAGACAGCTATGTAGGCTGTATTCCTTCAGGCTACAGTTATTTATTTTGAGCCAAGTCAGAAATAGCTCTAGCATTTAAGAAGGATAGTTGGTCAGTGTCACCCTTGTCCATAATTCCATGCTAAGATTATATATGTACCCAAAAGTGCTAGCACAGGCTATCTGATAATTTGTAGGTGGGAGTGTACCTCAGTGAGCCCATCAAATAGGGGTATTAAGATGGTAATTCTCCTACTAAACTAGATATGCTGAGCAAACAAAATTTTTGCTAGCTTGTTCCAGGGTTATCTGCCCAAAGAAAATACTAAAACAATTAGGGGAAAAAATAAACTAGGAGCTAAGTTAGTTAAACAAATGGTGTGACAATTTGGAGATGCAGGAACAAAAAGATGAAACAAGAAATGAATATGGAATTGACAGAGACAAGCCAAAGTATAGATTGGCTGAAGTATATTTCATGTATTAAATACTTCCTTTTAGTGTGTTCTCCTTTGTAGGTCTTTTTATGCTTCTCTGAGTCAAGGATGTACATATATATCCTTGTTTTACATATGTCTCCTTTTCCCCCAATTGACCCCCTCCACACAGCCATTCCCACCCTAGGCAAGCCCCCACTGCCCCAGCATCTGTGTCCATTTGTTATGCTAATATGCATGCATACAAATCCTTTGGTTACTCTCTAACCCACCCCCCTTCCCTACCATTTGTTTCTGGATCTATTCTTGTTCATCAAATTATGTTGATCATTACATCCCACATATGAGTGGGATCATGTGATATGGATATATATATATTTTTTTTAAAAAACATGTTTTATTACTTTTTAGAGACAGAGGAAGGGAGAAAGAAAGAGAAAAACATTGATGAGACATCAATTGACTGACTCCTGCATGTCCCACACTGGGGATCAAGCCTGCAACTCAGGCATATGCCCTGACTGGGAATCAAACCATGACCTCCTGACTCAGGACGACACTCAACCACTGAGCAACACCAGCCTGGCAAGGACATATTATTAAAGACAACAAATAGCAATTAAGAGGCAGAGCTAATACAGTCATGTGCCACATAATGGCACTTAGGTGAATGAAAGATCACATATACCAAAGGTGGAGGTCTATCTATATATATAAAAGGCTAATATTCTAAGTGTCCCTCTGACCATTCGACCAGTCACTATAATTTGTACTGACCACCAGAGGCAGACACTCAATGCAGGAGCTGCCATGATGGGCACCGGCCATTTACAAAGAAATGGCACCGCATACCTGGCACTGACAAAGCAACACTCGGCTTCCCCCAAGTAAGACACAGGCCCTGCCACCACCCTGGAGCAACAGCCCACCAAATCGCAGCCAACACTGCTGAGGCCCCATGGCTCAAATTGTGGCCCACAGCCCACCGCCCAGCCCAGCCCGCAAACAGTTGCTTAGGGCTCCGGGTAATGACGCCACGTAGCAACGCCAGGCTTCCTCTCTCTAGTGACTAGCTTCCTTGGAGTTTCTTCAGCCCAGGAACATGACTTTCTGTATAGCTAGGTGCAAACATTTTACACTTTAACCAAATGTCTGTGAGGTGTTTTCCCATGCTTCATCCCATTTGATCCTCACTGAAGTCCTGGAGTAGGTAGATAGGAGACTCAGTGGAATCCTATTTTCTTTTCATTAGCCAGAAAATGGAGATTTAGAAAGTTTAGAAACTTGACCTGACTGAAAAGAAGTAAGAAATGGTGGACCTTGAAAATGACTGCAGGTTTTCTCACTGCATGGAATATAGTCAAACACTGCTGCAGTTAAATACTTTACCCTTTGTTCTCCCTGCGTGATCTACAATAATAATCTGCTTCGTGTTGATATTTACTGTTCTGTCGCTGACAATTACCTGAAGAGAAGTTGGGTGCTTCACTGGGCTGGAAAGAGTTTAGTTAAATCAGAAAGCAGGTCTAATTAAGCAAGTTTATCTATCTATATAAAGCTCTTGCTGGTGCCAATCACGTGTGTGTGTTTCCATTTGTCGTTGTTGATCATGAATTTGGTTGACACTTCTATTATAGAGAAAGGGCAAATAGTGATTGTAGAATATTTCT
>NW_006289557.1:2281539-2324374 GCF_000327345.1 Myotis davidii | reverse complement strand
TTAAAAATATATTTTATTGATTTTTCACAGAGAGGAAGGGAGAGGGATAGAGAGTTAGAAACATCGATGAGAGAGGAACATCCATCAGCTGCCTCCTGCACACCTCCTACTGGGGATGTGCCTGTAATCAAGGTACATGCCCTTGGCTGGAATCGAACCTGGGACCTTTCAGTCCACAGGCCAACGCTCTATCCACTGAGCCAAACCAGTTAGGGCAAGAATATTTCTTCTAATTAATTTCCTTTCTATGTGCACAAATTCATCAGGCCTCTAGTAAGATTATAATGGAACTGAAAAAGTCCTATGGCCTAGAGACATTGTAGCCTTCCTGAGAAGTTAGTGCAATGTATTACTGTTTTGTGCAGGTCTGTCTTTGGATAGTAAAGTCATCTGCTAAAAATACCTGGGGCACTCCACCCGGGCCCCCAGTGAACCTCCCACAGACAATGTTAAACTGGACCTGACTCTTGTGGTTCTTATTATCATTGCAAGATGCCTTCAGCAATAACCATTAGAACACTTTGAAGAAAAAATGAATGAATTTATTATAGGCCCTGGAGCATACAAAGCACACCAGAGGGCACACAATTGGGAGAGAGAGCTGAATGAGTCAGCTGGAGCCAACATAGGCCTGGAGTTCTGCTTTCATTGGGATTCAGCGTGGGGGCCTAGGATTTTCATTGGTGAAAATTAAAAAAAAAAAAGAGTGGGAATTTAAAATGTGGGAAGAGAAAATAAACAAATAACCCAGAAAATCAGTTATTGAAATAAAGTTTTCCAAAACAGAGGGGCCTCAGTGGGGGCAGGTGGCTGACTCTTTCTTTACTTTGACCTGTGACTGGCACTGGGTTTATTCCAAATAGCCTCATTGTAGTGGATGTCTGTGCAGTCAAAGCTCTGTCAGGCACTGGCATTACAAAAAGAAATGCCAATTACCAAGGTGTAGGCTACAATTACTCAGCGTTTTCTGTGGTGAAGTTGCTGCGAACAAGCCTACTTTGCTGTGAGTCCTATAAAAGTAGAGCACATGCAGTTACAGTGGGCTGTATACCACCTAGGTTGTGCATGTGCACTCTATAGTGTTCACATAAGGACAAAATCACCAATGACACACTTCTCTGAAGGTATCCTTGTATTTAAGCAGCAGATGACTATATATGAATATGTATATGAGGGACAAGGCACAGTAATTAAATAATCAATATTATCTTTGAGATCAGCTTGTCAAAAGCGGTCAAAAATAACATAATACTGATAACATTTAAAATTCCCAAGAAAAATAATCATGAAAGCTTTTGCTCAGAGAATGCACGTTACTTTCAAATAGAACAACCGCCTCCACAAAAAACAAAAACAAACAAACAAACAAAAAAACAAAGGAGGTCAGCAGAAAACCAAAGGAGTTTTATGAAAGAAGGTCACCCAAGTGTTGGATGCCCACCCAGTTGTCACTCCTAGACAAAGGCAAGCAAAAAGCATTTTCAGGTCCTCGAATCTTCAGAAGTGTTACCAGTTTAGGAGCTTTTGTGAATGTGCACCAGAACACTGTAAGCTGACTCAGAGAAGCAAACTTTGAATAGGAATTTGAAGAGATCTGGAAATAATTACAGGGCAGGGCAAAAGTAGGGTTATAGTTGTTTGTGAAACACAGAGCTTATTCTTATATTATTATTTATTAATTATTGTATTATTTTCAGTAAACCTGCTTTTTCCCCAACTTGTATTGAAACAAGTAAGTAAAATTTAAAATAACAAGTCATTGAGAAACTAAGTAATAATCCTGAGAAGTCTGATTCTTGTGTGTAAGGGATTGTTAGTTTAAATTAGCAGTAACGAGGGGAGAAACATTAATTAAAATGGAGTAAAACCATGTCTCCAATAAGAGCACATCTCTTCTAACGATAAGACTTTATAACAGAATGATCACCTCTGAAACCTCGCCCCAGGTGAATTGAGAAAAGAAAATGCATTGTAGTTAATTGCTGAAAACAGATTGATTGGGTCACACAAAATTAGGTAGGATAGCACAAAGTTAACTAAAGGATTCATGATTAATCATTGAACGGCAATTTGGTAGTATATCTGGAAATTTTTTAATATGTGTCTATTGGAGTTAGGTTTGTCAAACTTACTCAGTTTGGAATTATCATTATCTGCCTGTTGACACACCTTTGCCTTACTTTGATTCATAGAGATGAAAAGGTGAAAAATAGAAATTAACGTGAATGTTAAAATTTTTTTAGATGAGGTTGTCAAAAAGTAGAAGTAATTTTATAGAACACTGTTATACATAATATCAAGAATGAGGAAGTGTTTAAGACAAGGTAGATTATTTCAGAAATATCATGTATTGTGCACTCCAAGTTATTAGAGTGTGAGTAAAATAAATAGAATAAAAAACAAAATATTTAAAATAACTGAAAATATTTCACATGAGCAGAAACTATTTGAAGAGAATAGTGAGAAAGAATGACAGTGATCTGCAAATATCTAAGACTTTCTTGTACTTGGGGAATTAAAGTGACATTGGAGAGCCCTAACGATGAAATTTAAAACAATGGTTAGAAGCTACAGAACAACTTACTTCATGTAAGTAAAAACATTATAAAACTAGTATTGCCCAGAAGTGGAATAGGCTGCTTTGGGAAATTAGTATATTTAACAACACTCAAAATGTTCAAATGAATGCTATAATTTGTAGAGAAGACTCAATAATGGCATGTATTGCTGTCCCAGGTTTCAGAGGTCCCAAAGAGCCTTCACATTTTGTAATTACCTAATGTGAGCAGGGTTTTTATGCTTATGAAAATGTAGATATGAAAAAAACTTCTGATTTAGAATAGCCAAAATGCATCTTCTAGTCCTCTTTGTGATGGTCATCTATATGCATTGGCCATACTAGATATTTTGAGTTAATGTCCAATGGATCACTTTTGTTTATAATTGCATCAGTTTATAGCTTCCTCAGTGACCATCACAGTGCCTTTGGCATAGCAGGCATTTCATAATGCTAAAGGAATTGAATCCTCAATGCCTTTGTTAATACCTCCTGGCCTATGAAAGTGGCTTTGAGTCATCAACATTTTTGAAATTCTCTGCCAGTGTTTTGACTATCCAATCAGCTGTTCTAGGAATTATATTCATTAATAGATTATGGAGATTTGCTGGGGTGTTTTTTTTTTGTTACTCATCATTCATTTTCATTTCCTCTTAATAAGTCACTCTGAATTTTATTCAAATATTCACTGCTCATCTATGCAGACCTGTATCTTTGGAAAAATACTTCTCACCTATAAGTCTAGGTAAAGGCGCCAGATGACTAAAACCAGTCAACATATCTCAAATTCCTGCCTACAGTAGTTTCTTCAGTTATGAACCAAAGGTCCAATTTGGGAGGATTGAGGAGATGTTCACTGGGGGATTATAAAAGAAAATAGATGTCATAAATATGTGGTGTCTGCAACTTGTAAAAGAATTCCTGGCTCCAAGAGAGAAGGCATTATAAATGGATGTAGCAGAGCTGAGAGAACAATGGGAAAATTAAGTCTCAGCAATAATACTGTGAACCCCTAGATAAAGGCCATTTGTTTTGGAGATTCTGTTATGATGCAACCAGCATCCTAACAAATAACAAGGCTCAAACACATCCAGAGTGCATTGACCAAACTTTGAATAACTTTTCCTTTTTATTAATCTCAACTCAGTTTCCCACCTACCTCCCACCACCTCATTTGAACATTCTTTCCTGTTTCATTCATAAGTATTTCCTAAGCAAGTCCTACCTTTTTTGTCTCCATAACTTTTCTTCAGCATATTTCCCCTACTTATTGTCTTTTATTACTCAGTAAAACCTAATCTTTTTTCAATCCTTGTCTTCCCTCTAGGTGTCCTTGTTGCATAATCGGTTGTATATAAAAATCTAAGGACCCTGGCATGTTTGGCTCAGTGGATAGAGCATCTACCCACAACCCAAAAGGTCCAGAGTTCAATTCCGGACAAGGGCACATATCTCAGTTTTGGGAGGCAACCAATTGATGTGTCTCTCTAACACTGATGTTTCTCCCTCCCTGTCTCTCCCCCTCTCCTTCCACTCTCTCCAAAAATCAATGGAAAATATCTTCAGGTGAGGATTAACAACAACAAAATCTTAGTAATATACCTTTTGTAACACTTTCTAGCATTACATTATTTATTTATATTTCTGCCTTTTTTTGATTTGGAGAGACTATAATTTAGTGTATGATCCCTAAACTCAACTGAGTATGTAGTAAATTATGAATAAATGAATGTGCTCTACTTTTTAATCTTAAAAAAAGATAAGTGTTAGATTTACCACAGTAACTTCATATTTAGAAACTAAGTTTTACTTTTGACTGCAGTGTTCAAAATTTTTTTACTTAATTCCCCACCTATAAAGGCATTTTTTTTTATTTTTTAATAAGGCACAGCACTTTTTCAGTGACATTATAGGATAAACACATTAAAAAAAAGGAGAGACACTTCTCAAATAAATTTAATGTAAAAAAAGTGCAAGTATTTTATGTACATGCATGAGCATCTCAAGATTATAATTGCTTTTTAGTTTAGGAAGGTTGGGATGTATAAACATTTTACAAATCTGATCTCAAAAAGCCATAATTTGAATAGTCTGTGCTTTAATGCAAAAACAAAACATGAATTTGTTCAGTTTCTCATACAACATGTTTATTAAACATTTCAGTGTCAATAATTTCTTAAGACTGCAACATTGAACCTTGTAATGGAGCTAATACCGATTCTACTCATGGGAGTATATTTTGGACTTTTGAACAACTTTAAGTGAAATGAATGTCACTGTCTTTTTAGGTTGTGCTTGGAGCGAAGACAATGAAGCATCAATTCATTCTTTCCAACTAATAAAACATCTAATGGTGAAATCTATGACATTATTTTATGCTATTAGTATAATGTCAAATATATTTTTGCTTCTGTTTGATACCAAAAATCAACATGCCATCTCTGAACATTACCAATTTTCACTTATTTTAGATCTTACATATTGAATATTTAACTTGGGCTCCAGGAAAAAAATCCTGAAAAAATAAAGATCAGCATTTAGCATCTTTTTCCTGCCCTCAAACATAAATTTTCAATTTGCTATGACTTATCATGGAATCTGTTTCAGGAAGTATAGGTTTATAATATAACTTTTTAGAAATAAAAAAATAATTGCCTCTGCATCAAAAAGGGGATTCAGATCATGAAGTTCTGAAGGAGCATGTGCTTTGACTATTGTTCCCACCTGTTTCTTCTTTTATTATAAAGTGGCAATTTATACTATCATTAGAAATATACATTTATATATAAAGTTTTACATTCAAATCTCTTTATTTTTGATTACCTATAACTAAATACCACAAATCAAATAAAAATCCTATATAATAAGTCCTTATTTCAGAAGCATATGTATTTACACATATATATTTGTAGAACAATCCACTGTTTTAAATGTCATTTTGATTTTTAAAAAACGCTATTTACAATCTCAGCTTTTTATGATATTACAATGAGCAGGGAATTTTTTATGCTTGAATGTGTTTCACCTTGTGCAGATGAAATGAAGCAACTTCATGGAAACCTTTCTCAGAGCAGGGCCTGGTACATTAAGCCATAAAAGTGCAATAATAGATTCATTATTTCTGGGTCTGTGTTTAAAAAAAAATTACTGTTGATGTAGTCATGCTTCTTCACCAAGAAATCAGTGGTCCTAAGTTAGGACCTTCAAACTTTTCAATACATGTTAAGCCATTCTTGATCCTTTGACTTTGTCTTAATATTCTCATCTCTTGCTAGAGGCACCACAAGCTCACCCATCTATATATAATACCTATCTACAGCATTGTCATTGTCTTCAACACAGTTCTTCTAAAAAGCTATCTGGGTTATAAGGAGGTCCATAAGGCATCACAATGTTAATCAATTGACATCTCTTTATTGGGCCAGGTCTTTGTGGCTAAAAATGTGTTATAAAATTCATATGAAAAATCCACAACCCAAACTATTACTGTGATCACGAATAGGTTTGCTTGCTGTCCTCCAGTTTCCAGAGTCACAAAAGTCTCTGAATTAGCAAATGGAGCTAAAGCACCATTTTGTTTCAAGACCTCAAACTTCTAGCTTAACAAGCAAATTGGGTATATTGACCAGAAAACTATTTTGTGAGAGTCTCAAAAGTTTTGTTCTCATTCTTAAGCCCAGTGATTTCAAAACATGTTATAAAAGGACTCTTGGGCTAAACATGTCTTAACATATAGGTACAGAGCCAATTATAAAGCTTTGCTAGAAGTCATGTTTCTCCTGAGAATTAATTTTTTTAAAAAAGCTTACTTCACTTATAGGAGAATAATTGAGGGATGAATTGAGACCCAGAATTTGGAATAATGAAAATATCAAGGTAAAGAATTCTTTTACTTGAGTAAACCTGAAAATAAACTATTTAAACTGGCTCATATTTTTGGAGAAAACCAGATAATTATGTTTACATTTGCTATTTTTTTAAAAAAAACCTAGACTGTGAATACTGACCTTTTCTATAACAGGTTTTGAGTGCTCCCAAAGGAAGCAGTAGTAAAGCAAATGCTCACCTGTGCTCTAAAACACAGTCAGGTTCATGTTATAATGTAATATGTTTCTGACTTATTCTCTGAACTTAACTGTAACTAAGACAAAGCTAACATCCAAAACATTTTACTGTGATGAACATTTGCTTAAATGATATAGAGGAAAAAATATAGAAATTGGGGAGTTAGAACTCTGCTTCTTAACTGCTGTCAGGAAGGAAACAAATGACTCTAGATGACAAACAGCCACTTAAAACACAGGGAAGAATTCTATTGGAGATTCATACCTCTATCATATTTTTCATAATATTTAACTGGATTAAATGTATTCTGTCATGAAGTCATCTGAGTAATTGATAACACTTTGTGAAAATGGTGTTACTGATGAGTTTGTGGTGAGTGTACACATGTGTGTGGACATATCCCCATAAGTCATTTCATGCTAAATGAGCCTGTGACCCATTTTATAGAAGTCTTCTTTTTATGTCTTTAAAGAAAATAAGGCTTTGTGCTTGGGATTTGTGTGGTCCTGAAAGTGACAGGTGCATTTATAATCAAGTTGAATCAAGAGTGACAAGGAGAAATACAACCAGGTTTTTGTTTGTTTGTGTGTTTGTTTGTTTGTTTTTTTACAAGGGCATTCTTTTCCAACATTCCCTTTTTTCTTTAATTTCAATGTCTTTATTTGTTACTTTCCAAGTATTTTGGTTAAACAATATTTCTTGCAAATTTGTGCTCAAAATCCTTGCCTAGATATATAACTTTCATTCTTTGCAATTGATTAGGCAAATTCTTCCATTTTGTTTTCTGCTAATCTCCTGATAACATTAATAGAATACTTGGTGAAGTACAGGAACCCCTATTGGAGATTAATGATTGTGTAGAGTGAGAGAAACTGTGGTGACCTTGAAAGAATACAGCAATCAATGGCAAGGTCATTGAAGTGAGGACCTAGAGTGTCTTCAAAGAGTATACATTTTAGGGAGTGATATTTGGAGCAATACATGCTGGACAGTAGAATTATAGGAGAAGTAACATGCTAGGTCTTCTCAATAATATCCATGAATCAGCATACATTTTTCTAACATTCTGTTTTGTTTTATTTTAATTTGGATGTCTCTACACCATTCCTGATTTGTAGGACTAAGGAGATCTATTTTTTTTTCCAAGGCAAGTGAATAATGTTAATTTCTTCCTTAATATTTTCTAATACTTCAGTATTCCTAACTATGCATTTGCCTTACACTGAGTTTTTATTTTTACTACTTTAAGCTGCTCATACAACCCTGTCTATTGAAACCATAGCTATCAATTCCATATTGTTTCTCTAAACCCCTGAAAAATTAAGTCTATTACAAGTGCCCAAGGAAACACACTTATTGTCACCTCGACTTATAAACAAGGATATACATCCATCTGCTTCATAAAATAGTAAGTTAGGAATTTCACAGCCATGCCTCCCAACATCATGGCAGAGTTTGGAAAATGCTGTATACATAAAACTCTGGTAAGTTACAAAGGCAGACATAATTTGCTTTGACCGATTTCCTAGGGTGTATTTTCTTATGTAAAATTCCTCTTCCTTCTTTCCTGCTGCAAGAGATGATAAAAATTCTCTCTAAGACAACTAGACATGCACCTATACTCTCAAAGTTGTCCACAAAGTCAAAAATCAGACCAAATAGTAAGAGCATGTAAATTGTACATCATTGCCCAGGCATGGTAATAACAAATAATTCCAAAAATTTACTTCAGTCTTAGAAAAAAAATTACCTAAACTACTAAAAAAAATGAGATCCTAGGTTAATATCTTTGATAAAAATATGACATTCTCTTAAGAGAATCTGAAACTTTTTATGAAGGAATTAAATTTGTTAATACCATTAGATTGAACAGAAGACTATCCTTTGTCTAAAACAATTTTAAATAATAACTTCAAAAATAAATATTAAAATTTTTCCTGATGTTAAGTGATTCCTTATTACATATCTTCGAGGCATTAAAAATCTATAAGTAAATGTTCAATATCATGGTTTAAAAACATCCTGAAAACAGGATGTGATAATGTGTTAATTTCAGATACCCAAAGAAAATACAAAATCAAAACAATGCACTCATCACAGCATTACCAAGAGCTTAAGCTATTTAGGGTATTACATCAATTTGTAAGTTCAATTCTACAAAGCCCTTTTCTTTAAGGTAGTAACTTTATTTCTTCTTTATTACAGTTATGTCTTCATTACAATTAGCCCTCTAGTAATAAATGCACAATTTACTTTAATGTTTGTGGAGTCTTTATTTATTTTCCCCTTGCTTATATGTGTGCTAATCTTTGTGCATGTGCATTTTCTACAACGCTGCAACAGGAAAGCTTGGGTTCAATTTTCCTGTCCTACACAAAGGAAGATTTTGGAAGCCACTAGGTCCTGTGTTGCCATTTTATTTTTCTCTCCTTGGGTGGATTTATTGGAAGAAAATGGGTAAAGGAGAAGGGGAAAGGGAAGGGATGAGAGAGGGACAAAGGGAAGAGTTCTCAGCTATGTTGAATCTTGATTCACAACTTTGCCTCCATTCATGGTTGGTGTTCCAGAACTTTTCCTCGAACGCCCTTGTTTTTCTCCAATTTCATGTAGCGATGGCTCTCTGTACATACACACTGGAAAGCAAAATGGCAATAATTACTTGTTATAATTGTAGGCATCAATTTGGCCTCTATAAACATCTCAAATTATAGCTTATTATTCACAATTCTCATCACGAGCTCTTCTTCCCACTGTAAAAACAAGTTTTAACTGGGGAATACATTTAATGAATACATGTGATCCTCTCCCAATTCTATGAGTACAACCTCTTAAGTCTTCTTGAACCACAGATATATGAGTGATTCCTGTTCCCTTATAGATAAGGCTTCAGTCCTTACTTCAGTCCCTATGAACCTACACTACAGGAATTTCATCTAGAGTTAGAGAAGACAGTAAGGGTATAACATTTAAAGAATAGAAAACTATATTTTGTTTCTTAGTCCTCAGTCTGCAATTAAGTTTGGGTAGGAAAAAAATCCTTAATACATGCTTCTAATCTTACCCCATTGTAAATATAGGACACTGTTGTGGTAAACTGAAATAGTTATTGTCCTTTTTCAGAGTATCCTATGTAAGAAATGATAATGAGAGAGAAGTCAGAAAAAAAGGAAAAGAAAAAATAACCCCCCCAATTTTTCCAAGTACTCCAGATTTCCTTCACCAAAGGTAATGAATACAACCCATGGCTTCTTAGCTATTCAGCAATAGGAAAAGTGATTATGCAACCATGTGATTTCAGTTCACATCTATATAAATGGTTCATTTTCTCCTCCATTGTTCTGACTGGCTCTGAAGCTCATTCATCTGTAAATTATCATGGCTATTGCTAGATTATTACACAGAAAGAATGGTGTTTTATAAGTCATACTTATTCTCATAAAATATGATCAGCACATTGAACACATTTAATAAGATTCATTATATTGTTGTGAGATAGATATGTGACTGTAGAAGAGCATATGGAATATTTCACTTAAATATCTGGAGTTATTTTCATCCTTGACTTAGAAACAACAGCTAAGTACCTCCATTTATTGAACCATCACTACAATGCTTAGCTAATCTGAATGGTAATTCTAATCAAATATACTTCTTCCCTTGGGCTTTGCCTTGGCATTTGAGAGAGTGTGGCTGTGATTGAATAGATGTTGTATGTGGATAAGAGGACCAATTTGGGAGCCACACTGCCTGGGGCCACATGATTATTCAGCCACTTTCTGTCTCTGTGAATTTAGGCACATTTTCAATCTGAAAAATAGCATTTTTATTGTTGTTACTTGTGTTGTTGTTGATAATAACTATTCTAACAGGTTTGAAGTGGGAGGGCAGTGGATATAACTGGTGTATCTCATTGTAGTTTTGGTTTGCGTTTCCCTAATAGCTGTCCATGTATCTGTTGGCTGTTTGTATGTCTTTTTGGGAGAGATGTCTGTTTAGGTCCTCTGCCCATTTTTTAATTGGACTGCTTGTTTGATATTGAGTTTATGAGTTATTTATACATTTTGGATACTAACCCCTCTTTGGATTTGTTTGCACCTATCATCTCCCATTCAGCAGTTGCCTTTTTGTTTCTTTTGCACTATCTATTTATATAAAAGGCTAAGTGACCGTCTGACCATCCGACTGGTAGTTATGACATGTAATGACCACCAGGGGGCAGACGCTCCAACTGGTAGCTCTGATGCACACTGACCACCAGGGAGCAGACACTCAACTCAGGAGCTGCGATCTACTTGGCAGTGGTGATTCTCAGGTGACACACCCAGAACCAGAGAGGAGGGAGCACGATTCTGGGGTGCGTAACCCAGGATGTTGGAGAGTCAGTTTCAGCCCAATTTCCACAGGCCAGGCTGAGGGACCCCACATGCTGGAGGGATCCCTGCTCACTCTGCAGATGTCCTTTGAGCCGTGGCACCACCCCAGGTGTGGCTGGCTGAGGAGGGACTGCAAGAGGTTGGCTCTAGGGCGTGTTCCATCAACTCACCCAGTCCCGCCCCGCTGGCCACCTACTAATTAATTTCCTTTCAATATGCACCAGGGCACTAGTGTCTGTATATTGCTTTAGGTAATATGGTCATTTTAACTATGTTGATTCTTCCAATTCATGAACACGGATTATCTTTCCATTTCTTGTGTCTTCTTCAATTTCTTTCAGAAATGTATTGATTTCAGTGTGTAGGTCCTTCACATGCTTTATTAAGTTTATTCCTAGGTATTTTATTATTTTTGTTGAACCTGCAAGTGGAATATTTTTTCATTTATTTTTCTAAAATATCATTAGTATATAGGAATACTATAAGTTTTTGTATATTGATTATATACTCTACAACATTACTGTATTTGTCTAATAATTTTATTTTGATGGAGTCTTTAGGGTTTTTCCTATATAAAGAATCATGTCATATAAAAAAAAAAAGAGAGAGAATTTACTTCTTCATTCTTAATTTGAATGTCTTTTCTTTCTTTCTCCTGTCTGGACTGCTCGGGTTAGAGCTTCCTGAACTCTCTTGAATAATAGTGGTTAGAGCAGGGCCCTTTGTCTTGTTCCTGATCTTAGAGGTTCAGTTTTTCACCATTGAGTATGATATTAGCTGAGGGTTTGTCATATATGGCTTTTATTATATTGAGGCAATTTCCTTCTGTATCCATCTTATTGAGAGTTTTAATCATAAATGGATATTATACCTTGTCATATACTTTTTCTGCATCTATTGAGGCCAACATTATCCTGGCACTAAAACCTGACCACACAAAATAATAAAATTACAGACCAATATCTTTGAGGATAGAGATGCAAAAGTCCTAAAAATATACTAGCAAATAGAATATAATACATTAAAAAGATAATATAACATGATCGAGTGTGGCTTATTCAGGGTATAAGGATATGTAAAATATGTAAATATGTAAGTCAATCAACGTGGTACACCACATTAACAAAATAAAGGATAAAAATCATATAATCATACATATGTGTTTTTAAATGGGATTTTAAAATATTTCAATTACTGCACTAAGTGGATCCTCAAATATCCTTAAACTACTAATTGCCTTTGGCCTAACCTAAGTAGCAAAGTGTACAGAGAAAACTAACTCAGAAAGAATTGATCCTGTAATTTTAAGATGGTGCAAGTGGTAATTACATTTTTTGTCTTTTTTTTACAAAAGACAGAAGATCCTTATGGAAGATTCTATTGGAATCTTAAAGTTTCTTACCTGTATTTCTCTTATAAATAGTGTCAAAATCTCTAAAATTAAAGCATATATTTATATGTACTAAATATGGCCATGTATTTATAATTGGTTAGTGCATAGGGGAACTTGGAAGAAGTAATGAAGTGATTTAGTTGGAAAGTTAGTCACATGATGTCAGAAGCAGTTTTTCAGTATTCTGTCACCTAATTGGCTGTAAAAACACATATATCCCCAGGCCTGTTCTATAAAGTACACTTTAAATCCAAAATGTAAACCAAAATCACTATGATGTACTCAAAAACCACAATGATAATCTCTTAAAGACAACTTTAATCCCTTTAATATATTTATTATTTAAAGGTTTTTAAAGCCATTTTAAATTGATTAACTCATTTGATAATTATAATAAGCCCATGAGAAACTTTTATTCCTGTTTTTGTAAATATCAAAGAAATTAAGCAACTTCCCTGAATTGAAATGGTGAGTAGTGATCAAGACAATAAGAATGTAGGGTTTAAAATGCCTAATTGAGAGAACTTAATAAAAGCATAAAGGCCATTCATCAAATAAATGTACAAATGACTGTTTTATATCTGATAATATTAGTATACCCATATGTCAATCAATATCCAACTTGGTGTTACCTCTACTATTACTAATGTCATCCAAAAATGCTAATAAAAACAAATGCAGGATGGCTATTATAAAAACTAAAAACAAACAAACAAACAAAAAAAACCAGAAAATAAGTGTTGGCACATATGTGAAGAAACTGGGACCTTTGTACATTGCTGGTAGGAATATAAAATGCTCAGCCATTGTGGGAAACAATATGGTGATTATTCAAAAAATTAAAGAGTTACCATATAATCCAAAAATTCTACCTCTGGATATATACCAAAAACAAATGAAAAGTAGAGACATGAACATATATTTGCATACTCATGTTCATAGCAGCATTACTTACAATAGCCAAAAAAATGGGATCAGACAAAGCATCCATCAATGGATGAATGAATAAACAAAGTGTGATGTATACATACAGTGAAATACTGTACAGCCTTAAAGGCAATTCCGACACAAGCATGTATGAACCTTGAGGACATTACACTAAGTGAAATAAACTAGACACAAAATGACAAATAATTTATAATTCTATTTAAGTGAGATACCTACAGTACTTAAATTCATAGAAACAGAAAGTAGAATAATGGTGGCCAAGAGCTAGAAGAAGGGAGAATGAGAAGTTAATATTTAGTGGGTACAGAGTTTCAGTTTGGAAATATGAAAAAGTTTTAGAGATGGATGGTAGCAATAGCTGTAGAGCAATGTAAATGTGCTTAATGGCACTGAAATGTACACTTAAAATGGTAAATTTTGTGTTGTGTACATTTTATACAACACAATTAATAATTACATATAATTTAAAAAATCATGCACAGTTTAAAAACAATGCTCTGAGTGTAAGCTGTAAACAAAGAAGTGACTATTAAAGCCAGGAATGTCCTATTTGTCTGGGAAAAGCCAATAATTCCCAAATAGTAAAAAATATTAGTCTTAAGATTGTACTATGAAAGAGAGTTGAGATATAATTGAAGGGGTATAGCATTGGGGAGAAGATAGCAGAAGCTGTTGAGAAAATCCTAAGAGTACACTGCCTAATACAGCAGCCATTTAGCCATATGTGGTCATTGAGCACTTAAAATACGGCTAATCCTAATTCAAATGTGCTGTACATATAAACACTATATTTGAAAGATCACACACATGCAAAAATATCTCAATAATAATGGCATATCTATATAATAAAAGCATAAGTGACCATTAGGGCAGAACAACCAGAATGACTGGTCACTATGGTGCGCACTGACCACTGGGGGGCAGACGCTCAATGCGGTAGCTGCCCCCAGGCGGTCAGCGTGCTCCCACAGGGGGAGCATCGCTCAGCCGGGCTCACAGCTGGCAAGCACAGCGGTGGTGGTGGGAACCTCTCCCGCCTCTGCAGCAACACTAAGGAGCAGCGAGGTGAGCGGTAAGAAGCAGCAAGCCGGAGGGCAGTAAGGAGCAAGGGCTCCTGGACTGCGAGAGGGATGTCCGCTTGCCAGCTTAGGCCTGATCCCCGCATAAGGCAGTTGGACATCCCCTGAGGGTCCTAGACTATGAGAGGATACAGGCTGGGCTGAAGGCTCCCTCACCCCAGTGCACGATTTCGTGCACTGGGCCTCTAGTACTGATTATAAATTGAAATGATCATATTTTGGATATACTGGGTTGAATTTATTATTAAAATTTATATCACTTTTTTGTTTTTTAAATGTAATTACTAGAATATTTTAAATAATTAATATAGCTCATAATATTTCTATTAGGCTGTGCTATCTTAGAAGAATTTGCTGTTCTCTGGAGAGAAGTACTTTGATGAGAACTAAAACTATAAATCACTATATGATGGGGAGGTTGGTTGAGAAAACTTCCTGACCTTATTGGACCTGACCTCTATATGAAGACTTTGAAGAAGCAGAGTGTTGTGAATGGAAAGTGCCAAGATAGAGCCATTTATGTAGAGGGAACTAAAGTGTAGGCAGGAGGCTATAAAGGATTTTGCATTATGCAGGTCCTACTTACGAATGTTTGAACCATTCGGCTAACCATGAAACTGCATTATGGATTTTACTTCCTCCTTACCATGGCAACCAGATCACCTACATTCTTCACTTGGAAAAGAACCAATCCTTTCACCAGCCAGCATCATCCATATACATCAAGGGCCTAAATGGGAACAGCACTTGAAGTTTTTGCATCCTTCATTTACATATTGGACCTAACCAATCCCTGTTAACTAGCCACATCCTTCATTTGCATGGAGGCCCTAAATGACAGCTGCACTTGTGGTTTTTGCTTTTAGAAACCCTGACTTTCTTTGTCCTCTCTAGAGCAAATTTACCTGAATCTGTGCCTCCGGATTGCAAACCCTTGTTCAAATAAATACTTTTTATTCTTTGTTACAACCTAAGCATTTATTTTGGTTAAAGGCATCTTAGATGTCTTTGATAGGATTAACTGGTTCACAAAACATTTACTGACCCTTTTAACTCAGCTTAACTAACCTTACCGCACTTTAGTTCTATTACTGACATTTCATTTTTTCTCTTCTCAAATTTAAATTAGTCTTTGCTAACTAATATCCAAAGATCAATTTGTTCAAGCATTAATTTGTTCATTTATTCTATGAACAGGTGAATATTTACTTTGTACCAGGCAATCTGCCTGATTCTGTGTCATCTGCAAGAAATGACCTCTTGACTCCTGCCCTCAAGGAGCTCAAAGCTGAGAGAGAGCGCACAAAACACAGGGTACCAAGGGCCATAGCAGAGCGTTAAATAGAAAGGAGTAAATAAGAAAGCTATCTGATTTATCCTAAAAGATGCAGAGGGTTTAGAGAGATGAATGATCTAATAAATACAGATGACGAGATGAAATGCTGGTTGTATAAGAAAAACATCGACTGGCTACAGAATGGGGTAAAATAGAGACGTGGTGAGAGGTAGGATTGACAGGGCTAATTTGTGTCAGACATCCTGAATTCCTGGCTAGACTATTGAAACTGTGATTGTGATATATATCAGCTTCAATTTGATAGTAAATGCAGAGTTAATAATATGTCCATCAAGCATATGAGTGCATAGGGGGGAATCTATTTAGTCAATCTCTTTATCTAGAAAAATATCTACCTATGTTTGCATGACATGAATACAGCCAGTCAGATTAGTCAAGAAGAATCTGTCAAATTGAATCTTACTGCATGGATTCCATAGGAAAAGGTTGGGAGTATTTGAAAATTTCATGAGTTGTTCTGATGCCCTGTGAACACAATTTTATGTTTTAGGAAAAAACCTGGCTGGGGTACTAATACATATGAGAAAAGCTGTTTATCTAATATATGTAATATTTAATATACTCCAAGTACTATAGTTTTGACTGCAATTGAAAGTGGGGTTCGCTCAGTCAAGCTAATTGACATTTTGAGAAGAGTTATCCTTTTGTTTTGTAGGGAGCTTATTTTAAGCACTTAAGAAAACTAAACAACAAATGATAAATCAAGAGTTACCAATCCCACATGTGAAAATAACATACTTTACTGTACAGTAAACACTAATCACAATTTTAAACAGCTACCAGTTAGAATTTGAAGTTATGGAATTAATTTCCAATCATGTACTAATACCAAGCATTTTGGGGAAACCTTTAAGAAGCATGTCTAGGATATTGTCTCGGTTCTGATCATCAATAGTTCTATAAGTCTATCTCTCTGAAATTGTGCTCCTCAAAGCATTCCTATCCCATGCAAGACTAAGTTTTTCTCTTCCTAATAATCAGGATCTTATTATTAATTGCAAAGAACCCTAGTAGTTCATAGTACAGTGAAGCTTAAAGAGAGGTCTTTCCTATCACTTTCTATCAAATTATTATTTCATAAGGAATATATATATATATATGGCTTTAGGAATTTCTAGGTTTTTTTGTTTAAATACTTTGTTCTTGAATATGTTCTGATTCCAACTGCTTTATGCATTCTGAGCCACTATAGCTGTGATATCGAAGTCTGATATTCTAGTTTCATTTGATGAGGACTATTTTCCAGACTTGAAATTAAGTGAAAAAAAACAAGCAAACAAAATAATCCAACTCCATATCTTTCTTGTCCTCCCAGCTCCCAATCCTGTTAACAGAAACTCAGATTCAGTGCCACCAGCTACAACGGCTGGAAACAAATACTCCGATTTGGGCAACTTTGGATGCTACTGTCTAATCCTGTCTCGTTCAGAACCTTGCAGGCTAGTTTTTGATACAGATTTTATTTTCAGTGGGCATGATTTAACGCTAGCACTGGGTATGGAATTACTTTCTAAATGGGTTTCTCTCTGATGTCACTTTACACTATTTTCCAACAAATTTGGAGATCAGTCACTGTCCTGATGATGCAATACCTGAATGATGAACAATGTGACCACTCTTTCATCTGGCCCTTCAGGGTTGTCTTTGATCCCGCTTCTTGCCCGCTTTTCTCTTTAATGTAGAAAAAATACTTTGTTTTTTACCCCACAGGATATTTTTGAGATAAATATCACTGTTCCTCTTGCAGATGTGGTATCATAATAGTTTCAGATAAGGGGTACAGGAGATAATGTCCTGAAAAGGGAAGTATTTCTGTTTGGGTTTTAATACCCTTTCTTCAAACAAGTTTCCTTCCTATATATTTTTTTCTATTCTGATATATGTTTCAATGTCTTCCTCTTCTTTCCCATCCTCTTACTCCTCTCCCCTCTATCTCCCCACTCTTCCTCTTCTCCTAGATATTTCCTTTTGTTCCTCTTTTGACTTTTCTTGATCCATAGTACATTAAAGCCAAAGGGTTCACCTCAGATTTTGGAGTAAAAATGAGGTAGAGAGATTTGACGAGAGAGGATTCTTGCTCATTTGCAGACACAAGGCAAGTGCAGGTTTCTAACAACAGTCTGCATCATGCATTACTTTAACACATAGCAGAAACCCCAGTTCAACCCGTTAACATGAGCAGAACACGCCTGTATGGTGGACACCAGTCACCTTGTGACTTGACAACAAAGGTTGTCACTTTCACAACTGCCTGAGATGCACGGGCCGCATGTCTGTAGCAATCCTGCAGTCCTGGTATCACAAATAAAATGTTACACTAACCTAACAAGACCGTAAACTATGGATTTTGTAACAATACATGCTGTTTGCTCTATTTTTGCTTTATTTTTAAATGCAAGACTGTGCCATTAGGAAAGAAAAAATCCCAAACATATATTGTTGGGCTTTGAAGTCTTGTTAACAATAAAATCCATCCTATTTTGTAAGATTAGGTATGGGTGTTTCCAAGGCACGCTTTCCATTTAATATTTCTTTTTATATCCTTTCACTGGTTCCTCTGTTGCAAGCGCAGTTATCAGAATATGCAGGCATCCCTTGCCATTATAATAGTTCATATTCCCTGTTTGCAACTTTTAATATTCAACAATCAATTTTATTTCAGTTATCAAAAATGTCTCCTGGAAAGCTTAAACTAAAATAATGCCTTTCTTAAAAGTTTGAAAAAAAGTTAAATTCAGTGGTTGCTGTTATTTATTAATCAGGCAACTATAATAAACCAGGGGCCAGGTACCTGCTGCCCTCATAATCACAGCTAATATTATTTGGTCCCTTTGGCAATTGAGGAACCTGAAGAACAAAAGCAGTAGTTTGTTCTTAGTAGTGTACTGACACAGGGTGGAATCAGCACTCAAATCAATGTGTAATTAATTCCAGGGTTCCTGTTCTGAGCTCATAGTCCAAGAGTTAGTGTGCCTAGAGAAAAACAAAACTTTTCTGACTGGTCTCATGTTAAACTCTTGACCCTAAATCTCATGGGCCTGGGTTCTCAGCACACTCTGGAATCCTACTACATCTGTCTAGCCAACTGCCACTCCCATCCGTCCCAGTGACTATCCCAAACCTTCTCTTTGCTTTCAGACTTCCAAAAGCACCTAAAACCCTCCTCATGCTCAGGTAACAGGCCTGCCTTGTTTCTTTGTCCCTTGCTTTTCTTCTTTTTTTCTCTCCCTATCCTTTTCCCTTTCTGTATTTCCTACCTTCCCATTCCCTCTCTTTCTTCCTTTTTATCAATAAACGACCCTACTCTGTATTACACTTAGAAAAGACAAGAAGAGAAAGTTTTCATATTTCCACCACAAAAATTACTAGCCTGCACACATCTGTTCACACATGTCCTGGCTTCCACTTGCTGCATGCGTGGACACTGTCTGTTCCTATCTGAACCTAGCCCCACACTTCCCATCCCCTCTACTCAGTGACCCTCTCTCCTATAATAGCAGTTTTTATTCCCATCGGTCTATAAGTATCTTACAATAGCATTAAACAAATCAACAATCCCACTATGGCCCTAGCTTGTTTGGCTCACTGGATGGGGCATCGGCCTGCAGACTGAAGGGTCCCAGGTTCGATTCTGGTCAAGTGCAAGTACCTTGGTTGCAGGCACATCCCCAGTGGGGGTGTGCAGGAGGCAGCTGATCGATGCTTCTCTCTCATCAATGTTTCTAACTCTCTATCCCTCTCCCTTCCTCTCTGTAAAAAAAAATCAATAAAATATCTATACTTTTAAAAAACAATCCCACTATGTAACTGCCATGTTTCTTTCCTCTTGTTCCCCATTTCTCTAATTCCCTTTCAGAACAGAATTCTTCAAAAGTGTCAGTGAATATCACTTTCTTACCTCCTGTAATAGCTTTTTAAAAAACAATATTTTTTTATTGATTTCAGAGAGAGGAAGGGAGAGGGAAATATCAGTGATGAGAGTCATTGATCAGCTGCCTCCTTCATGCCCCCTATTGGAGATCAAGCCCACAACCTGGGCATGTGCCCTGACCAGGAATGGAACCATGACCTCCTAGTTTATAGTTTGATGCTCAACCACCTAGCAACACCAGCTGGGCTCTTGTGACATCTTGAATCCACTTCAGTTAGAATTACTCCCCACTACCTTCACTGAAATCACTCATGTTAAGTCGTCAAGTCACTACTGGCAGTATATTACCACACGACAGCCAATCCTCATCCAGCAGCGCATGGGATGCTGGGCAGAGTTTCATGGAGATAATAACTTTGGTCACAGTTTTGCCTTGTAGTTACAGTATGGACCTAGAGGGGGGTTATTGAACTTCTCTTAAACTCAGTTCCTTCTGTTTACAATTGGGATGCTAATCTTAACATGCCAACTCCCGAGTGTTAGTGACTATCCAACGGCACTGGCTATGGAAGGATGTTGACAATAACAATGAGCCATGCAAATCAAATATAAAGTAATAAACTGCTACTGATGATTAGTTTTATGTTACTGCTAGCTCCTTGAAGATCACTTAAAATTTGAGAATTCTGGTAGTTATGGGGGGAACTGTGTGTAAGTCTTTGAGTGGCAATACTGCTCTGTAATAGAGGGTTAGAAAACTGTGTGGGGCAATTGTTGCTGCTGACAAACTCTGTTTTCCAAATGGAGGCAATAACTCCAGTTTCTAACAAAGTTCATAAATGACATTCTATAAAGAACGCCCATCATGTATCAGTTTTCATCAACAAATAATAAAATATGACTAATTTTTTTTATTACTACCAATTTAGTGACATTTTCCTTGGCCCCTGTAATTTTCAAGAAGTGAAAAGGTTAGATGGCTCTGTTAGTTAATGTACCATTAAAGATATTTAACTGTCTTAATAACAGATCATGAAAGGGTGGGCGATTAACATGAAGCAATTTCACCCCTTAATTGAAGTCACATGGAATCCCTCTGGAGCTGGAGGAGAATTTTAAGAGCTGATTTGGAAGCAATGCATTGCCAAGGGAATCTACCCAGTATGCTGTAAATATTTATTATAAAGAATTAAGAGGCATTGTAAAAGGAAACAAAAGAGCTACATCTTCATTTAGAAAGCGGTCAGAGCAATATTTGTGTAAGAGTGAAGATGTGGGAGAAGGATGTATCGGGGAGAGGTGAGAGGGTTTCATTAAAGACTAAATTCAAAGGCTGGAAACAGCTGCTCTGAAGGAGTTAAATGCTTTGGGGGAAGAAGTTGTCACAGGCGAGCAGAGATCCCAAACTCAAAAGATTGGAGGAGAGGGAGTTGCAGTTAACTTTTCTGTAATTAAAACAATCAGGGGCATTGGAGGTCCCTTTTTGCTCCATCTTTCTGTTTTGGTCATTTAGTATGGTTGGGTCCAAAGAAAAGACTTTGGAAAACAAGCCATTTAGTTACCTGTCTAGTTAATTGAAATGAAAATATCAAAATAAATTTGCCATTGGTGTCCTTTCAACTGGAGCTTTACCTTAGGATTTTTTTATTTATTCTGTTCTTTGGTGTCTTATTACACAGTTTTTGAAGGGGTTATTGTTTTCCCTCTTGATTCAATTTCCATCATTTCTCATCCCTCAGACAATCTCACCCTTCATAGCATTGCTCCAGTACATAACACAGTAACAAAATGTCCAATTTCCAAGAGAAAACGAAAAAGGCACTTTTCAATGATCTGACAGATTTTAGAAATCCAACTTTCTTTTAATGTTTAATCTTCACATTATTCCTATGAAGGATTTATTTTTTCCTCTATCTTCAGAGATTACTGAGGTTGAACAAAGTAAATTATTTTCTCAAAATGACATAGAAAATCACTTGCAAAACTTTATCAGAACAATTAGGCATCTGTTTATCCATGACTGATTCTTTTATAATAGGTTACTCTTTCTTAATAATCAATTTAGAAGAATAATTGCCATTACCTCTACTAACTCCATATGATAAATAGAAATGTAAAAATGTAACCTGGAATAGAAATGTAAAAATGTAACCTGTTTAATATATTTAATTCCATGGTGTCAGAGTGTCAATTTATACTACAGTAGATTAGGCTAAATCCAATATATTGGTCACAATAATCTGAATACATTTTAATATTTGCTTATGTCCATATTTGACCCAAATGAGCCTAGAAACAACAAATTTAGCTGAGAATACCAAGTCTCAAACCTGGTTGCCATTAGAATCACTTAAACAGCTTTTAAACCTGTTGATTCCTAGATCATAAATAAGTAAATCAGGACATTCTGGGGATTTGTTCTGAGACTCTGTGAACACTCCAGATGGCTCTGGAAACCTATTTTTTTTTTCTTCTCTCCAGGATTAAGTTCTTGAAGCTTACATCTTTGGAAAGTGCACACATTGTTTTCAGGGGGAAGGAACTAGATTCTGAATACCAAACCACATGCAGGAGCTGAGTAATGAGCTTCAGGGAGTAGGAAGGAAGTGAAAAGGAGGAGACTGTGTCTTGTTCTTTGTCAAAGAGTATCTGGCTGCTGTATCTGAAAGTAAAGGGGGAGGTCACCACCAAGACAATTTAAATATGGGGAGCTGCTTGTCTCTGGTGTGAACAATGTGCTCAAAGGGCAACATTGGGAATGGTGAAGGCTGCACTGTTGCCTTAAATTCCAGGGGAGGGGACCCATGTAAGTGGAGCTTTATGTGCGAGGCATATAGCAATGGTTTTAAATATTGAGTCCACCCATCTATCTGAATAGATGCCCTTGCAACCCCTCATTAACACCTCCTGTGTTCTAAACACAGCATGGCGGTTGGAGCTGTGCAGAGGAAGGGCTGTGGATAATTACTGTATTATCAGGGAATCAGTGTAGGACTGAAAGGTGTTCAAGCTGGCAGTGCTTAATTTTGGGAATCCTGACATTCAAAATGATATCACCAGCAAGACAGAAAAAAAGGCAGAGCTATTTGAAATAAAGAAACAATAAGGCAAACCTACCCTGACTTTCATCCATACGGGCCAGCTCCCTTCACAAGAAAGGACATTTAGTGTCTACGGGACTGGACTCTACTGGTATCAGTATTAGCAGTGGGTTTATGGGTTTATAAAAATTCCTTACAAAACTGAAAAGAATTGACAACCTTTCTGGATAAACAGCCATATGTCTAACTTCTTATGAAGCTGCCATTTTCCATTTCTTTTCTACAAGTATCTTATAGTTATGTGCTTTAGATTATGGCTATGGGTAAATATAAAAATCTCTATGCTAACTGTTATGGCTAGAATGTCTTTCTACCCTCCTCCAATAAAAGTCACAAATCACCCATTATGGAAATAGCTCATAAAATTGTACTTTATTCATTCAATAATTCAATAAGGGAAATGTGTTTAGAATCTTTTTATATGTAAATTCTATGCTGGGTTCCAAGAAGGACTATGGTTTTACAATAAAGTGATTATAAAGCCTACCACAGGATGCCATTGCCAAAGAACTTTAGAAATCGTCTGGTCCCAATTCTTCTTTCACAGAGTAGGAAATGAAGCCTGTTAAATTCATCAGAAAAAGTGACATATTCCTAATTTGTTCTTGCCTACTTTTAACATGGCATTCCCATAACTATCCTATCTGATCATCTACCAATATGAATTTATATCATCATGTACATGCATACACTCTCAATTTTGTGTGGTTTAGGACTATCTAACTATTCAAGTTGGATCATGGGATAAAATTTCTGCTTTGCTCTCAGTAACTTTTCTGAGTATTTGCATATGCATAGGCTCGCTTCAGGCTGAAGGGCAGTACAGTAGAGGGGTTAGATATGTGAGCATTGACATTAGGCTGCCTAGATTGCAATCCAAGCTTTTATCTAGCCCTGAGATCTTGGACAGGTTAATTACTTTAAATATTAGTTTCCTCATCTATAAAATAAGGATAAATAACATAGGGCTGTTGTCAGATCTAATTAGACAATGTATTTATGTTGTCTCGCAAATGGTAAATCGATAAATTGTATATAGAAGTAGTAAGACTAGTAATAGTAGTACTAATAGTGGTAGCAAGAGTAGTTTTGGGTTCCTAGCAGGGAGAAAAGAGTTCTCCTATGAATAAGTGTACATAACTCTAATAAATAATGGTAACCAGTAAGCATCATTTAATGATATAAAAACATAACTTTCATGGAGAATTATTGGTAATTGTTTTTATGTTTTGTGTTATATTCATGATATCAAAATCTAGATGAGGCATAAGAGTATGGGCCAATTTCATGTGTATCAAGTAAGTTACAATATAAAAGCATGAAGGTCTCCATAAATCTAAAACAGCTTTTCTTTCCAAGGAGCAGGATTCAAAAAGAAGGTTTGAATTCTGGCTCTGCCAGTTACAATCTGCTTGATTTGGGAAAAATTAATGTTTCTGGGCTTCATTTTCCACATTTGTAAAATAGGGAGAGTACTAGAATCTACTTGGTAGAAATGGAATAAAAAATAGAACAGGCAATAATTGAGATATGTGTACTGCAATAACTGTACAAAGTAAGCATTTCTAAAGCTGCTAGGTAGTATTGTTCAAAGGAGTGACTTTCTAAGACAAAAGACAAAGACATTTCTATGGAATAAAAGGTCTTTGATCTGAAACCAATTAAGTTCTTATTCTCCTATTTGGAAGCAGTTTTCATCGTATTCAATATACTTTATACCTAAGTTTCTTTGCCATAATCTAGAGAGACAAAGAGCCTTGGAAGTAAATCCAAGAACTAGTAAATCTGATTTTAAAATGGACCTTATTTTTTCCCCAGAAAAATAGGAAAATCATCCTAAAGCATCAGTAAATAAGAAAAATAAAAACATGCCTGGCTGGCATGGATCAGTGCTTGAGCATCAACCTATGATCCAGAAGGTCAGGGTTCAATTTCTCATCAGAGCATATGCTGCCTGGGTTGTGGGCTTGATCCCAATGTGGGTCATGCAGGAGGCAGCCAATCAGTAATTCTCTCTCATCATTGATGTTTCCGGCTTTCTTTCCCTCTCCTTTCCTCTCTGAAATCAATCTACATATATAAAAGCCTAAGCAACCGAATGACCAGTTGACCAGTTGCTATGACGCTTTCTGACCACCAGGGGGCAGATGCTCAATGCAAGAGCTGGGCCCTGGTAGTCAGTGCGCTCCCACAGTGAGAGCGCCGCTCAGTTGACCTATGGGCGCCGGACGCAGGGCTCATAGCTGGTGAGCACTGCTGTGGCAGCGCAAGCCTCTCCCAATTGGGAATGACTGGGTGTGAGCCTGCAACAGGCAGAGCGGGGCTGGGATGAGTGGGAGCAGCAGGCAGGAGCAGCAGGCAGCATTAGACTGTTGGTTTCAGCCCCATCCCTGCAGGCCATGCCGAGGGTCCCCACTAGTGCATAAATCTGTGCACCGGGCCTCTAGTAAAAATATATGTTTTTTAAAGAAAGAAAAATCAAAACAAAAAAAAATCAAACAAAAGCTGTCAATGAGAAAGCTAGGAAATCAGAGCTATGAGGCAATGGCAGGCTGAATCGGAGGCCCCTCGTTGTCCCAGTCCCATCCCACCACTCTCCCCAAATCATTGAACATGTACTTGTTAGGTAGACATCCAGAAAAAAAGAGTATATTCTCAGTCTTCCCTGCACCTAAGCGTGGCCATCTGACTAGGAGGTATCATATAGCAGCAAATAGGGACCCTTTTGCAGAGAGCATGGCACAACATCTCCTTCCTCTCTCCCTCTGCCCTCTGACTGGAATGAAGATGCTGGTTGGTTCCATGGGAATCAGTGCATATCCAGGGCCAGCACAGTGTGTGTCTGTGCTGATTCACGGTTGTACAACCCGCTGGTGAGGGGAGGCACTGAAAACTGGGCAGATGCCATCTAGATCCTGAGCAATGGGAAGGACACAGCCCTGGTCCTGGACAGATGACATCTAGGTTTAGTTTGAGAGAAAATACAACGTTTTATGATTAAACTGCCCTTCACATGGGTTTTGTTTTATATGCAGCAAACCTTATTCCACATATACAACTAGAAATGTCTACTCATCTCATTTTGCATTTGTACTGAAATGTAGCAAGAAATGTAGAAGGAAAGTAGCTCTGGAACTGGGAACATGATCATTGTGTATGTTTCTCTCCCAAATGCATATTGACTCAGAAGGAAACCGGACTAGCCACAGTGCAGTTGTGATGAGGGTGGTAGGTTATGGGTGTTTCTCTCTTTCTTTGGGGGGTGAGGGGTCAGTATGAAATATATTAGCCATAAAAGGAACGAATAAGACACAATAATATTTTCATTTTCCTTTATACTTTCCTGAACTTCCCAAAAGTTGTTAATGAGCATATAACACTTGCAAAACAACAAAAATATCAACTTAAAAGCATAAATAAAGATGCAAAGATAAAAGCAAAATTTGTCTAGAACATCATCTTAAGAATCAATATGTTTGTCCATGGAAAACATTATCTCTTAGGCACCCTCTGCAGAACCTTACAAGTAGGCACATCCTTGCCTTTAACTCATGGGGCTTCTGGAGTTGTTTGTCCTGCCAAATCCCCACCTCGCATCTCAAATGGTCTGACCCAAGCCTAGGCCTGAGGCGCCTTTAAATATAGTCTTTTCCGTGATATTGTTCTTTTGGTGGAAGTGATATCTCCTTCCCTAAGTCTGTACAGCATTTCCTGCAGTGTGTGACATATCTCTTTTTACACTGTACTATTGCTGTTAGGAAACATTTTATATTTCCAAGAACAGTACAGAGTTCTCTGGATCAGGTAGCTCTTTTTTTATCTCTATACTTAGCTATTCATTCATTTGTTCATTCATGTGATATGCCAGGTATCTCACAAGATACAAGGAGATATGAGGAGAAAGGGGGAAAGAGCGAACCATGGATAAGAGGAGCTGGAGTAGAAAACAGGTAAATTGAATGCAATATGATAATTTCTAGGGGAGAGAAATGTATACAATGATAAGGTGACAGAATACTTAATTCTATTTGAAGGAAGTCAGGGAGCCCCTCATGGAAGTACTGATTCTTAAATCAATTTTTTTACAAGGACTAATAGACATGTTCCAGGCACATAAGAACATGGAAATTATGGGCAGGAAAGGGCAAAGAAAAGTACATGGGGCACGTATTAGTGAAAAAATATTGCAGAAAGGAAAGTTCAGTTTTGTGTGCTTAAAAGTACAGAGTGTGGAAGGAAGTTTGAGAGAGAACAGGAGCCTTGAATGTCACATTTCCCCTGTGCTTTAAATATAGTATTGATTTAACTGCTTGTTGACTCTTACTGTCATATGTACTTTGCAACAGGCATTGAGTCCTCTACTGGTTGACCAGATCGTACCTTAAAGATATTTGGGAGACAGCAATACTATCAATATCACAGTATAATGTGTGTGTGTGTGTGTGTGTGTGTGTGCGCGCGCGCGTGCAATTGCAGGACATGACATTTGGTCCCGTCCAAATGTCCACACCTAAGAAAACATGTCTGGGTCAGAAAGCCCATAACATTTATTTAGACTTTTAGTTTCCAGGATTAGTATATAAAAATACTATCATTTTACTGATCTAGTAGTTGTGTTACGGCTGCACTGTGAATAATAACCCTCTTTTTCTCAGTAGCCTAGCTGGTAATGGTGCAAGGGGTGAGGTAGATAGGTCGGTGTGGACCAAATGTCTCCATGGATGCCTTGGACAAGGCCAAATATCAAGGCCCTTTTGGCATAGACCATATGTCTCTGAGACACCTTGGGGCCAAATATCCACTAATCAAATGGAAATAAAATGTATAATTGCAATGCACTGCCTTACTTGTCTCCTTTCCTCGAACAAGGAGCCTGAACTTCTGTTTTAAGTAGTTATAGTGTATGACATGTAAAGAAGAATAATGCTATGTTGGTACATGTCCAGACCACTGCTGCTCTCAGAGCCTATATTTAATAAATAAAACTGCCTGGATTCAGTAATGCAGTAAATATGGTCACTCCAATGATATAGCCTCACCCTATTTAAGAAAGAAGTTGCAAAAAGTAAATTTCCTCAGTATAAACTTACTTATTCCACTACTCAATTTGAAGTAAGTCATATATTAAATGTCAATTAAATAGAATTATCCTAAATAAGAAGGGAGGGAAAGTTATAGGCTCAACTGAGCATAACACTTAATACTATAAATGAATACTTATTTATCATAGTATAGTATACTATTTTCTTTCCTCAAGAAATACAAATCAATATTAATAGATTATATTGTGAGATATATTGACAAAAATAAAGGGGTTAGGTTGTAAACATATTTCTAAAATGCTTTTGAAAACTTTAAAGCACTAACGTAGTATTCCTGGTTTCTTACGGACGTAGCCTAAGACATTAAATTATTGTGTTCCAAAAAGAAGAAAATTATATTTCAAATGGTAACTGCCACTACTTTTCTAATTTCATGAATTTCTAGCTTTTTCTATTCAAGCAGTGTTTTCTAAGTACCAAGTAGTTGCAATATGATTTTCTCTATTTTTTTTAATATGAGGAGGTGCTATTGTGTTTTCTGAAATTTTGTTCTGATGTGTTGCCTTCTAAGTAAACTCTACTGATCAGAGTCTAAAGAAGGAAAGACGTTCATCTCATACCTTCAATAGGTTTTGGTACGAAATGTGACGAGGGCTTGGTTTTCTTCACTCTGTTCCCCTTCATAATTTGACCTTCTTTATTGAGCCCCAGAAACCAGGCTCGGCCTGATTCTTGCTGACGGTACAGTGTGGAAGAATAGATCACGTAGTAGTTTTCAAACACAGATTCCTTGAATTTGCATTCTGGAGTGAAGACATCCTGCAGGGGAAAAAAAGATACAAAAGAGAGAGAGGATTTTAAAATGAGTCAGCCACTGCCGAAATACAGTGAGCCTGAAATATAGGTCTGCTGTTAAGAACAAGTGAGACGGAATTGCACATCATTTATATTAGTCCTTGGTTATAAATATTCATCGAGTAAAATAAAACACACACACAAGATTTTCTTCCTAAACAGCCTTTACCCTTCAGAACACAACAGCTTAGGCTAGTCACTAGTTGGGCTAATATGAAGACGATTCCCATGTCCAAATTCTGATCCCATTATGCTTTGTAAATTTAAAAGACGGGCCATTATACATTTTAGTGTCTGGAGGCATGAAAAATGTATCCCTGAGAATCAAAATCAAACAAAACAACAGCACACACAGGCTCACTGGATGTTTTTGAAGGGTCTATCCTAGATTACAAAAACTTATTACACAGCCAAGGCTTGTTCCACTAAATCACCACTATATTACTTCTTTGCTTCATCTCAGTAACTTTCCCTCTAATTTCTTGGAAACATTTTGTTGGGCTTGGTTTTTGCTTTTAACGTAGTAATCAAAATCTCAGGTAAAAAACTCCCAGGAATAAGTATAGAAAAAAAAATTACTATTACATTGTCTGATCTTCAACGAAACAGAATGAGATTTTAGTTCAAAAAGGAACCTGGTGGTGAACGCACAATACAATACAGAGATGATGAATTATAGAATTATACATCTGAAACCTATATAATTTTTTTAGCCAGTAAAACACATGTGTAAGCTCTTTCATGCCTATAAAACCCCATACAATTATTTGACATTTCTTTTGCCGAGAATACTTTGACATCATAACTTCAAAAATTTCTACATTTTAGAGTGACACCTACTTGGAATACATTTCTTTTAATCCTCACCTGAGGATATTTTTTTCCCATTGATTTCTAGAAATAGTGAAAGGGAAGTAGGAAGGGGAGAGAGAGAGAGAAACATCGACATGAGAGGGACACATCGATTGGTTGCCTCCCACAAGCTCCACTACCGGGGCAGGGGAACCTGAAACTAAGCTATGTGCCTTTGACTGGGAATTGAACCTATGCCCCTTTCGGCCACAGGCCAACACTTTAACCAGTGAACCAAACTGGTCAGGACTGAAATACATTTTTGATAAGTAGAGAATGTTATGCGATTCACTCACAACCACTTTTGCTCCTCCTAGCTTTACCTGCAAAATGTATGTTTTCCAACTCAAGTAGAAATACATGACTTGTCTAATCCTGTGCAGGATTCAATTTAATTAAATTGTTCCATAATTATGATTTATGTTTATCTCATTCTTTGCAGATCCCCATTTCCTCCTTACAGCTCTGGCGGTAATAATCCATAGGATGAACGTGAAATGAATGAATAAACACTCATTGCACTGCAACGATGGTCTCCTTTCTGCTTCTCAAAAACAACAAGCATAACACATTTCAAATCCTTCACAACTGAAAACCTCTCTTGAAGTGAGAAATCAAGCTGTGCTAATATGTGCCCTGACTGGGAATCGAACCGTGACCTCCTGGTTCACAGGTGGACACTTAACCACTGTGCAACGCAGGCTGAGCTCAACATTTCTTGGCATTAAATAAAATCTACTTCAACAAAATAATTTGGTGAAAAAACATCATGTGGTCAGGATTTTTATTCTTGCATATCTCTAATTTGTGTTCAAATTGGGTCGATCATTTTCCTTCCTAGATTCCCAGTTCCCCTAAATGTTACAGAAAAGTGTTTGTTGAACTAGGCAATAACAAATGTCACTTTTGACTTGTCTTTTACACCATATCATTCATATAAAATAAATATTGCCCAGCTGGGGTGGGTCAGTGGTTGAGCATTGAACCAGGAGGTCACAGATTGGATTACCAGTCAGTGTACATGTCCAGGTTGTGGACTCAGTCCTCATTAGGGGTCGCGCAGGAGGCAACCAATAGATGATATTTTTCTCTCATCAATGTTTTTATCTCTCTTTTCTTCTTCTCTCTAAAAAATAAATAAATTTAAAATTATCATAATTTTGACATTAAAGGGCCAATATAAAAATATTATTTGACAATTAGTGCTTACATACAAAAAATAGTGATAACATATTATTAAGAAAACAAAATGAAAAACAAAAATATAATCAGAGAAAACAACTTTACTATTATGGGAATAATTATGAATAATGATTTTCTCTAAAATGTGTGAAAATTACTGATTTTTCAAACATATGCTAGATACAAAGGATCCTCTCATTTTGTTCTCTTTCCTTTACAAAAAAACAAACAAAGTGTAAGGTCTTTTCAAAAGCATCTTTCCTGTTTTCTGTACAAACTTGTTTATTTTGTAGTGATAGCAAAAAGATAAATAAAACATTTGACAATTCTTAAACACAATTTATGTCCAACAATGCCAGAGATAGATAGTTCCTTTGGTTATATGACCTTTGCATATTTGGCTGTGAAGCTTCTGGTTTGCTAACTTCATTAATGGCTTTCAGATGCACAGAAAATCTTTGGTATATTAGCAATTGGGTTGTCAAGTGTATCGTCAAACACAATGACATTAAATCAAGCAAGAGAATTATTGTTTTCCATCCCGACAAGAGGCAAAGAAAATGCTAAAATATATTATCTCAAATGAAGGATGTTTAAAAAATATAGAACAAATCTAATTTTATAACTCCAAAAATACTCTGCAGATATAGAAATATTTATCTATATCTTTTTTAGATAACTTTGACTGGAAAAATGCTGAGTTAATTTGTCTAACAATAAAGGTTCTTCATTAACATATTCTTTGCAGTATTTTACAAGCAACAAAGTAAATTTTTATCATCAAGAAATAATGAAAACTGTGGTATATAGGAAACATAAATGTGAAGAGAGATAGACACTTATATTCAAACGCCCTGATTTTATAACTTGGACAAGTTATTTAATTTCTTTGAAGTTCGTATCATCATCTGTAAGTTGAGACTAATGATACCATCACTACAAAACTGTGATTATTAAACAAGATAATAAAGGAGTGTCTTACATGGTATGTGGCATATTACTTACTTTCTTTACTGCTAGGTACAATTTTCAGGTGATATTTGATAAGAGAAAAAGTTATCCTGAGAAAAGTTGCTTTATGTGTGTACTCCAAATACTGTATCCCAAGTTTCTCTTCCCTATAAAAGAAGCTACTTTGCTTTATGTTAATTTGATCATTTGTGTATAGAACACAAATAAATCTGACCATTTCTCTTTATCTGGTAGAAGATGTTTTTGACATAGCTTTAACAAAGACAATGAAGACTTTGAAATTGCTAAGGAATTTGCTTCACCTCAGTCATCAATTCAAATGGAGACTGTAGCCAAAAACAAATAAACAAAAAAAAAAATCAAGAAAAGGCTGATACTCAGAAGGGCAGCCATGAATGAATTAGGAAAAATCACCAAAAGCAAAGACGCGTCATAAAAGATTAAGGCCTAAGATCTTCCACATCCTAGGATTCCAAATTACTACATACAGATGTAATAGTTGGACAGTGAATAAGATTAATAGGAAAAAAAATGATTCTTTTGAAATGTTGTATAGGAGGAGAGCTCTACTAATACCCTGGACTCTCAAAAAGACAATCAAGCAAGCCCTAGAACAAATTATGCCTGAAACATCACTGGAGGCAAATATGACAAAACTAATAATTCTGTCTTACTTTGGGCACACCATGAGAAGTCAAGGTTCTTTGTAAAAGATAATGCTGGGGAAATAGAAGGCAGCAAGAATGGAGGAAGACAAAATATGAGATGGATTTATCCTATAAAGGAAGGCATGGGCATGAGTTTACAGAAGCTGAGCAAGGAATTGTGGACATCACTCATTCATAGGGTTGCTAGGAGTTGGAGCAAACTCAATGGCACGAACACACAAATGTTTTTGACATGAATCTGAGATAAGTGATGTGCTTTCAGGTTCTTAATCCCTTCTAATAAGTCACACAGCCGTTCGACTTAGCCTCTAGCCAGAAGTCTGCAAGTATAGAAGTGGGGTGGGAGTGGGAAGTGGGAGGCCAGTAGGTGAAGGGATATAACATATTACAATTCACTGTTATCATCAAAGTTACTTCCTGGAGTCCAAATGTTCTGGAGACAGAGAGCAGTTATTGGGGGAACAGTGCAATTCTCCATTAAAAACATCATTGGTTCTTCTGAAGTGAGCATGCACACAGTATGTTACCAAATGCCCCACTATGACTGAGTTTGCAAACCAAGGCAACTACACTGAATACCCCATATACATTCAGGGAAGAGGCTGTGTGCCTCTCGTGTCTCGGCGTCTGTCTTCCCTTCTGGGGATAAGAATGGAAGTGGGGGATGTTTTCAGATTGCCATATTTCAATTTAAACATTGCAAGACCTTTTGGGAAATCATTTTGAATACTCTGAAGGGCCCCAGAAATGATCAACTAAGGCTAGAAATGTGTTTTTTTAGATGAAATATCCCTATTTTTAAAACTCCCTGTGTCAACATCCTGGAAGTCAGAAAAACTAGTATCATACATAACTTCCTGATGGAAACTATGGTAAAACTGTACAAATACATGAGGCAATGGTTTCCTGGTACTTGTCAACTAGAATTGCAGGGTTTTCATCTTTGAGAGAAAGAACATATGAGGTAAGCCCCATATTAACTCTGGCTTTCTGTTAAGGGCTCCTTTTAACCCTGGAATGGAAGGGTGAAGCAGAAGTATATATACCACTTCTGTTTTTCTTAAGCTTAGGAGGCAGAAAGTGAGATTTGGGATGACAAAGGGCCTTGAATTTGCAGACCAAGGTTTCAGAGAAAAGGAACCTAGTGGAATGGGATAAAGACTCAATGAGAATTCTCTAAGGACACTGGGTCTACCCATAGACTCAACATGCTCAAGATGAGATTCCTCAAAGCCTAGTGTGGAATAGCTACTGCAGGACTGAGGGCTGAATGAAGATACCAGAAGTTGTGCAAGGCTTGGATTTGTTAAACTTCTAGACAAGCCAGAAAGGAGAGACCTTAATAAGCATGTGGGACATTCACTGAAAATCTCAGAAAATAGTCTCAGATTAATGATCACATTTAACTAAGGGCTCCTGACTGCCACCCCCAGGACTAAAAACAGAAGCAAAATAGTCAAGACCTAAACACCCTCCCACAACACACACACACATACACACACACACACACACACACACACAACCTAATAAGATCAAGAGGACCCACTAGTTATTTACCTAAATGACAAGAAATCTTTGCCAAAGGATAATCTAATACTCTCTATGACATATACAAATGTCTAACACAAGGTAAAAATTACAAAACATGGATATAAGCAAGGCAATGTAAGCAGTCAATAGAAAAGATCTCACAAGATGACTCCGATTTAGAATTAACAGCTCCTATGAATGTTATAGGACTTAAAGAAAGAGGTCATAATTAGTAAGCAAATAGGAAATCCCAGCAACAAACATAGAAATGATAAAAAAAGAATCAATGAGACATTTAGAACTGAAAAGAAAAATATCTGAGGGGGAATAATGCAGGGCGTACTTATTGACATACTGAAGATGGCAAATGAAGGTATGAACAAACCTGAAGAAAGACTGATTGAAGTTATCCAGGCCAAAATACACAAATAAGTAAAGATTTCAAAAAACACACAAAGAAGAAAAAAAATGGAATGAAGGTGAAAAAATAAATATTTAAATTTATCAAGTATGATAAAAATAAAAATTTCCACTGATTCAGATAGAAGAAGCCCAGAAAATTCCAAGCAGGAAACATACACCAAAACTATACTCAGGGACATTGTAACCAAACTTCTGAGAAATGAAGATAAGGAGAAAATTAAAATGAATCAGAGAAGGGAAAAAGATACATCAAACACATAAGCATTGGAGGCTAGAAGACAATGGAATGAAGTCATTAAAGTGCTATAATAGATGGCAAATTGAACCCATGATTTTATATCCAGTGCACATATCCTTCAAAATTGGTAAAGTAAAAATATTTTCAGATAAACATAATGAGTTAATTCATTTCTTGTGGGCTTGCATTATAATAAATGCTAAAACATGTTATTCAGGCTGAAAAGAAATTATACCAGATGGGAACTAGGTTTTACAGGAAGGGATAAATAACACTGTAAATCATAAATATCTTCATAAATATAATACTTTTTCTTCTTTCAACTTTAAAGCAAAAATAATAGCATTGCAGTGAGGTTTATAATGCAAAAACATATATAGGGTATCCCAAAATTCATGCAAGAAGTAATTTTGAGAGAAAACACAGGTTTATAATTATAAATTGTAAATATTTTATTGATTCATAAAGTATACAGTATAGGGTTATGTATGGAATAGCACATCGGGTAAATGGCCTCCACGGCTTTGCTGGCACATACACAAAGCTGTGGTCTTCATTGGTCTTCATTGCCCCTGCTCCTGGCCCATAATTGGTACTTGGTAATGCTAATCAAATTGAAGGGATTGAAATCAAAGGGCAATAGATATTAGAATCTGATTCAATAAACCAGGTAAAATTAGGCTTTTATTTTTTTGTTGTTGTTGGTAATGCTCACGCAAGATTCAAATCTTGCGTGAATTTTGGGACACCCTATATATGTCATTGCAGAAAGGACAGGGGTTTAACTAAAATATATTAAGGTTCTGATACTTATGTGATGTGTGTTAATATTAATTCTAACTATACTGTCATAAAGTAAGAATCCTTATTGTACTTTTAGAATAAAAATTATAAATGTAATACAATGGGGTAAATATAAGAAACTAATATCAAGATCAAAATGGAACATAATAAGCATCAATTAAAAAATAAAGGAGAAAAATGAAAAAATAAAAATCAAATGAAATAAATAGAAAACAAATAGCAAGGTGATAGATTTAAACCTCACCATATCAATCATCACATTCAATGTGAATAGAATAAACACTCCAATTAAAAGGTAGAACCTGTCAGACTGAGCAAAAATGCAAAACTCAACAATATTATATTTATAAGTCTCATAGAGGTTGAAAGTAAAAGTATGGAAAAGATATACCCAAGTCAATAGTAAGCATAAAAAAGTAGGCATGGCTATATCAATAGCAGATAAATGCTACTTCAAGATAAGGAGTATTATCAGAGGTAAAAAGAAATATTTCCTAAGAATTAAGGGTCAGTGCATGAGAACCTAGACAATGATCCCACATATATATGTGCCTTATAACAGTACTTTGCAATACATGAAGCAAAAAGTGACATAACTAAAGGGAGACAACAAATAAATCCACAATGACAATTAGAGGTTTTAATACTCTTCTCTCAACAATTGTTAGGACATATGGTAAAACTTAGGAAAGACACAGAAGATCTGAGTACTATCAAGCAACTTGACCTCATTAATGTTGTAGAACACCATGACAAACAACAGTGGAGTATTTTTTTTAATGAGTATAGAACATTCACTAAGATAAAAACAGGCCCATGTAAAAAATGGAAAGACTGGTGATATCTTACACAGTATGTTCACTGACAACAACAAAATTAAAGTAGAAATAAATGAATATTAAATATCTTAAAAATCCTTAAGTATTTGGAGTTAACAACGGACTTATAGAAAACCCATGGGACAAGGGAGAAATCATAAAGAGTATTAAAAATAGTTCTAACTGAACAATGATGATACACAAAATATCAAAATGTGTGGGATGCAGCCAAAGGAGTGCTATTAGGAAATAGGTTTAAATGTTCATATTACAAAGCATATACCCTTTGACTGGATTCTGGGAATTTTCCTTGCAGATATAGTAGCACATATGCAAAATGAAGTATGTTGAAGATCATATTCATGGAAAAAGTGTGACATCTAAATACTGAAAATAATCAAATGTCCTTCATTAGGGGTCAGGTTGAATAAATTCTGGCATGCCCACACAATGAAATATTATACAGATGCTGAAGACACTAAAGCAGCTCATTATGTATCACTGTAGAAAAATCTCCAAGATACACTGTTATAAAAGAAGTAATTTGCAAGTGTGTATTTGTGTTAAATATACACACATCCATAATTCAAGCACACATCTGTTTGTACATGACTTGCTACCATTTATGTTAAATATGCGCATACATGCACAGCTGTACAAATAGGTATTTGCTTGTCTTAGGTTTAGAAAGTCTCTTGAAGAATACACACAAAGTTGGCAATAGTGTTTGACTTCTGGGAAGGGATTTGAGTAGTTGGAGAATAAAGCTGTAAGAAATAAACTTTTGCTTTTCTCTATGCATATATCACTGCCTCAAACAGTAAATTAAATTAAGGGGGAAAGTCCTGTTGGTCAAATAAAATTAACCTACTAGCTAAATGTGGCTTTCGAAAAACTAATATAGAATATAGCTGCGAAACAGTTCTATTTTCAATCTGATGAAACTTAGACTCTGAAATGGGAACTTACTCACACAGGCTCACACAACAAGCCAAAGCCTCAGGACTATAAGAATAAGATTTCTTGATCTCGTATTAAAAGAATGGCACTTCCTGTGGAAAAAAAACTACTGAAGGAAGAAATCAATAAAACCCTCACTAAGTAAATGATTGCAAATGGACTAGGTGAGTGAAAAAGAGAATGAGAATGAACTTGATTCCTTGCCCCATCGTTCATGTCCTGGTAATTAGACCACCAGAATAACCTTGGGCCTCAGTACTTGGAATGAATATATATATATAAAATCCTGTTCCTTATTTTTACTGTTTCATTTTTTAGCCTTTCTATGATTTGGATCAATCCCCAAATCCAGGGGACCCAAATTTCTCCTCCAGTACTACCTAAATTTCTGATCAAAACTGGCATAAACATTAAACGCTGTGGGCTTTGTAGATGATGATGACATTTCACCTGTGAATATGCAGTTAAGGGCTTTTATTGGGGGTAATGTGTCTCTGGCAGCACGCTGTATAAGTATCCCCTCTGTCACTGAGGAGAAACAAACCCAGAATTTCCTTTTGTGGCTTGCTCATTGGGTTCAAATTACACTTCCATTTAAACATCTTCCTGGCAGTGATTACACTGCTCAGTGACTGAAACGTTTCTCAGTGAGGAACCACTGTAATGGTCAATGAATGAGAAATGCATGGGGGATGCACCATGACTATAGAGCACCTTGTGATACAGGATTGCTGTGATGTTGCTGTGAGGTACAGCCGACACCACAAACCCTTTTATTAATCTGGAAGGAATGAAAGATTAAAAAAAAAGGCAAAGTGAAATAAGATTGGTACCCTGCAGGTACCAGCAGGTGTGAGTAGACCAAGACCTGATATTATATCCCTAGCCGAGCTATAAAACCACCTCTCCCAGGCGTGTTCTCCTCAGTCTCAATCAAGCCTGCATGTGCCGTCACACCAGCCAATTCCATTTCAACAGCCTAAAGAGCAATCTGCTAGACACAGGCCTGATAGAGCTAAAAGGTAGAATTGTTTTAAAAAGCTAGTGTGTATTTTTTAAAAAATATTTGCTGCAAATCTTCTTGCTGTGATGATGAAATTATTCACCACTAAAGAGCAACGAAGAGAGAAGGGCCTCATTTATGCATGTCTCTAAAGGTTACTGAAGGCAGTTTACCTCTATCATGTTTTGAATACACTATCATTCAGAAAAAGAGATGACAAGCACACTTGTTTGATTTCCTAAAAGGTACTAAAAACAAAGGAAGTCCATGAGCTCTGTCTTTACAGTAAACATACAAGTCTTGGAATTTAGAGTAAATATTTAGCCGGAATCTCCATTTTATAGACAAAGAAATCAACATCATGCCACAGCGGTTCTCAACCTGTGGGTCGCGACCCCTTTGGCAGTCGAATGACCCTTTCATAGGGGTTGCCTATGACCATCCTGCAGGGCCAGAAGGTTGAGAACCACTGCACTAGATAGTAGCAGAGTCAGGATCAGAACAGTCTCCAGTCCAGAGATCTTCCCTCATTATGGCAAGGAGATCTGATTATGATTGATACCTTTTCATACATAAGAATGGCTAGGCAAAATAGGCTTTTACCGTACTTAAAATTATGCATATTTTCTATTAATCAAATGACTTTGATGTGCTTCAATTAATGTAATAACTATTGTTATATTGTTTCCCTGTCACGGGAACATACTACTTTTTAGCCATTTTGGTTGTAAGTAGTATTTTGCTCTTATGATTCCATAAAACAGACATTGGTAATATAGCAGGAGCCAAAGGGCAAAAAGAGGTGACTATTTTTATGCAAGCAGGATAAAAACAGTTACATTTGAGGGATGGTTTTAACTAAGGATGGTAAATGGCATGTGTGAAAAAACTGGTGATAGGCCCATCCAATCCTGAAATGTAATAGCCATTCTACCATATAATGGTTCTATTAATGCTCATTTTGATTTTAATTCATTCCTGATTCAGGACTGATGACTAAATCCTAGAGTGATTTTCTTTTGCAAACTAGAAAGTGGCAAGTTACTTAAAGCATCTTTTCAGACCTAACAAAAATGGTAGACCAACAAAATGGTTCTGCATACTTGAAAGTTTATTTATCTTCCTATTTGTATAGTGTTTGATTACAAATCCATAAAATGAAAAAAATTGAACCCATATAATAATTTATGTACTTTATCTCTATCATCAGATTGCTAAATAACCTCATACATATGCATCTCTCTATATAAAAATCTAATATGCAAGTAGACTGAACGATGAAACAACCGAACAACCAAACTGGTCGCTATGATGTGCACCAACCACCAGGGGGCATGCGTGGAACATGGCAGGCATCAGCAGCAGGCAGAGTGTGGAACATGGTGGGTATTGGCCATAGCAGGATGGTGGAGCAGGTGACCAGGGGCGCCAAAGGCAGGGCACTGGTCGCTGTCATTGGGGAGAGACTCTGGTAGTTACTGAAAATTCTTTGCTCCCATACGCTGCGGCCCCACTGGGTGCTCACACCTGTTGCCAACACAGGTCCCACTCATACCTGCTGCCAATGCCCAACGCCAGCCCTGATTGCTCGGCGCCATCAGTGGGTGCGAGCAGCGGCTGCTGGACCGATTGCCCCTAGGACTTCTTCACCTCCCCCTGCTCCTGAGGGGAAATCAGGGCAGCAGCCACCACTCACACCCTCTGCTGGCGCTGGCCCCAATCGCTCCATGCCGTCAGTGGGTGCAAGCAGGGCCAGTACCACAAGCACATGGGAGTAGCGGAGGCGGGAGTGGAGCTGCTGGCAGACAGGGGACCGGGAGCTGTGGTGAGAGGTACTGAGTGGGGGTGCAGAGGATGAGTCAAGACGCGCCCCTGATTTTATGTTATTTTTAGTTTTTTAATTACAGTTGACATTAAATATTATTTTATATTCATTTCAGCTGTATAACATAATGGTTAGACAATCATATACTTTATGAAGTGATCCCCGATATTTCTAATACCCACCGGAAACCATACATAGTTATTATAATATTATTGACTCTATTCCCTATGCTGCCCATTATATTCCTGTGACTTACAACTGGAAGTTTGTACTTCTTGATCTTCTTTCCCCTTTCCACTCAGCCTCCCATCCTCCCCCCCTTCCTCTGGCAACCATCAGTTTGTGTTCTTTGTAACTATGAGTTTGTTTCTGTATCATTTTGTTTCTTTTGTTTTTTAGATTCTACATATAAGTGAAATCATCCTATATAATAAAAGGCTAACCTACAAATCAACCAAATGGCAGAACAACCAGTTGCTATCACATGCACTAACCACCAGGGGGCAGATACTCATTGCAGGAGCTGCCCCTGGTGGTCAGTGCACTCCCGCAGGAGGAGCACCACTCAGCCAGAAGCCAGGCTCAAGGCTGGTGAGCGCAGCGGTGGTGGGTGGTGGCGGGAGCCTCTCCCACCTCCGCTGTAGTGCTAAGGATGTCTGACTGCCACTCCCTGGGGGAAGTGGGCCTAAACCGTCAGTCAGACATTCCCCAAGGGCTCCCAGACTGCAAGAGGATGCAGGCCAGGCTGAGGGACGCCCCAGTGCATGAATTTTGTTCACCAGGCCTCTAGTCTAGGAATAATTTCACTGAAGCCTAACCCTAACCTTAATGAATTTTGTTCACCAGGCCTCTAGTCTAGGAAAAATTGAATAACTGAAGCCTAACCCTAACCTTTCTGTCCTCTGTCTGACTCATTTCACTTAACATAATACTTTCTAGGTCCATCCATGTCGTTGCAAATGGCAATGTTTAATTCTTTTCAATTATTCTTAAAGACCTATTTCAGATTAAACACCCTTCACAAATCTTCTCATATCATCTGAAAATTATCTCTTCCTCTTCTGATCCCCACCACAGCAATTTCTCTATGGCTCTAAACACAATATTCACTTTTTGTTTCATATTATATGTATTTGCAAATATGACCTTACTAAGTACAACTTTTTTGAAATCAGGGTCTCTCACTTATTTCTCCTTCAGTCTTGCTTAGTACATGGCACCTGGTAGCTTCTGTATAAATGTTTGTGAATAAGTGAATGAATTGATGAATACAGCCTGTTCCAAGTGTCTGGAATAGTTTGATGAAATAGCCTTTGTGAGGGTACATCTGGCCTAGTACAGATATCTTCCAGAACTAAGCTTCTGTTCAACCAACATGCAAACAAAATTCAGAATCCAAGTGTTTACATTCTCTTATTCTGTTTGTTTTATAATCGAAACATAAAAGTTACAGCGAACAATCAACAGATTAACAGATTAAATGCCTAAAGGAAATATCATTTACTCTTTCAGAAAATACCTGAAAAAGATAGAAACGTTTTAAATAAACTGAAGTATACATTTTCTCAAGGAGCCTAAGATATAACACAATAAACACAAGTATGACTCAACAGTCTTTTCACATTCCATGTTAGCTTACAAACCATAAAGATTTCATGGAAGGTGTATATAAGAGATACTATTCCTGTCTTGAATTGACAACTAATTACAAAGAAATTCAAATACATTTTAACTTGATAAAAGCAATTAACATGTATTAAGCAAAGCAAACAACTGCTATTCTGGGCCTGGAAGAATATAAGTAGAATGCTAATGATTCTTTTGATGTTAATACTTTCAGAAATACATGTGAATCACTTAAGAGTAAATCCATTCTTTTGATGTACTGTAACATGGCATAGTTTCTCTCCAGTCCATGTCTGTGTACCCCCACTACTACTTTCCTAAAGTCTTACATTAATGTTGTTTAATACTTACTGATATATACATTATTTTTTTGCACATGTTAATCTGGGTAGTGAGAAGGTCATACTTACTGTTCTGTGTATATATATATATATATATTCATCCTATTAAAGTCATTTTCAGGAAATGTCAAATGAGTAAAGAATTTTATTTTTAGATCACTGACTACAAAAACTATCAATTCAATTTCTCTTAAATGTTATGTTGTGGAATGCTACATTATCTGAAAGGAAAATAATTTGTATTCATTTCCTGTTTTGATTTTTCTGCCCCTATGTAAAAAAAGAAAAAGAAGCAGAAAAATTGGTTGACAATTTTAAAAATAATTTAAAAAACATTATCTGGGATGAGTCATATTTCCCTTTCTGTTAATTTCAAATTCTCTTCACCTGCCTACAACTTTAGTTTATTGACAAAGGGGCAGGGGTGGGGAGTAGGTAGAGAAAATAAATAAAATATTTATCATATTCATTGATAGCTAAAGAAAGGTTAATGAAAAAGTACAATAAAATATTTACAAATGTCAGCAGTGAAAATGAAAAAGGTGATTAGAAGATAAATTAGCGTAGATCAGACTATTTTCAGGGTCTGGAAAAACAAAGTCGAAGGTTCAATTGTTGATAAGCGGTGAGTATTTGACTCTGGTTCCCCCTGAAGTGTGTCTAACATGCTCAAAGAGAGACTTGCTCTTTAGAGATATTTTGCAGTTTAGCATTCTAAATTTATTTTCTCCTTAGCAGAAGTCTGGATTATTAGAGTTGAAACTAAAAAGAAACCTGGAATTTTTCTAAACCACTTATACAATGGAAAGACCCAGCCTTGGAAGCCAACCTCTGTGCCACTGCTATTCTCTTCCCCAGAAGCCGAGTGGCGGTCACAGCATCTCACCAATTCAGCTTATATTCAGTCTGAATAGAATCTGACCATTTTCCCTAATGGAATCAGCAAATTTCT